>NC_138031.1:22572709-23077709 GCF_964106645.2 Podarcis pityusensis | reverse complement strand
ACAATGTAACACTAGGTGGTGATGGTGAGCCAATATGTTTTTTTAAAAAACACTTTAATAAAAAAAGCATTTTCAGAACGTTTTTAATGTGTGTGTAGATTCCACCCCAGAACAAGTCTGAGCACATAATAACGCTGCCTCTTTGCTGCCAGCTGTTTATGGCTGCCTGAAGTGGCTTTGCGAGTAATGTTCTCCAGCACCGTTTTGTCATATAGATTTGTTTGAGCAGTTGATTTTATTGTTTCATTGTGGTTCCATTCCAGGGATGGGTGCTGTTATGGAAAGGTGGTGTCGAAATGTTTTAAATAAATGAAACCTGCCCATCTTGACAATAAAATCATAGCCGATGAGTACTCCTCCCCCCCCCCAAGCCAATGAGTACTTCCCCGCCCCTCAGAGCCTTTTATGGAAATCTCTAATATTTACCTCCCAAGGTGTCATTGCTCAGCCTTAGAAGAAGTACTGAAAGAAGAAGCAAACTATCACCATGCTGAGGCAGGGAGAGAGAGCACACAATCATTTTGTTAACATTTGTGAATTTAGAACCAATATGATATAAACAACAACAACAACAACAAAAATGTCCACCTGCAAAAGCAGGCACACTTAATTAAGAAAGAATAGTGAATGATGGACAGTGAATCATTTGCAAGTTGGTTAATACTGTCAGCTTAACAGAAAGGCCTCAGCTAAATTTAATTTGCGAAGAACAATGTGTACTAACACACCAATGAAACAGAAGGGCAGATGACTAGGTTTTATTACCAAATGTATCACTGTCATGTATTGTTTCCAAATTTCCATCATTCCCAGGGCAGCTACTGCAAACAACTTAATTTTAAAGGGGAGGGGGGCGAATTAATGTTTTTAAAGCTTGGGTTTCAGAACATGGCTGGAATTTGTGCCCTCTGGGTCTGGCAGTGGCATCTGGTGCCCACTGGCACTCATAGGGCAGAAGGTAGGAAGCCCAGCCACAGATGCAGTCAGAGTCAATGCATCATGAACTGGTTGGATGCAGAGGAATAGTAGGAGGAACCAGCTGGGGAAGCCTCAGAAGGAGGAGTCTCAGAGCCTGGGGAGTGGTGGTGGGACAATGATGAGTGGTCAGAGGGAGAAGACTGGGAGGAGGCAGCGTTGGAAGCTAAAGAGGTAACGGGGCTTAGAGAGCAGGGAAGTGTCTGTAGCAGAGAGAAGTCCAGAATCAGAGGCAGGAGCTGAAGCTGAAGCTGGAGATTGGGAGGCCAAGAGGCAGACATGAGTTTGGCTGGTGAAGAGTCATGAGTGCCTCCCCCTCCTGCTGTGACAAGGTGCATTCCCTCCTGGTTTCCCATACCAGAAGAGGTACGAACAGGGCAGAGCAGAGATCTGCTACACACAGGCATGGTTTCTGTTAAGTTGTGGGTGAACATATCAGACGACACAGCGATTCTTCAAACAGCTCTTGTTTATTCAGAGGCCAGAACAGAACTGAACTGAAGGGCTCAGTCAGCCTGCTTATATAGAGCTCCAGTAGAACGTAACGGTAGCAACTTTCTAAAACTATCCAATCACTGAACATCACTTTCGATCCTTCATTTGCATAACTATCTACAATATCCCCCTGCTGGCCCAGGGTGAGAACTTCAGTACATAACAGTTTCCAATTGTTTGGAAAAGGCCTTGGAGAGGAAAGGATTTAGATGGCTGTGAGGAGGAAGACTTTCAGTCTATACAACTGATTTTCATCGAGGACCACCACTTGGAATGATCTGCTCTGCTCATTAGGCCTGACACTCAACCAAGTCTATGGAGATTGTGGTTTTGCTAATAAAAAGTTAACTCCATCTTTCAACTGTGTGATTACTAATCCACACACCCCCATGACACAATGACAGGCAGAGCCAACTAATTCTACACTGGTTCCCAACCTCCTTCCTATTCAGTTCTACCACTGCAACACTGAGACTAAGGAGAAAGAACTAACCACCAGTGCCACTCTCTGTTCTGGTTGTAAATAAGAAGGCAGGCAGGCAGGCAGAGGCTGGCTGAAGGGAGACTGAGCTTGGTGGTGAGCCCACTCTCCCTACACACCATTATCTTGGGCTCTCATTGTTTAACCTTTTGTTATGATTAGGGAAGACCATATTTTTCCAGGAATGTAGATGGGGCAGCTACATACTGGTGTGAATACTTTGGCAAATAACATCATGCACCTCACTGTGAACTCAAATACTGATTTATTAGAGAGAGACATGCGAGCGCTGCCAAAACAGAACAGAAGATTACGCATTGGCCCTGTCATTTGTTGTAATATATGTTAGACCAAGTTGCGCACAATGTAGTGCGAGTCTATATGACATCAATAGAACGGACAATGAGGAACTGGGTCCTTGTCTTTACGGAATAAAACACACCTATCACGGCAACAAGTTTAAAAATAGTCTTCTGTAGAACAACTACAAAGTACAAAAGGGTGTGATACTATTTAATTGCCTTTGCTCATGTTTCTGTATTTGCTTCCTCCTTAAAGTAGATCCTTAGAACAATAAAGAAGAACACCTGAAGAGTCCCCTTTACCACAACACAGGGAAATAAGATTAAGTGATCTTCAAACAAAACTAATAAAACTCCTCTGTATACGCCTGCATTGAAACCACAGGTAGAAACATGTTTGGGAAAAGATCCAACCATGATACACGATAAATGTCTCCATTAAATATGCTAATTATATGTAAATGAATGTGCTGGTGCTATCTTTTACATCCCCCATTTCTATGATGTCTTAGCACCACCACCCAGTCCTAGAATGACCTGAAGCTACAAGGTAAAGGTAAGAACAAAAACAAAAGAAAGAGGGCCATGGCTTTTTTCATAGGAGGTACAATCAGATTCAAGTCCCATGGGCTTTGAAGGAGTTTTAATCCCAGCCAAACTGACAACTTCCCCTCACAGAATCCAAACGCAAACATTCCGATAACACTGAGAAGCAGGAATATTCATGAAGGTTCTGTGACATTACAGCAGGTGCCAGGTCAAGCCATCAGTCACAGGTTTCGCCACCACAAAAACAATACAATTCAATACAGGTAAGACAGCTGCTCTGCAGGAGATTGCCTCCAAAAACAAGCCCTCTCCTGTGACTATTGTAACTGCCATCAAGTCAGCTGTCAGAGGGAAGAACTATGGGGCAGGAGCCAATAATGCTCCTGGATCTGCTCTGGGGGGCAAGTGCTTCGGGGAGGGACTGCTCTTTATCAAGGGCAGAACAGTCAGAACTGCAATTGACTTGCCCATAACTTTAAGCGCTGCCACTTTAAACTGTGCTTGAGCCTGGTTTTCCCTTCTCCCTCCTGTTCCTTTTTCCTTATGTGTCATGTCTCTTAAGATTGTGAGCCTGAGTAGGAACTATCTTAGAACAGGTTTTTTTAAGCTACTCTGAGAGTCTTTTTGGCTAGAGGGTGGGGTCATAAATGCTGTAAACAAATAAATACCACACCCACACCAAAGAGTAGGAAGAAACAGAAAACTAGGTAAAGCATTTCACAAAGGGTCTAAGTTTGGCATGAAAGAAAATCTGATACTGATCTGAAGGAAAACACACTGGCTCCATCCCTCAGTCAGAGATCTAATGTCCACTGGGAGATTGAACCACTGGCCTCCCAGGAAGAACATCACGGCAAGGAGAAGACCAGCCAGACCCTATTCATCAGCTAGAGACAGAGCAGCTGTGGGGAGCTTGACTTCCCTTTTCTCTGCCAGAAATTCCACCTTGATAGCTCAGTTGGTAGAACATAAGACTCTTAAATCTCCAGGTCGTGGATTTGAGCCCCATGTTGGGCAAAATATTCCTGCGTTGCAGGGAGCTGATCCCTTCCAACTCTACAATTCTATGAATATTCTCCTCCAACTGCCAGCTGCCCTGGGACAAAAGAGCTGAAGGGAAGCAGGTCACATCCACGCATACAATTAAAGCACATGCCTTCCTCCAAAGAATCCTGGGAACTGTAGTTTGTTCAGGGGGCTGGGGTATGTAGCTTTGTGCTTTAAATGTACGGTGGGAAAGATGCTGGGCTGCATATCCATTTCTAATTATTTCTATAAAAAAAAAAAGTATTGTTGCAATCCATTGTAAACTGCCTTGAGAGTCGCCTGATCTAAAGATGGGTATAAACCATCAACAGATAAAGAAACAAGACAGTCCTTAATGAAACCATAGCGCTTGTAGTTCAATCTCATAGAACAAAGGAAAGGTTGGCAAAGAATATCTCCAGCAAGGTGTGAAAATGCGCCCTGGGGCCTCCGTATATCCCATATTGAGGCAGAAGGCCATCAGCTATAGAGATTTTAGATTTTTACATCAGTGCTCAGGTGCTCTTGGAAAACCCAATAGTGATTTAATGCACCATGGAACACTATCCCACCCCCACTTGCAAATAAAACTATTTTCAGCCTTGCAAGACAGAAGGGGCTATGAGAGAGGGGTGTGGGTGTGTGTCATTTGCAGACCATAGTGTTGCTACTGTTTGCCATGAGGGGAAGAGGGGAGGTGGTGGAGAGGTCAGGGTGGGCACATCAGCTGAGCCAATCCAATCTGCACTGTTCTCCCTGGCATTTCAACCTGTCCCCTCCCAGTAAAGAGCTGTTGAGAAGCTAACACACTGGCTCCACCTGCACAGGCAAGAGGCTAATGGCTGCATCCCAGTCTGATGGGAAGAACATTCTGGACAGAAGACCAAGGACACCAGGTATGGCACATGCTTCCATACAAGCAAAAACAAGCAGCAAGAAAATATCAGCCAGGTCCCAAGAGGCTACAAGCCAAATGTTTATATACAACTCACTACTTCATCCAGGCACTGCCAAACTGATCATCTTCACCTACCTTTCCCCTCTACTCCCCCCTTCTACTCCACCTTCCCTTTCTGTTTTCTGCCTTCTTCTTAGTTCACAAACCTGAGGGCTGAGCCTTTGCCTCCCTTATTGCTTTCGGAGGCAAATACAGTGGTGCCTCGCAAGACGAAATTAATCCGTTCCGCGAGTCTCTTCGTCTTGCGGTTTTTTCGTCTTGCGAAGCACGGCTATTAGCGGCTTAGCGGCTATTAGCGGCTTAGCGGCTATTAACGGCTTAGCGGCTTTAAAAAGGAAACAAACTCGCAAGAACTCGCAAGACGTTTCGTCTCGCGAAGCAAGCCCATAGGGAAATTCGTCTTGCGGAACGACTCAAAAAACGGAAAACTCTTTCGTCTAGCGAGTTTTTCGTCTTGCGAGGCATTCGTCTTGCGGGGCACCACTGTATAACAAACTTTTATTCATGCAACCAATCGCTATGAACCAGTTCGAACCTAGCTGACAAACCAAAACCCAAGTGGTTTGGAATAAAGTCAAGCACTGCATGAGCCGGCTTTCAGTAGGAGACTTTTCATCAAAGGATGTGGTCATGGGGGGGCATAGAGTTGGGAAGGGAAGTGGGCCTATCCCTGTGCACGATCAGTAACAGCCTGGATGATGAGACAGAGCCACTGGCATTGTTGCAGGTTGCCTGGTTGGTGCTGGGGAGGGCAGGGGGTGGTGGCCAGTTTGGGGATGCCTTGGTGCCCTGGCAGGAGTGGTAGACTGGCTTTATCACAGCGCCAATCAAGGATCTTTGATCTCACTGCCACCCTGTCCCGTCTCAGCTTCATCCAGGTAAGCTGCATCGACACCAGTGTCAGGTGCAGCTCTGCCCCCACCACACAAGCTCCTACTGCTCCCCAGTGACTCTGTCCTCACTGGCGCCACCCTGAACGTCCCACAGTGAGTGAGAAGATGAAGGGGGATTCTTTGTGGATTTGGCTGGATGTGCCAAGAATCCTCCATGTGACTGGGAACCCATATAATGTAGGGTTTCCGATTATAGGGGGAGGACTGCAAGCATGTCCACCCAAACAAAGGAAACCCTCCTTCAGACATTCCTGTTCAATGCAGGAAGGTCATAGGAATCGGTGAGGATGGAGATCTTGGGAGCAAGGCTGGCACATGCAGAATCACATCCCCTTCAAACTTTATACTTCCACGCAGTGCTATTTCTCTAGAAAAAGAGGTGCTGGAACTCACAATGAATGCCTCCCTTATTCTCTCATAATGACAATGATGCCCACCTGAGAGGTGTCAGAACTGAGTTCTGGCATGTTCCAGCTAGAAAAAAAGCCCCACTTCCATGCATTCTTTGAACAAATGAACAGGGCTCAGGTTTCTTACAAAAGGCCAACCATTTTTCTTCCTTGAAGAAGACCTTGGGCCATAAGAGACCGTGTATAAAAAACACAAACCAGCTTGTCAATGAGAATATATCAACGAGGTCAAAATGGTTTCTCAGTGACCCATCAAACAACTGTGATGAGGGCGGGGAAGGCCTTGACAGAAGGCAGAGTCTAGCTTCACTGCCGAAATATAATTGCGCTAATTGGACTTGCATTAACCCAAACGGCAAAGCCAGTGATTGAGAGAACCCTGTTACGCAGCTGTCGCTCCACACAAAAGAACAGAGGAATGGATGGTGCACAAATGAGTTGGGAGAACGCATCAACAACCTCAGCTTCCATTTCTCTAACAACATGGAACTGGCAATGTGAATTTATTACACAACACACAGTGTTAGAAACCGAGATATGAAAGCTAGGAGCTAAACAGCACCTTAAACTTAGGTTATGGGCACAACAACGGAACGTCTAGGCGTGCTTTTTTATAACAAGAATACAAAGCTGAAAATGAATGAACTGCAGCTTAAATATTATGTTAATTTTTCATATGGTCTAGTCCTTCCCCTGCCCACCCCACTAATATTCTTAAGAGAGTCTCTTCTCCAGCCTTCAGAGAGTAGCGGGAAGTCGGGAGGCAGAAAAAGGTCCTCCTTTCCTTCCACTCTGCAGTTTTAATCTGAAATCTTAGGTGCAGTACTTTGCCCAGAGCTCAGAAACTGCTCAAGCTAATGAAATTCCGTGTCACAAAATGCGCCTAGAACAATGGGAGTTTCGAACACTGGCAACACAAGCTCATGAGGGATTTCTTTATTCGAAAGGAAATATTTCAAGGGCTCAACTTCCTGGGGAGTATTTGAAAATTCTAAAACTCTTTTTTTTTTAAAAAAACAAAAACAAAAAACACCTGCCAGTTGGTTCAGAACATTTGTTTCCATGACTCTGCCTTTGCTAGTAGAAAGAATCCTAAATACCAAAAATTCAGCAATGATCTAGATTCAACATTTCCATTTTCTACTCAGGAACATAAGGGCTGGCATCTGGAATTGTTTTACATCCTTGCCTAATTATATAATATAATTGATACCTATAATTAATGGTGTCATTTCAGATTCCCACTGTTAAAAAAAAATCACGTAGGCCAGCATGAAGCAAATACTTAGTTCCTCAGCAGCACCTGCTAGAGCTATTATGTTTGGAGTTCACCACTGTTTTTTGAGCTCTGGAATAAATAGAATGTTTCTATTTTAAACATTCCCAGGAAGATAGCACTGAGCTATTTGTACATTTGCAACTCACTAAAAGCTATAGAAGTTTGGGCTGCTTTCTTGTGTATTTCAGTTAGCTTTACGTTTCATGTCAGATTTCAGCCCTGAAAAGCAATATAGCACGTCTGCAGAAAAGATAAAATACCATTCTGTGCAGGCACACCAATTGCAACATCAGGTTTTCACATCCATTGGCCCATAGCCTTCCCATGTTTACTCAAGGCAGGGTTTTCCAAGGAGTCCAAACTGGCAGATAACTTTATGCATCTGCTATCCCAGGCCCACCCAGCTTTTGACCCAGAAGGCTGTACATAGCTCAGCAGCCCTGTATGGGGCATGATATTCTTACTGTGTTATCAGCCCGGCACTTGGAGCAAGCATGAGCATAAGCATAGAGGAGTTGTAAAATCATAGAGAAGGCATGCAGCAGATGGGCTGAATTCAGGACTGGAGGTCAGAAGTTGGGCAGGGCTGCTCTATATTTATTTCATGCAAATTGTTCTCTCTGCCTGATGCAGCAACCATATACATTTGGGCTGGGTGATATATCGTCCAAAACCAATTTGAAGTCCATATCATATCAGTTTCATAATTTTTGACCTGGCAATATATTGTGAATCATGATGTGTGTGTGTGCTGTGCAAAAAACACAATGTGGGGAAAGCCGTGAAGCCAGCCAGTGCCTCTATATAGCATCCTTATGTCAGACACTATATATTGGTATATCGCGATGTTTAGCTGGTGATATATCACAACGTTGACAACCAGATATTGCTCAGTCCTAATATACATATGACTAGGCATGCACAAATCCACTTTCCAGCTTGCCCAGGGCAACATTACAGGTAGACCCTTTGGTCAGGTATCAGCTGGAGTAGACCCATGGCACTAATGTAGCAACTTCCAAACAACTTCTGTACTTCTGAGTTCTGAGAGTTCCTTCTCCCACTTGCAATGTATCCACAAACTGAGTGTCTTCTGGAAGTTGCTGAGCTACAACTCTCATCAGCTTCAGTCAGCATGGCCAATGGTCAGAAATGGTGGGATTTGTAGGCCATCAATATCTTGAAGGAACCACGGTGCCCCCCACCCCCCGGGTCTAGATAATGCACAAGTGAGTAACCACTGCACCAAAGCAAAATCTGGGAAAGATTGTAATAGTTCAGTTGTATTCAGAGAGCTGCTAAAATCAGGCTGCTAGTGAAACTCCTAACAATCTCCAACACAAAATTAAAAAATTCCTCCCAGTAGCACCTTAGAGACCAACTAAGTTTGTTATTGGTATGAGCTTTCGTGTGGAAAGCTCATACCAATAACAAACTTAGTTGGTCTCTAAGGTGCTACTGGGAGGAATTTTTTAATTTTGTTTCGACTATGGCAGATCAACACGGCTACCTACCTGTAACTAGAATCTCCAACACTATAGCGACAACTGAAATCCTGTCGCAAAAATCAAGGTGAACGCCAGTATGGGGGTGGGGATCTTGAATGTTAGATAAATGATTTTGTGGATGTGAAGTTTACCCAAAGAATGAAGATAAACCAGCCAAAAGAAACAGGGAGATGACATAAAAGAAAAGAATACCATAAGAGCACATTCCTTTCCTCTAACTATAGAATTTCAGCCCGTATTATGATGAGAGATGCTTCTCCACAAGGCTTCCTCTGGGAAATGCTACATTCCATCATCCTTGAGCTCCGGTTTCTAATTATATTTCCATAACATATCTCTGTCTGAAGTGCAAATCTGACTACATAAATTATTGGATGGGTATAAAATGATTGCAAAATTGCTGATCTTCTAACTTCAGTTTTTATTCCCTACTGTTTAGGGAGATGAAACGCTATACTCAAGATCCACCAGCTGAGGTGGATTTGGCAGAAGCAGATACCAAGCTTCTTGGCCATTGCCAAGACAGCTCATCAGCAGAACACTTCAGTCATGCTGCTGGGACTCACCACTGGTGGTTGGGCTTACATGGATGGCCAGGGCGGAGGGGCTGCAAGGGGAGCCAGGTTACAGGTTCATGGTGTCGTCCTGTCGATAGGCTTTAGTGTGGCATTGAAGGGGGACTTCCTCCTCTCCTGCTGTAGGGAGACTCAAAATAGGAGTCTCCAGCACATTAATCTTCTTGGCCAAGTTCAAGGTTCTTGAATTAATCTACAAGGTCCTAAATAACTTGGGCCTGGGATACTGCCTTACTCCTTGTATGCCTGACCAGTCACTGAGGTCTTCGGGAGAGTCACGGTCAGTGACTTGGCTCAGATGTACAGAGCCAGGATGCTGTGCAATTCTGTCTTGTGGTTTCAGTTCTGTGGAACTCCCACCCAGCTGAAATCACACAAGACACCTCCTCCCAACTAAACTTCAGGCACTTGGTGAAGACTTTAAAAAAAAATAAAAATCAGCAGGCATCTTAAGCTTTTCTGATTTTGTGGTTAGTTTTAACTGATCTTATATTTTGAAATCCATTGTGTATTGCTTAGAGAGCAAAGTGTTAAGAATTATATAGAAGGAAGGAAGGAAGGAAGGAAGGAAGGAAGGAAGGAAGGAGTTAACTGATGCCCACTATGTGTGACCTCATTGCCAGCATAACTCCTGATTGGTGGGCACTGGTGAAGTTTCCAGGGATGGCAGATGGTTGTTTTGGTCTTTTCTAGTTTTCCCCTGGGCATGTATGGGATATGGCAGCCCTTTCACCAATGTAGTAACAATGCAATTCCCTCCTGCCTTCTCATAATGGTATTGCTCTGTTAAACTGCAGCAAGAATACAGCCCAAACAGCCTCTTTTCCTAATAATCTGTTGCAGCAATCAACTGTCGCAGCAGAGACTTCTGCAGAACAGTCTCCTGAGGAGATGAAAACCAAAAATATTCTGGGGTTCAATTTTTGTACTTGGGGTTCCAAGAGACCATGAGGTAATGACTGAATGCCAGATGCACTGCATCTGGGATTGATTTATAAAGTGAGTCTTGATTGTTGCAAACTCCACAGAGGTCCAGTTGTGGTTAAAACTGGTTGGTGAAAGGCGTCAAATATCTGCTCATTTTTTAAAACTCCAAAAAAGTATTAGATTCCTTTATTCTCCTGGTATGCTAAGTTACACTTGTTAAAAATTGTTTCCTTATAACAGCCTAGTTAGACTTATTAGAAAAAGCAATAAATGAAACAGGTGCAACTAAGTACGGAACCAACTGCCTTTGCAAGCTCAACAAAAATATTATTGAAAGGCTTCTTCTTAAAATATATATAAAACTACATAGATGATTTCCTTAAAACAAGGAAATCAGCCCTGAGTGCTCACTGGAAGGACAGATCCTGAAGCTGAGACTCCAATACTTTGGCCACCTCATGAGAAGAGTAGACTCCCTGGAAAAGACCCTGATGTTGGGAAAGATGGAGAGCACAAGGAGAAGGGGACGACAGAGGATGAGATGGTTGGACAGTGTTCTCGAAGCTACCAGCATGAGCTTGACCAAACTGCGGGAGGCAGTGGAAGACAGGAGTGCCTGGCGTGTTCTGGTCCATGGGGTCACGAAGAGTCGGACACAACTAAACGACTAAACAACAACACATAGATGATACATTGTGTACACATGGCTGCAGATCCTCACAGGGCCCTATGGAGCCGTTTGAAACTCTTAACTCACGCCACCTTTCACCCCTTAATTCAGGCCAAGCACACTGAATGTGAGGCCCTTCTATGCCTCACATGGTAGTACTTTGCAGTCCTGCTCCATTCCGGTGCACAAATGTGTGGTTGCTTGTGCTATTTGCAGAAAGGCTGAAGCTGCAGAAGCCCCTGGATTCAATCCCTGAATCTCCAGGTAAGGCTGGGAAATACTCCTGTCTGAAATCCAACGAAAGCCACTGCTATACAGTACCAATGGTCTGACTTAGTATAAAGGCAGCTTCCTATGTAGCTGAGAAACCGGACTGACGTTTTATTTATTGCCACTGACCTCCCCCATCAAAGGTCAACACACGCATACACGTATTAAAAAAAGCACAGTAATAACCAGATCAACTACGTTCAGAATTTGAGCCTGTTTGCAAATTCTATCTGGTTTTAATGAACTCAGTGTATGAGAGCAGGTGAGATTTCATGATGGGGTTTTTGTTGTTTTGTTTTGTTAGCCGATATTTTATTTAAGGGAAAGCGCTATAAACCATGCTCCGTGTCTCTTATAATGATGACTAAGACTCTGTCATCTCCATGGATAAAAAGAGGTGATCAGTGAAGCAGGCAGATTCATCCCAGAGTGCGTGCAAAGGATTGGCACGTGCACCTCGAATTAAGACTAATGGGAGGGACACGTGCCAAATCCTTGTGTAACCTGTGGAATAAATAATGCCAAGAAAGCCATATAGAAAGGTGGGGGAGGACCGTGTTTTTATCTGGGGAATGCATAGACAGCCATGATGGTCCATAGAAGGGAGCAACGCAGAATCCTCAATAGTGTAACCCCTTTGGTAGGACCAAGCAATATGTCACAGAATAGTGACCAAGTGAAATTCAACGTCATGCTATTGCAGACATTCTGTATGTGCAAGAAAATCAGCTTGCCAGATGGAAGAATTCTTCCTCCTCTCTCCCCACACACTGATATGGGGGTCCCCCTGCCAATTTTGGAGGTGTGGGGGGAAGGGGAGAATCCTGCCCCAAGTAATGTTTGCTGGTGCACTAAGTCAATGCAAGAGGGTTTTTTTGCATTCAAGAAATAAATAAATAAATTTAATCCTTTTGCTATGCCAGAGTTCCTTGGGGCAAGGGATTGACTATTAACCTACTTTGGGAATTGTAGCTGGGTGGGGGGGGGGAGGATAAGGGGTCTCCTAACAACTCTCAGCACTCTTAACAATCCACAGTTCCCAGGATTCTTTGAGGGAAGACATGACTGTTTATAGTTGTATGATGTTGCTTTAACTGTGTAGTGCAAAAGGAGCCAGATTTTGTCTGTTGCCACAGAGTGGGGCCCTCTTAATGTGAGAGACAGAGGGGAAGTGAGTGGGCTGCCATGAGGGGAAAACAGGGTGGGAACTGCTGCAAAGAGTGCTAGTTGCTTAATCCGTTTGAATCGTGTGTGTGTGTTCACCTCGGTATCTGAACTGGGAATTTTAATGCTTGCTGTCATGGTTTTGCTTGTTTATCTTAGGACAAAACTGTTAATATGTTATTTATTGGATCTGCTTGTATGATTTGGTAATTTTTGTATCTTTTTTTTATCTTGGTTTCTTTTTATTACTTTACTTTCCCACTCTGGGACAGGAAATGTTCAGTGAAGACTGGGCTACAAATATCGTAAATAAGTAAGTAATAAATTTAAAATTGGATACAAATTCCTCCTCCTCACCTGCTATTCCATAATGTTCAAAACCACTCTTGGTGAAGAGGCCTAACACACTCTGGTGAGTTGTACAGCCCTGTGGCAGAGAGCATGGTATACAGCAGACCACCTCAGAGGTATGGAGTATGGGCTTTGGCAAGCTAACAGGTCTTTGCCATGGACTCTCAGCAGCACGGTCTCCTCCCCAAAATGCACAGGAACATGCAGACATCAAAAAGCATTAAATGTACCGTATTTTTCACTCTATAAGACGCACCAGACCACAAGACGCACCTAGTTTTTGGAGGAGGAAAACAAGAAAAAAAATATTCTGAATCTCAGAAGCCAGAACAGCAATCCCTCTTGCTGTTCTGGCTTCTGGGATAGCTGCGCAGCCTGCACTCGCTCCATAAGACGCACACACATTTCCCCTTACTTTTTAGGAGGGAAAAAGTGAGTCTTATAGAGCAAAAAATATGGTAACATTCTTTTGTGACTCCATTGAAGTGAATGATTATGAAAATGAAGGCAAAAATTAAAAGCAGGCTTAACAAGTATATATAGCTTTCACCACATGTATGAGAAGTGTGCCCACACTTCAGAACCCTGTTAGTTGAGACCAGGGGGCTGCAGTTCTACAGAGGACCAAATGTTTTCCCTGAAAAGGGCCTCAGATTCAACTCCGGACATTTCAAGCGAGGGATGGGGTGGGGGGAACCTCTGTACGAAATACAGGAAAGCTACTGTCCATCAGTGTAGACAACACTGAGCTAAATGGTCCAATAGCCAGCTTTCCTAAGTACTCAATATTTTGCCAAAACAGCAAGCCCTGGTATTTATAAAATAAACTGGGGGAGGGGGGGAGTCTATCCCACTGAAGAACTACAAGAAACTCTACAGTATCCAGCCTTACTTGCAAATCAGGCTATAAAATCATGGTTAGCCACAACCAAGTGGGTTGACTTCTACAATATGTCCCCACACAGGGATGCACAGTAGGCAAATGGGTACATACTTGCATAATTGCCAGGTGGTGTCTGCACCATAAGGGAGACCGCAACGTGGTATTCTTCTCCCAAGACACGCCACCCCTGAGAAATACAGTCTATCCCATGGCCATTCCCTCCTGGACTAGATCCGCAGGAACCAGTGCTGTACTTGCAGACAAACTTGGTTTCACTATATGGTAAGCAATGTGATTGCCAGAAGTCATTTCTGTCCTGTGCAATGCTGATGCTTATTATACATGGGAAGCAGCTGGTGGTCAACAAAAGAGGTTTAAAGACTGTCTCAAGGCAAATCTAAAAAAAATGTAGTATAAACACTGATAACTGGGAAACACTGGCCTGAGAGTGCTCTAGTTGGAGAACAGCCTTTACCAAAGGTGTCATGGGCTTTGAAGACACTCAAACTCAGGACGCAAGGGAGAAACGTGCTAAGAGGAAGGCACGCTTGGCAAATCCACACCGTGATCAGCTCCTGCCCGGAAACCAATGTCACCACTGTGGAAGGATGTGTGGATCCAGAATTGGCCTCCACAGTCACTTACAGACTCATTGTTAAAACCGTGTTTTTGGAAGACAATCTTACTCGGCTACGAGTGGTTGCCAAAGAAGAAGAAGAATTTTGGGGTTATTCCGTACTGAAGTCTTTTGAGAACCACCCACCAGCCCAGCCCACTTTGAACACAGGGGTAGAAACTCTTCTGACTCCTAGGAGCCACCATTGCATTGGGGCAGCGGGGGCTAGCTCTATCCACAGTTGAACTGGTCAAATGCTAAGGCAACAGCTTCAAATAATTAGATGCTGGGCAGCCGTGTGCTTGATTTGTTCCAGCTCTCTCTATCCCTGCTGGATGACCACTGCTTGTTTCGTACGATTGTAGAAGCAATAAGAAGACACAGTAACAAAGCCCCATAACTAGCTGGAATTATGCAGAAATTGATAACACATATGGTGCAGCCTCCCATTTTAATGGGGTTTTAGGCCCATGGAAGTGAGTGAAGGTTGCATAACATTTGGTTGGTTGCACTCTCTTATCTCTAGTCTATGGAATGGTTCACACATCATATCAAAGTTTAACATTTTATGTTTAGCTATGGTTCAACATGAACAAGCAGCAAGCTGGCACACAGTGTTTAAATATCCCCATTTCTCTTCTCCCCCAATCTTGATCACACCATGAACGACAAATGATGAGTCTTTGTTATCTGAACTTGGGCTCATGGTTTACGGCTCTCCAAGCAAACTGCAGTTGGTAGCCATAGTTTGTTGTTGGCTTCCTGCTCATCATTTATTTGGGGAAAACAAACCCTGAGCTCAGTTTCAAGCGGCGTGACAGGCCAAAAGTTGTGGTCTGTTCTCCCAGTGCAGCACAGCCAAGGAACAGGATAGGAATGAGGTAGGGACACTGCTCATTTTATTGAGACACAGTTAAACATAATTAAACATTAACTATGGTTTAACGTTATGTGTGAACACAGCCAAAAGAAATGACTAGTTTTGCTTTCAAATCACTTGCAAGTAGGACAACACAATGGCTGTTTTTACACACACACACACACACACACACACACACACACAGAGCACCTACTTTGTTAGTACAAACCAAACATGTTTAATCCTACTTAATCATGCTTAATCATGCTTTGATCAGCTCATTAATTTTGTTAGCTAACAGATATCAAGAAGTATAACTCAAGTCAGCAGCTTGCATTCAACTCATACAACTTTCATTGAAATTCAAGCTGCGGCTGCTATGATGACAATTAATTTTGGCTGACACTTCCGTTGCCCTTCATAACAATCTTTAAAATATGGATTTTGTTAAAATGTTATGCATTGCGTTTTTGCATTTCTATTATAGCCAGTGGCCAATATTGAAATGAAACCAAACTGAATTATACATGAATAATAATCACAAGTGGCATCGTTATGTTTCAAAATATACTGAAATGATCTCATCTAGTGCTGCCAACAAGAATTTAAGAAGGATCGAGCTCACTGAAACATGTCTGACCAAGTGACAGTCTATTATTGTTTAATGATGTCTCACAAACAGACCCTGTCTAGATACAAGGTAGAAATCCCTATCAAACTCTATTGAACCCAGAGCAGATGGGAGTTGTAATCCAAAACATCTGGAGGGCACCAGGTTGGGGAAAGCTGGCTTGGTCCATTTTATGGAAGCTGCAATGTGGACACTACAATATAGTTAATCGTTTTGCCCATCTGGATTGCCCAGCCTCGTGCACAGGCTCCATGCCACCACCAATAGTCCAGGTTTGGCTTAACTACGCAAGCGGGCGAATTCACACGAGACGTGGATGGCATGCATGGTGCCCCCCAGACAGGGTTCCCACTATTCAGAAGTTTTTGAATTAAATTTGAAACTGGGCATAGTAGAACAAAAATAGATGTTTCAAGCAAGCATGCCATGCTGCACAATAAAGGAAGGAGGTATGGACGCGGGTGGCACTGTGGGTTAAACCACGGAGCCTAGGACTTGCCGATCAGAAGGTCGGCGGTTCGAATCCCCACAACGGGGTGAGCTCCCGTTGCTAGGTCCCTGCTCCTGCCAACCTAGCAGTTCGAAAGCACATCAAAGTGCAAGTAGATAAATAGGTACCGCTCCGGCGGGAAGGTAAACGGCGTTTCCGTGCGCTGCTCTGGTTCGCCAGAAGCGGCTTAGTCATGCTGGCCACATGACCCAGAAGCTGTACGCCAGCTCCCTCGGCCAGTAAAGCGAGATGAGCACCGCAACCCCAGAGTTGGTCACGACTGGACCTAATGGTCAGGGGTCCCTTTACCTTTACCGTTAACATGGTCCCCCACCCCTCCCTAGCTTCTTCACTAGGGCATGACTGGTTGACATGCAACAGATCTGACGTCCCCATCACAACACCCCCCATTCCAGGGAGACAGCACTCCATCGCTTTCTGATGTTGTAACCCTGGGGAAAAAATCACAAACTCATCCCATGTCCCCTGCACAACATCCACTGGAACTTGGGGTTATTATACAACAGGAGCTGGCAGTGTGGAAGAACTCTGGTGTCTGAATACTTTTTGGATTTAGAACAGGGTTTCCAAAACTTGGGTCTCCAGCTGCTTTTTTTGGACTACAACTCCCATCACCCCTAGCTAGCAGGACCAGTGGTCAGGGATGATGGGAACTGTAGTCCAAAAACAGCTGGAGACCCAGGTTTGTGAAACCCTGATTGAGAACATAAGCGCCCACAGTTACTTCTGTTTCCAACCAGCAAATCTAACACTTGGTGGGCAACTACAACAACATTTGTCCTCTAACAAAGGGACCGATCTGGGATTAGGTGTGGGTTGTGATAAACAGCCACTTCAGTTTCAAGAATGGGGAATCTATGGCCCTCCAGAGGTTGTTGCATGACAGCTCCTGTCTTGGCAATGCCCATATTGGTCAGGGCTGGTGGGTGTTGAACTCCCAACCAGGTTCCCCATCCTTGTTTCAGGGGAACCCTTTTTGTGGACTTCAGATAGAGATTCTATAAATCTACAACATACATGTGCACTAGCCACAAAAAGGATTTCAATAATAAACCAAATAACTCATCTGCTCAACTGAACTTCAGATGCAGAGTGTGGTTGTATTCAAAAGTGTGAGTTTACAAGGTCTGGCTAGAAGCCCAGAAGTCTGAGGTTTAATAAATGTTGAGCTAGTTGCTGCAACTCCTACATTCATTCCAGTTCCACAACTCACTGTTTCGGAGCAGGGCTACTTCAGAGTAAATACAGGGCTGAGGATGCAACCCAACAGGACTATTCTCAAGCAAATAAAGGACTGTGGATTTCAAGTACTGTGCAGCAATTCAGGAAGTCAAAGGGCTAGACTACTGTATAAAGTTTCTACACTTGAAAGCAATTATTCAAAGCAATATTTCCCTACAACTGAACAACTGGTCTACTGTTTGTAGGCAAAAGGGGCTCACAGTCCTGCCTTCAAGTCTAGGAACTGATTAATACACACAGTGGGGCGTTTAAAAGGCTTTGTTTGTCCCCGGAGGGATTCCATGTAGAATTTTAATAGATCAGTAAAATTACATTCCCTGTGGTACTTTGAAACAGCTGCAATCATTGAGATTTGCTTAGCTACGTTTTACCTAAGCAGGGAAGCTGGGCAGCAACTCCCAATGTTCACAAATGAGCCAAACACAAGAAAATGCAGTTTTAAAAAAGAACATCATTCACAAGTTAATATAAAACAACAACTTGAATAAGTTTCAGCATAAGCATGTTGAGAAAGACAGTGCATTTATTTCTCCAACTCCCAGAAAATCAAATCTACAGTTGCTTTCTCACTTAAACCTTCACACCAAAGGAAGATAACTTGCAATAATTTTTCAAAGCTGCTTTCATTCATATCCCTGAAAAGTTTAACCACATTACTTTCGCGCCTTTGTTTAACTAGTGCATGCGTGTTTCAAATGCAGTGTAGAGATCCACAAGACTTTTCAAAGAAATGTGGTTTCTTTTATTGCTAGTAATAATAAAGCCCTACACTTTTGGTTAGAAAGAGACAAGCAGTGCATTGTATCTTTGTTCTAATTCATGAGCCTTCCTCCGTTCTGAAGGTGGAAAACATCGGCAAACACCCATATCCCATCATAGCCATATCCTCCGCTATCAAATAATATTTCTGCACAAATAATATTTCTGCACATAATACAACCATCTTCCCCCACCCTTCCCTTAACAAAGGGAACCGGAGGAAGCAGCCTTCTACTTATTCAAAGAAGAAGACAATAATGTTCCACTGAGGTATCCTTTTTTTAGCTCTTGCAACTTACTTTTCCGCCGCAGAAGAACTTGAAAGGCGAAGCTACAAGTGGGATTGGCAGAGTGGGAAAAGAGCCACACAGTTCACTACTTTTCATCTAGTATCTCAGCAGCACACATTTCAGATTACGCTGTCAGGCTGCTCCTGAGACCCCTTCCCTGCTGCTTACAGCCTGTTTACCACCCTTTCCCCTTGCAAATATAAGATGCTTCTGCAAACTGAAACAAAATCTCGCCTACCGGGGAAGGGGAGAGAATGCAGCTCTCAGCGTTTGTTGTGCTAACCTCCTTCCTTTCCCCATCAGCCTCCTTACACTTGCGCGCCCTGAGAAGTTCCCTCCCAGGGCATTCAACGGGACTTCCTCCCGAGGAACCCCCTGCTCAGGTTGCAGTCTAGCCCGTAACCTGGGAGAGGAAGCCCCCCCCCCACACCGAGGATCGGGGCCCCCTTCGGGCAAGCGCCGCCAAGGCGCTGCGTAAAAAGAGAGCCCTCGGCCAAAGCGGGCTCTTTAATCGGATCAGGAAGGCAATTTCATGAGCGCGCACTGAAAGCCTCGACCTAAAGCTCCGAGGCTCCCCCGAAGCCTTGGGGAAGCTGGGCGGAAGCGTGGCTCCAGACACAACTCGTGTTTCCCCCACCCAGACATACACACGCTTTATCCCGGGGGGCTTGGGAAGTGTCCCGCCTGGGATCCCTCCGCTTCATTTCCCTCCGCCGCCGCCGCCGGTTCAAGTCCGTGGAGGGAGAAGTCGAAGCGCCTCTTCCGCGGCTCCTCTAGCGGGAAACTCGCCAAGCGGCCGAAACAAGCGCAATAGTGGCGGGCAGGAAAGCGAGGCGTGGAATTGCTGTGGCGCGCGGGGAGAGAACAATGCTAATAATAATACTAATAATATTAATGCTTTCTTTACCTCACCGTGCAGAAAGGCAGCTCTTCAGTGCTCCATGCTCCGGCAGCCCGAGGCAGGCAGGCAGGCAGGCGGCGGCGGCGAGCGCGCGCAAGAGCCAGCGAGATAAGCCCGGCAGCCTCCACCTCCAGCGGAGAGATTCTCACTCTCCCCCGGCTCGCCAAGCTCCCACCACATCGCCTGCCTCCGGCTGACGTCAAAGTCGCTGTCACATGGCCCGATGCAAAACCAAAAGAGCATTGGTTGTCGTGGCAACCGCAGCACGGCGCGCGGAAGCCATTTCAATAGGTCGTTTGTCATACACACGCGTGTGTGTGTGCACGTTGGAACCCGTCCGGGGATCTGGTCGGGCTCCTCCACGGCAAAGGACCAGAAATGTTGTCTTCCAACAGGCAGGCAGACCAAAGCCCACGGTCGGGAACGTACAAGCCAGATTTTATTTTTTATGTTGCATCTGTTGAATTGGGTGTGTGGGGTTCTTTTTAATCCCGTTTCGTTTCGTTATGCTGTTGCATCTTGCTTTGCACTTTTCGGGAGATGGGAAAAGCAGCTTATAAATGTTAATCTAAAAAGAATGGGAAAAGCAGCTTATAAATGTTAATCTAAAGAGAAATGAATGAAAAGCGTCAGATAGAAAAGCAAGGTATAAAATCTCAGAAATACGTCCATTGATAGAATGTCCCACAGCCTGATCTGATGAAACTAGGAATAACTAAAGGTGGTTAGTGCTTTGTGGTTAGTGGTGTGTGTTACCTTTGGTTTCAAGGAAGGTATACGCAGCCTAAAATTAAATATTCACCCTCAGATGGGTTTAAAACAACGACAGAAGGCCTTTATTCAGTTGACAGTTAAACGGACGTGTGCCGCACATACATTATGAGATGTGCTTTTGTGTGGGTATCTGTACCAGGAGTACAGAACATGAAATGATGGGCAGCCCTCAGAAAAATGCTATTCCAGGCACCTGAGATTTGAGATAAATGTCAACAAACTAGCTTGCATCTTACTTTCCAACAGTATTATGCTGTATTATCATGATCAGTGCTTTTTTTCTAGAAAAAGAAGTGCAGGAACTCCCACTTTTTTTTTTGATGGACAACCCGCTGCGGCCACATTAAAGTGTCGCCTCCGCCTCGCTGTCCCATAACCTCTGACACAAAGCCATGAAAGGCATGCAGCCCGAAGCCTCTGACACGCAGCCCTGGGCGCCATGCCGCTATACAGCTGCTGGTACGCTACAAAGAGGTGCCGGAACTCAGTTCCAGTGGGTTTCAGATGAAAAAAGCCCTGATTGCGATCAAGCAATCTGGATGTATGTGTAACGGCTGGAGTCAGGCTCAGGTCAGCAATAAAGGAAGCAGATCTGCATTGACAGTGAAGTTAACTATTCAAGGAAATGAACATACAACTCGGCGTAGTGGTCTCAACAACAATTCCCAGTAGGTCTTGCCCCTATGGAGCAGCTGCCAGGACTGAAAGTCCACTCTTCCACCCTCTCTAAGGTTCCTCCTCTCCTCATTATTCTGTGCTTTCATGGAGACCATGGGAGAGGGGAGCTTGTTGCAGCGGGAGAAGGAGACTCCCTAGATTCTTCAGCAGCCTCTTGACCCCCTTCCTCTGCTTCAGCCTCAGAGTCTGAACTGCTGCCTGCCACAGGCTCTTCCTGCTCACTAAATCCTGTTGCCCCTTCAGCATCCAGCCCCTCCTCCCAGTCTTCTCCCTCTGACCTCTCCTAGGTGTCCCACCACCAATCTGCTGGCTCTGACCCTTCCTCCTTGGGGATATGAATGTTATGTTTCAGAATGTAGGTGGTGCCATTTGATAACCGATTGGATTCATTGGATCCACCCTTTTCCAGTGAATTTTCTGGTCCAACAGTCTTTCCACCTAGAACCAGATACTGTCCTTAGTCATGTTTAGGGGTGTTAAATTCCAATTTAGTGGAAATTCAAGAACAGAATCTGACAAAGAGATGGGTATTCCTACTAGAAGGGTTCCTTCTATTTCAAGGGTAGGCAGACTAAGGCCCAGGGCCCGGATCCGGCCCAATCACCTTCTAAATCTGGCCCACAGACTGTCCAGGAATCAGCATGTTTTAAATGAGTAGAATGTGTGCTTTTATTTAAAATGCATCTCTGGGTTACTTATGGGGCATATGAATTCGTTCATTCCCCCCCCCCAAAAAAAAATATAGTCCGGCCCCCCACAAGGTCTGAGGGACAGTGGACCGGCCCCTTGCTGAAAAAGTTTGCTGACCCCTGTTCTATTTCATGGGTCGGACAATGTGCACAAATCCAGCATGCACCCTCTGTGTTTTGGGAAATTTTACTTACCAATCTTCAATAGAAATTCTCCTCCCATAATGTAAGTGGTCCATTACATATCTGTTTTATTTTCTTCATCTTGGGATGCCATATTAAAGAATTTGTAGGTGGGGGGGTACATCTACTTGCCTCCTGGATCGTTGTCATTTGTTTATTTATTTCACACACACAAATTTACATCGCTTGATTGGAAAGAGGATAAGATGCTGACAAAAGCAGACTGGCAGATGAAACTACTAGATTATGCAGAGATGGAGAGACTGACTGGGAAAATCAGAAATCGGGAGGATCAAAACTTCAATAGAGAATGGGACAAATACAGATTGTACTTAAAAGAACACTGTAATCATTTGAGCTCTTTGGCAGGCTTTCAATAACTCTTGCAATGTTACATAGACTTTGGATATTTTGAAGGACTATAATGCAGATGAATTATAATATGTAGTTGATTTAGATATACAAAGGACCCACAGAGGGGAGGAGGGAAGTTTGAAGATTCTTGCTTGATTTTAAAACTTAAATATGTTAACTGTGAGATTTATTTTGTAAAACCAATAAAAAGCATTTCCATTTTTTCCCTCCCCCTTGCCTCTCACTCGGGGGGGGGGGGTGCTAGGTATGGCAACCTGGCTTTTCATTTTGCACATAACCAAGTTATAGCAGGTTGAGCCATTCTTGACACAATAAGAAGTTTCCTTTGCATCCACCCTCTTTACTCTTAACTATTATTTCTCAAGTAGGACATTCTTTTAGCTAATGGGGCCTCCTGCTGCCACCGCGCCGCCGGAGCACAATTTCTGTTCTTATCCTGAAGCAAAGTTCTTAACCCGAGGTAATATTTCTGGGTTAGCGGAGTCTGTAACCTGAAGCGTATGTAACCTGAAGCCTATGTAACCCGAGGTACCATTGTATTTCCCACTTCCCTCAAAAAAGGGAAGAATTCTCATTTTCCCGTGCTGCTTCATACTAACAAGCACCATCTTGTTTCTTCTTTTATCTTTATCAAGTCTAAGTAAAGCTGCACAGCTGAATACTTAATCATAAATAGAAGTCCATGTGTACTCCGGTTTTTTTAAAAGGTTTCTTAATGAGGCTTGGCATAGAAAACCAATTGTAGTCGTTAAGAAGAAACAAAAGACACACCAAACACCTCCATAATCCACACGCCATGATGGTAATCTCTTTGAGGTCGGAGCTTAAACTTAAACACCAGGGACTGTACAGTTCAGCAGGCTTTTCCTTAGTCTTCTTCAGTCTAGACTATGTCTGGTTATTGTCCAAATCCAATCATTTTATCAAAGAGATATTTCCGGCTATGAGAATGACATCGGAGAGTGCCAGCCATGTCGTGCTCTGGCACCCAGGGTCCTGCTGCTTGCACCTTGATGCCAGCTGAGAATCTCGGACGATCTGCGGGTCTACGAGACAGTCGTCCCCCACCCTGGGGAGTCTGCCACGGCTAATTACCCCCATATCAACCCTGAATTACCGGCCCAGTTGAGGTCCGATCATGTGGGAGTCAGCCATTTCTCACCACCAGAAACAGGAAGCCCCGAACCTCTGCTTCTGGCTTGCCCTTTTCTGGGTCAGGCAAGCATGCAATATTCCATCAGTGTCCAGCACTGTCTTCTTCTGGCTCCAGCCTTTTCTGGTCAGGGGAGCTGTTGGTGCTCCTCTTCGACCTGACAGGCAGAGAGAAATTCCTCATCAATACCCAAATTGTATTACACACCCTTCCTCAAGGCCAGGCAGCAGAGGCAGATTTAGGGAAGCACGAGCAGTTTGGTCGCACTGGGTGCTGGGTAGGCCTGGGAGATATCAGCTTTTCAACACTGCATTGTATTTGCCAACCAAACATTGTGGTTGGCGATACGCCGCAATGATGAAAAAACAAGACGCATTGGCTTCTGCCCGCGAGACAGCGGTGAAACTGCCCCAGCTCTCACCTCGAGAGCAGAGTCGGTTTCACCCAGGCTTGCAAGCTGGGACAACACATCTTGTTTGTGCTGTTCAGTTGCAGGGAGGGAATGTCCCCCTCCCCAGGTAAGACAGCCCTGGTGCTCTTGCTACGAGCGGGCAAAGCATCAGGGCTCCTTTAACTGCTCACTGCAGGGAGCGGCAACCACGCTCCCCTCAGCAGTTTCACAGAGCTCCCACCCCATTGCAGGCTTGCAGAAGCCAGCACTGGACTGGGGGCTCTTTTAACTGCTTGACTGAGGCAGGGGCAGCTACACACTCCTCCGTTGAGCAGTTTAAAGATGCAGAGGGAAGAAGAAGCTGTTTTGGAGCCTTGCCGATACAACTTGTTTCCCCCTCTCCATTGTATGAGGGCAGAGTGGGATGGTGGTTTCACCAGCGATATATCGCTGGTGAAACCGCTGCCGCTCCCGAGTTCCTCTGCTTGCAGTGCCCGCTGGAGAAGAAGAAATTCTTGACTCCCTACAGTGGATGCTGCTAGCAGAGAGACTCAGAAGCGGCAGCGGCGGTTTCACCAGCAATATACGGCTGAGTGAAACCGACATCGCAGTCTGCTTCTCATACATCAATACATATCATCATACATCATACACATGCTTCTCATATATTGATGTATCGCCCAGGCCTAGTGCTGAGCCTCAGGGGCACCACAACTATGATGTAGAATGGAAGTTGAGAGGCAGGAGGGCACCAAATTTTGGTGTCACACAGGTTGCCACTGAAATTTGAGACCCCAAGGCTTGCTGAAGGCAGAGAGCTGGGCAGATCACGCCTGATACCTCAAACTGTCTTACTCCCCCTTACAAGGTTGTTTTGACTTTTATCTGTTTCCTGCTGGTCTGGCAGGCAGGACATGTGGTCTTTAGTCTTTGTTCATGTCTGAAGCAGGCATTCCCTGCAACATCACCTCGAAACGGAAGTTGTGCTTACAACCACTTGTTACAGGGTCAACACAACCTGGGTGGCAGCGAGATAACTCACAGTCCCAGTGATTAAATTTGACCTTCACCGATGAATCAGTTAAAATTGCCATTGATTAAACAACCAATTCCAATCATTCTTGCAGCCCTCGTTTGAATCATCTCTTTTCTCTACAAAATATGTGAGAATTGGGCCCCAAGACCATCCAGGCATCTTCTGTATATTTTTACTTACTTACTTACGAATGGCTGTGATTTTAAGCAGGTGGGAGACCACATGGCTGAATTTCCCCCATTTGTTAAAAATATTCCTGAAAGGTTTTAGATAGATAGGACCCCTCCAGACTGATTTTTTTTCCCTTTTGCAAGTGAATTCTGCAGCATGCAATTGATGCAATAATAGTGTACTAGTGGTGGATTTGTACTGGATAGTCCACATATCCTTCTGTGATGCTTCTCCAGTGTTACTGCATTATTGACAACTGGAGGGGGGCTCTTGCACTATAGCACAACAAAAGTGGAACACCCCCCCCCCCCAAAAAAACCCCACCACAACCCACCCTGGAAAATTTGTAGAATGAACAGTTCCAGGATTTCAACAGGAAGGTATAAAACATGCACTGATTGCAAATGAAGCAGGATGTCTGTCCTGAAAGTTTTGTAGGTACAAATAGTATTGAAAGCAGGATTGTGTATAACAACCTCAATATCATTGTGAGCACAAATCATGAACGTATTATAGAAAGGATGCTTGGAGGGTCACATAGATATCTAGATAAGATATTATGGAGAATAGTTCCAAACCTACTGCTCCCCAGTCTTGTTAGTCTTCCATGTGAATAATAATAATAATAATAATAATAATAATAATAATAATTTGCTTGGGAGAACATTCAGACATGTGTCTTCCACTCCTCCTGCTCTACATTCTGAACTGATACAACCAAAGAACAATTTTACCATCTGCACACCTGAGCAGCCCACTCCTCACTTTCTGCTTCCTTGTGCCCTTAACCTAAAGATAGGAGCTTGTCTACTTCTATATGCAAAGCACAAAACTTGTAGGTGTGTATTTCACTTTATCAAATAACCATGCCTCTCAAATACTAAAAGTAACTGAGAGGGCAAACATTTTTAAAAAATACAACCACTATTAAGAATAACTTTTTTGAATGCAAAATGCACAAAGTGTTCTGTACCCAAAGCCAATGCGTAAATTTGACATTCTTATCAGTAGCATTATGTCTAAAATGGCATAACTGGATTTGTTGCAGTAAAGAGATTTTTATACCATCACAATACAGTGGTACCTCGGGTTAAGAACTTAATTCGTTCTGGAGGTCTGTTCTTCACCTGAAACTGTTCTTAACCTGAGGTACCACTTTAGCTAATGGGGCCTCTTGCTGCTGCCGCACGATTTCTGTTCTCATCCTGAAGCAAAGTTCTTAACCCAAGGTACTATTTCTGGCTTAGCAGAGTCTGTAACCTGAAGCATCTGTAACCCGAGGTACCACTGTTTAGGAACACCCTTGCTAAGGAAATGCATTTTATTTTATCAAACAGCTAAGAAGGCGTTTCAAGCCATGAAAGCTTTGAAACAAAAGCTATTTTAAAAACCGTGGTTTTTCATATGCTGCATATTGTCAGGTAAAGGAATGACTGTTTGAGTCAACTCAGCTGGAAGGTAATCCCCCATGAATACAGCATTTTAAGGAAAGTCCCAAGTTAACCATTTTGGTTCCTGCCTATAGCACTGTTGCTTTCAGTTCCCAGGGAGCTATACTCAGATGAGCCACCATTTGTACTTACAGTTATGGACCTGCTGTATTGCAGGAGAGTTGTAGCTGGAAATTTTTCTTGGAAAAGATAAACACTGCCCTGTTTAAAGGTGTTACTGTGATAGGAGAAACAAGTTGCAACAAAATGTTGCAGTGTGTATCTTCCTCACTCTTTAGCAGGAGTGCTCCTGTTCATTCCCTTCTCCAGGGTAATATAAGCTGTAAGGAGCTCAAATAGGATGTATCATTCTCCACCCACATTTCTTTTCTCTCTCTCCCCCCCCCCTAACATTCCATGGTTATGATGACTATGCACAAACCTCATGGTTCTGTTGGGTTGTTTCATTATGACCAGGGAAGGGAACCATATGAAGGGGACTTTCCTATGGCCAAGGGCTATATAACTTTGTAGCTTACCCGCTTGGCAAACCATCAACGTGATCAATTCCTGCCCGGAAACCTATCTCCCCACTGTGGAAGGACATGTGGATCCAGAACTGGCCTCCACAGTCACTGTTAAGACCATGCTCATGGAAGACAATCTTACTCAACTATGAGTGATCACCAAAGAAGAAGAAGAAGAACTTTGTAAGCAACTTTCTGGGGACCACATGCCAAAAGCAAAATGGATTAAAAAGTGTTGTGATTAATCGGACAGCATAGTTGTTTAATACAAGTGCTTATAAAAAAGTGAAGGTAGGAAGAACAATCTTAGAGAAGAAGAAGAGTTTGGATTTGATATCCTGCTTTATCACTACCAGAAGGAGTCTCAAAGTGGCTAACAATCTCCTTTCCCTTCCTGCCCCACAACAAACACTCTGTGAGGTGAGTGGGGCTGAGAGACTTCAGGGAAGTGTGACTAGTCCAATGTCACCCCGCAGCTGCATGTGGAGGAGCGGGGACGCGAACCCGGTTCACCAGATTATGAGTCCACTGCTCTTAACCACCACACCATGCAATGTTAAGTAATACTTGCTGTTTAAATATGATCCATATACAGTGGTACCTCGGGTTAAGAACTTAATTCGTTCCGGAGGTCCGTTCTTAACCTGAAACAGTTCTTAACCTGAAGCACTACTTTAGCTAATGGGGCCTCCCGCTACTGCCGCCGTGCAATTTCTGTTCACATCCTGAAGCAAAGTTCTTAACCTGAGGTACTATTTCTGGGTTAGCGGAGTCTGTAACCTGAAGCATATGTAACCTGAAGGTACCACTGTAGTAATAATAATAATAATAATAATAATAATAATAATAATAATAACAACGGCAACCACAAGGTGATATTCTGGAAAATTGCTTGCCTAAACCTGTACTTGCCTATTGTGTATATATGTGTACTAGTATACTTATACATGTACAGTGGTACCTCGGGTTACATACACTTCAGGTTACATACGCTTCAGGTTACAGCCTCCGCTAACCCAGAAATATAACCTCAGGTTAAGAACTTTGCTTCAGGATGAGAACAGAAATCGTGCTCTGGCAGCATGGCGGCAGCGAGAGGCCCCATTAGCTAAAGTAGTGCTTCAGGTTAAGAACAGTTTCAGGTTAAGAATGGACCTCCGGAACGAATTAAGTACTTAACCCGAGGTACCACTGTATATGGATCATATTTAAACAGCAAGTATTACTTAACATTTCTGAATTTTCCCAATGCTCACATTCTGTTTTGCATCGCACAGCGTGCTTACATAAACTGGCCCACTAATCGCCTGTTTTTATTTTAAGAAAGCAAGTTAGCAGCCTTTTTTAGCTGCTATGCTTAATTGACCACATCCAGACCCAAGCATGTTATGCTATGTTTCCTTTCTCGCTTCTGGCACAGGACTTTCCATTACTCTAAAACACTTAAAAACAGATTAGCTCTTGGCAATGAGAAGCATTTTAAAATCCTCTGCAGAAATGTTGCAACCAGCTCATGGGTGGTCAGCACCAGCGCTTAAGCTTTATGGCTGGTCAAAGAGTCACAAACGGCAGGCTGCTGTCCACAAGCCACTCAGGAGCACTTTATTCCCACTGTCTCTAATGTGGCAATATGTTTGTATTTGCTTCTGAGATTTGTGGCTCACAGTAAGGTTGTTATTAATAGCAATGTGTATGTGTGTGCACATAGAATGATAGACAGCTACACAATCTATTTTTTTGCTTTTACTTATATATTAAACTATTTATATACCACTATTCATAAAAAATCAGAGTGGTTTGCAACAATAGCACATCAAACCATACAATAAAAACCATATAGAAAGTTGAAATCTAAAACCACCTATGTATTGTGGAGTTATTCTTAACTGCCTGGAATAGACAAGTTTTCAGCACGCATTTAAAACTTGAAGACACCTGCTGAATCTCTGTTGGCAGAGTGTTCCACAATGCTGGGTCAATGACACTAAGGCTTGGTTGTCTTGTTGTTGCCAGCACAGGGAATGACCAACTTTGAGAGCTAGTGTGGTGTGGTGGTTAAGAGCGGTAGTCTCGTAATCTGGGGAACCGGGTTCACGTCTCCGCTCCTCCACATGCAGCTGCTGGGTGACCTTGGGCTAGTCACACTTCTCTGAAGTCTCTCAGCCCCACTCACCTCACAGAGTGTTTGTTGTGGGGGAGGAAGGGAAAGGAGAATGTCAGCCGCTTTGAGACTCCTAAGGGTAGTGATAAAGCGGGATATCAAATCCAAACTTGAATCCCCGCTCCAAAATACTGACAGTATGGAGCCACCTTCAGATTGCTTTTCTCTACCTAGTATAATGGGTTTGCAGGGTACAAGGATCCCCTAAGATTCCTGGTTGCCAGGTTCTCCCCATAATTTCTGAAACTAGTCAATGTAGGGTTTGATCAATGGATTTCACAAGGCCTAAAAAATAAGTCAAACCAGCTTCCTCAGGAGATCAGTTGAGAGAGGTACCATCAAAGAACAAAAGAGGTGATGGCAGAGTCATTACCCTGACAAAAAGTGAACCGTTGAGACAAGATGGAGTCCCTCCCCCAGTTATGTGTTAGTTAGCAAAATGCAACAACAGAGTCAGGAGAAGGAGGTTGCCAGGGTCACAGGGGGCGTGATATCACCACAGAAAGTCTTTTTTTCCCCAGGAGACGTGGGTTGCATTTTAGCAAGGGGATATGAGAAAAAGAAGGGTGGAGCCAGATGGCATGCAGGCCGATGGACGTACAAATCATGTGGAGGAGGCACAGAGAGACACAGAGTGTTTTGGGTGCCTTTGAATCCAATGTTGCTCCACTGCGGGGAGCAAGCCCCTCTGGAGTTGGGATGCTCAGAACCCTCTTCCCATCCAAACTCAGGTGTAAATATGTGCAAAAATTTTTTTCCATAAAGACACTACAGTCTCCGCTGTGCCTCATTTTCCATTGGAAACACAAACCATGGTTAAGTGCCAAAATCTCTGTAATCTTGCACCTCTCGGCAGAGACTGGAGGGGCCAGTAACTCTAAATTCAAATTGCCAGAATTGCTGTTCACACCCAAGCAGGTAAGCTATGATTCTGAAGGCCCCACTGGCCCGCAAAGGGCATGATCAGGAGTTAGCTTCCCACCTAAAGCATATTCAGCAAGGTTTTTCCCTTTACCCAGGATATTTTTCACACTTTGCTTTCTGTACGTTCCATTGTGAGAAACATTTGGCCATGTTGAGCCATTTCCATCACAGCGAGGCCAGCACCTAGCCAATTATCTGGAATCACTTCAAACTAGTGTGTGCAGATGTGTGAGCAAGCTATCAATGGAATCCCTATTATGAGAAAATGGAGTAACTGCTGTCTCTCTCGATTACATCTATCCTGACCTTTCACTCTGCCTCCTAAGGCATTCTTTAGCTAAAGTAGACAAATATCATCTGTATTGAATTTGGACACCCCAACCAACTGAGGCTGTTTTCTCCTTCCCTGTGCTGATCACAACATTGCTGTGTTTTTCTTCACTTTGACTTATGCTCTTCTTCACTAAAAGCAGCACTATTTTTCCCCTCTCCGTTGGCTGGATAAGTACATTCCAGCTGTCGGAGTAAATCATAAATGTTTCTCAATTTTCTTCCTTCTCATTACACAATCACCACCGTTCAAATTAGCCTGAAAAGCACAGTTGTGCATCTCAGCACTTGAGAAACACCGCTTCCTAGTTGCGCACGGGGTTCTGTTAATCAGCTTCCTCGTTTGCTTCCCCCGTGCCTGGAAACTTAACAGATAAAATGTCACATCATGTAGAATCCACAGAGGAAACAATAATGGAAGAAGAAGAAGCATGAGGCATCTGGTTCGGAGTGTCAATTGAATAGCCATCCCCCTTACTGTCTGGCAAAAGGATATTTTTACGCATAATGTTCAAAAGCTAACAGGTTCATTGCAGAAACGGTGCTAAGTAAAAGTTTGAAAAGGCTCTAAAAACCGTGATCCACAGCCACCCATTCACTAGCCTGAGATAACCAATTCTCTTTTCCAGAGTGGTGGCTGAACAAAAACAAGAGCGTGGGGGCTCCTTCAGTAAAAAAACATTTTTGGGAGGTAAAATTCACTTTGAGCCAAAAGCCTCTATGGACTTGAGTCTATTTTGACAGATGCATGAAGTGGCTACCTGTAGGTAGGTATCCCCCTAAAAGCTATCTAAGTGGACAGGTATTTCTTGAAGGTTTTTTAAAAGCCAAGCAAGAGAATAAATAACTGCTGGTGCTTCGTTGTACCAGGCACAACACAAGCAATGTGGAATCCAATCAAATGGATGATAGTAGCTTTAAGGCTGGGGTAGCCAACATGGTCTGCTCCAGATGTTTTAGATGACAACTATTAGCATCCCCGGCTATTGGTCATGCTGAATGGGGCTGGAGGCAGTTGTAGTCCATAACATCTGCAGGGAACCAGGTTGGCTACCCATGGTTTAAGGTATTAATTTTGACTCATAAGGCCCTAAACACCTTGGGAGCAGGTTATCTGAATGGTTGTCTTATCCCATACAGGCTGCCCAGCTCACTGTGATCTGCGGTAGAGGCCATTCTGTGATGTACAATGGGAAGCCTGATGCTCTTGAGTAAGCTCCCCACATGATTTAGAGCCCTGAACTTCCCAGAGTTCTCCATGAGTTGTTTATTTATTAAGGGACGCGGGTGGCGCTGTGGGTAAAACCTCAGTGCCTAGGACTTGCCGATCTCATGGTCGGCGGTTCGAATCCCCGCGGCGGGGTGAGCTCCCGTCTTTCAGTCCCAGCTCCTGCCCACCTAGCAATTCGAAAGCACCCTTAAGTGCAAGTAGATAAATAGGTACCACTTTCTAGCGGGAAGGTAAACGGCGGTTCTGTGTGCTGTGCTGGTGCTGGCTCGCCAGAGCAGCTTCGTCACGCTGGCCACGTGACCCGGAAGTGTCTCCAGACAGCGCTGGCCCCCGGCCTCTTAAGTGAGATGGGCGCACAACCCTAGAGTTGGACACGACTGGCCCGTACGGGCAGGGGTACCTTTACCTTTACCTTACATCCCACCTATCCTCCAAGAAGCTCCAGATTGCCTGATCTACCCTGATCTCCATTTTATCACTGTGACAACCGTGTGAGGTAGGTTAGGACAGTCCAAGTATGTGTTGGCTGGAGAATGTGCAAAATTCAGCCAAAATATGCACATTTCCCATGCCTGCTGGAGATTATGTATATTGACCAGGAAATGTGCACAAGTCCCTCTTCATGAAAGGATTATGTGCACATTCTCCATGAGGCCTGATGGGTGTGCACAATGGCCAGTTGTTGTGCACATTAGCTGCTCCACTTACATTCCCCTTAACGTCTATCAGCAAGAACTTCTCTTTGCCATTTCATTTCCTTCATTATCTTGTTATGTTTACAGTCTCCCTCCATTCTCTAAAACTGCAAGGATGAAATCCATTTCCCCTCCCCACCTTGATTTAGGATATGAATATCTGCACCGGCTTTTTTGCTTGTTCTTTCATTTTGTAGCAGAAAATTACCTGAATGATTATTGCAACCTGCATCCCATGATGAACATTTTGAGGTTTGGTTTTGTTTTGAAACAGGGATGGATGCAGAGCAGCGGATGAGTTAGCAGAGCAATAGTTAGTCCATGTACCAGTAAACAGCACATAAACTGCAGATTGCCATCTTAAATAGACATTTGTTCGATTCCATTTTATTTTTAAATGATATTTTAATTTTTGAGGGATTGGCCTTTTTAAAGATAGGAAGTAAAATATCTGCACAATAGTGCTTCTAAATTTTATTTTCTGCCCTTTCTTAACCTTCCTAGCACTGTGCATAGCACACTTTTCCAAATCTCACAGAGCCTCAGATTCCCTTTCCCCATATTTGGCACTTCAGTAAAGCTGGCATGCACAGATGCCTGTGAGTCTATTTATTAAAGAAAAAACTACCTGACATGTGCACAAAATCAGCCTAAAATCTAGATAGGGTATCCAAAGAAGGATATCCAAAACAAACAAGAGAACTGGTTTGGCATACTGGATTAAGGGCAGGTGCTGTGAAGGAGTTGATAAAATATTGACGGAAGGGAAATGCAACCAGGACTGGCCAGAATTTGAACAGCTCAATGCATTTTCCATGGAAAATGTGGTGTTGGGCCAGGGGTGGGGTGGGGGAATGGAATTGCAGCTGGCATTTCTCTTGCAGGTGTGGCACACAACTACTTGAGGAAGTAGAGGTGACGGAAGTCAAGATAAACATAGGAGAGGAGAAAAAGAGTTGAGGGAGAGAGGGAGAGATTATAAAGGTAGGTTGGAGACAATGTAGGAGCTATGAACAAGAGAGCTGAGGGCCAAATGTAGTCCTTTTTAAGTCTCTCTAGGCGCTGTGGGTTAAACCACAGAGCCTAGGGCTTGCCGATCAGAAGGTCAGCGGTTTGAATCCCCGCGACGGGGTGAGCTCCCATTGCTCAGTCCCTGCTCCTGCCAACCTAGCAGTTTGAAAGCACGTCAAAGTGCAAGTAGATAAATAGGTACTGCTCCGGCGGGAAGGTAAATGGTGTTTCCGTGCGCTGGTCTGGTTCGCCAGAAGCAGCTTAGTCATGCTGGTAACATGACCCGGAAGCTGTACGCCAGCTCCCTCAGCCAATAAAGCGAGTTGAGCACCGCAACCCGAGTAGGTCATGACTGGATCTAACCGTTAGGGGTCCCTTTACCTTTATTTAGCCCTCAAGATCCCACCCCCCAGGCCAGGTCTCCTTGGCCCTGCTCTGCTGCTGCCTCCGGTGCTTCTGCAAGGCTTGTGTTATAGGAGTTCTGTAACATTCATATATAAAATAAATGTTCATAAATGTACAAGGCAAACACATACTGTCAGGGAACTGCCATCAGTGCCGGAGGGAGAGAGCAAAAGCCAGAGGGATTATAGAGAGCCTCCAGGGATCGGGAGAAACAGCTCCTTTTCTGGGGAAGAGAATAAACGCAGGTCCAGGGGAGAGGGGGTGCAGGAGTCGGATGTGGCGAGGCAGTCCCACGACTCCTTGCCTGGGACAAGCGGGGAAGGAAGGGGTCCTCCGCTGCCCATGCCCTCTCTGCGCAGAAGGCTTTCGCGCAGAGAGGGAAGGCGGAGACTGGGCGTCAAGGAGCTTTTATGCTGGAAGAAGTTTAAGAAACGCCCACTCACGGATTCTGCCAGCGATTGAGGCAGCCACGAGCGAGTGGCTCTCCGGACAGATAAAGTTTACATTAGCAGCCAGCCAGGGAGAGGTTTGCCCTGCTTGCGCACGAGCAACCCCTAGTAAACATAACAGCAATCCATGAGTCCCTGACATTGCTCGGGCGCACCCCGGGGAAGGCAGCACGATGAGCCAGACAGGACCAGCCGGAGAAGCAGAGCAAGAAGCCATGGTGCGAGGTCTGGTTGAGAGGAATCGAGACCTAGAAGCACATGTCACTACTCTGTCAGCGCGGCTGGAGGAGAGACGGGCTCAGGATGCACAGGTCAGATCCACCCCGATAGGAAGGAAGGTCCCCGGGCTGGTAAATAAGTTTGGGGGGAAGCCCCAGGACTACAATGCTTTCCGAACTGAAATTCAATACGCTTTGGAATTACAAAAAAGCGACTTTACTGATGACGGGGAGAGAGTGGCGTACATTATTGGACATCTGCAGGATGGGGAGCGGGAATGGATCAGACCCCTGATGGCGACGGGGAACGATGCGTTGAAAGACCTAAAAATTTTTTTTCAAGCAATGGACGCAATGTTCTCCAGCGAAGCAGAGGGAAGTGTGACCCGGAGGGAGCTGCTGGGGTGCAAGCAGGGAAGTCTGTCCGTCAGAAGCTACTGGTCGCGTTTTGCAATGTTAGTGCACAAGCTTGGGTGGGATCTAGATTCTGAACCCGTACAAGCGCTGTTTGAGGCAGGTTTGAATCCCGAAGTGAAAGATGAATTGTCCAGAGCGCCCCGCCTGTGGTCGATGGATCAGCTTACAAAGACTGCACTTGTGATTGGTGCACACCAAGAAGCGCGGGCTCAAGAAAAGAGGGAGATAAGGGGGGAGCGTTTCCATGGCAACCGCATTCCTGAAATGCCGAGGGAGCCTTCCCAAGCAGCAGAGCCGATGGAAATAGATGGAGCACGCACGCGCGAAGTTTCAAACGCCAGTGAGGGCAGGAAAAGGGAGGGAAAGGAGTGGAAAACTACCAAGAAGTGTTTCCTCTGTCAGCGGCCAGGACATTTTGTGAAGGGCATGATGGGGACGGCAGGCAACAACGACGAGGAGGAGGAGAAGGGGCCGGCTCAGGGAAACGACAAAGCCTGGCTGCCGACCAGCAGGGGCAGCAGCCAGGCCAGCGACCAGTAAAAGAGCCCCGAGCTGACCCTCCCAAGGCAGCCATAGCCATTGAAGTGGTGCTAGAACTCCCAAATGGGCACCCGGTCAAGGTGAATGGTCTGCTTGATTCGGGTTCTTCATGTAACTTTTTCAGTAGAGACTTCGCTCTGGAGCACCAGCTGAGCCTGTTGCCACTAGATTTCCCCTTGCAGGTGACCACCATTGATGGCAGGGAGCTGCTGGGAGGGGAAGTGACGCACCAGACACCGCCCACGCGGATGAGTGTTTCCAGGCACACGGAAACCATTGCCTTTCACGTGGCCACGCTGGCAGGACCCCCAATAATACTGGGAATGAGCTGGCTGGCACTACATGACCCAGTGGTGTCTTGGCATCAGTGGTCACTCACCTTTGGATCAGTCTACAGCTTAGAACACTGTCTGGGAGGGAAGGAATCAAGAATGACTGTGGCCAGGGTGGCTGGGGTGGCTCTGGAGGAAAAAAGGCGGGTGCCACCACAATATGCAGATTTGAAGGAGGTCTTCAGCGAGAGAGAGGCAGACAAACTGCCTCCCTACAGGCCATTTGACTGCCAAATCAACCTGCTTCCAGGGGCCCAGTTACCAGTGGGTAAGCTGTATGCCATGTCCGACCGGGAGATGCAGGAGTTGAGGCAGTTTATTAACAAGAATTTGAAGAGAGGTTTCATAAGGGAATTGAAGGCGGTGGGGGGAAGTCCAGTGTTCTTTGTGGACAAAAAATCAACCAATCAGCCCAGATTGGTCGTGGACTACCGTGGGGTCAACCTGGTGTCAGAACCTGTAGCCCTCCCAATGCCCAGAATTGACGATATTTTGACACATGTGAGGCGGGGGAAGATTTTTACCAAGCTGGACCTCAGGGGGGCATACAATCTGATTAGAATGAGGGAGGGGGACGAATGGAAAACTACCATGTTCACCCACCTGGGGGCTTTTGAGTATTTGGTCATGCCATTTGGATTACAATTGGGATCCGACTGTTTCCAAGCCTTCATGCACCATGTGTTGGGGCCCCTGCTGTACAAGAATTGCGTGGCCTTTTTGGATTACCTTTTAATCTACTCGGAGAATGAAGCGCAACACGTCAGAGACGTCAGGGAGGTGCTGCAGAGATTGAAGAAGCATCAGTTGTGGGTCAAGCTGGAAAAATGCCAATTCCACGCCCGGGAGGTCGAGTTCCTGGGATACAGGTTGTCAGACAAAGCACTAGCCATGGACCCAGACAAGGTAAAAGCAGTGCTGGAATGGAAGGCCCCCCAAAACAGAAAGGATGTGCAGAGGTTCCTAGGGTTCAGCAACTTCTACAGGAAGTTCATAAAGAATTTCGCTCACCTGACAGCACCCATAACGGATCGTCTTAGCAGCAAAAAGAAGTTCACATGGACAGAGGAAGCGCAGCAATCCTTTGAAAGGCTGAAGAAAGCGTTCACTTCGGAAGAGCAGCTCCTGCACGTGGATCCGGAGAAGCCCATGAGAGTGGAGACGGACGCGTCCAACCGAGCCATTGGAGCTGTACTGTTGCAACCCGGGTCCAAGGAGGAATGGCGGAGCTAGCAGGACTCACCAGAGACAATGGGTTTGCTCAGACTAAAATACGGGAGCTCAGAGGCGGACAGGAAGACAATGGGGGGTTCGAGGAAAAGGAAGGGCTACTGTACTACAAGGGGGCACTGTATAAGCCAGGAGAGGTATTGAGGGGCAAGATACTCAAACAGTTCCATGACAACCCAACAGCTGGGCACTTTGGCCAGCACAAAACCATGCTACTAGTCACCAGGCAGTTCTGGTGGCCAAAGCTAAGGGAAGATGTACGAGAATATGTACGAGGGTGCAACAAGTGCCAGAGGGCAAAGGGGGAAAGGACCGCCCCCACAGGGTTACTGGAGCCCTTACCAACACCAGAGAGGCCCTGGGAGGTGGTGTCCATTGATTTTATGACAGATCTGCCCAAGTCAAGGGGAAAGACAGCGGTAATGGTAGTGGTAGATCTGCTGACTAAAATGTGCCATTTCGTGGCTTGCTCGCATGCAGTGTCGGCAGAGGAGACAGCCAGGCTGTTTGTGGACCACATTTTTAGGCTGCATGGCACCCCACTGAGGGTAATCTCTGATCGCGGAAGACAATTTACCTCCCGGTTCTGGCGGAGACTTATGAGCTTACTGCAGGTCGAGGTGAGCTTCTCGACGGCGAAGCACCCAGAAACCAACGGACAGGCCGAAAGAGCGAACAGAATACTCCAGCAGTATCTACGTTGTTATGTCAGTGAGAGGCAGAACAAATGGGTAGAGAAATTAGCGCTGGCTGAATTTGCATACAATAACGCTGAACACGTGTCCACGGGAATGAGCCCTTTCATGGCCAATTACGGGTGTCAACCCAGGACTTTCCCAGGACGTGGAGAGGAGGGGTGGAGTGTACCTGCGGCTGAGCAATTTGCAGAGGAAATGGAAGCCTTACACCAGCAACTCAGGCTAAACTTGGAAAGGGCCAAGGAGGTTTACAAAAGGCAGGCAGATAGGCGCCGTCGGGAAGGGGAGGTCATACGGGTGGGAGACCGAGTGTGGTTGTCGTCCCGAGGGTTGCCCCTAAAGGGAGGGTGCAAAAAGTTACAGCCTAGACAACTGGGGCCCTTTGAGGTGATACAGCAGGTCAACCCAGTGGCATTCAAACTCAAGTTGCCTGATAGCATGAAGATACATCCAGTGTTCCATAGGTCCCTACTTTCACATCACAGGGAGGGGCGGGAATTCCCGGGAAGGGAGGAAGAGGTTACCACCCACCTGCAGGTGGAGGATAGGGAACACTGTAATGAAGCTACGGAAATACTCGATTCGAGGTGGCGAGGTCACCAGGTAGAGTACTTGGTAGCCTGGGAGGGAGAACCCAGGTCAGAAAACACTTGGGTGCCTGCTGAATCCATCACTGAGGGGTATCTTGTGGATAAATTTCATGGTTTGTTCCCGCATAAACCTAAACCATTAGCTAGATTCTGGGAGGAAGAATTTGGACCCACAGACGACGAATGGGACTTTGTTGGTTTTTCTACCTCCGAAGAGGAGGGAGGGGAGGTGTCCGCGGGAGAGGAATCAGACTGGGAGGTTCAACCAGCTGTAGGGGATCCAAGGGGATGGGAGGCCGGTTTGGAATCCTCGGAAGATGATGACAGTTCTTTCAGGGGATTCCCCGCATCGCCTGTCGAAGAGAGAGAGGGGGAGGCATTGCATGATCTCGCCAGGGGTGAGGGGGATCCTGAGGAGGGGATGGATGTCAGGGAACTGCCATCAGTGCCGGAGGGAGAGAGCAAAAGCCAGAGGGATTATAGAGAGCCCCAGGGGATCGGGAGAAGCAGCTCCTCTTCGGGAGAAGCAGTTCCCGCAGGGCTGCCTAGGCTGCGGATGTCTTCCTGAAGCCTGGAGAGCGAGAGGGGTTGGTGCGCACCGACCCCTCTGCTCTCCAAGCTTCAGCAAAAGCCTGCATTCGCCCCATAGGACGCACCCAGATTTCCCCTTCATTTTTTGAGTGAAAAAAGTGCATCCTATAGGGCGAAAAATACGGTATGTCTCTTTTTTTTATAATAATATTTATTACTTTTCCAACAATTTAAACACTACAAAAAAAATAAACAATACAATACAATACAAAAACAGTACATAACACTAACACATTAAACTAACAAAACAAAACAAAAACAGTTTAAAACACATCAAACAGTTTCAATATCTTATCTTTCATTCACTTATTTCAACGACCTCCTCACACCTCCCTTTTTGTATTCCACTTCTATTAATTGTTTCAGCAATTCCTTTCCATCTTCCTCTGTTTTCTATCCTATAATTATCTTAACACATTCTAACCTTATTTTTTCCTTTAATACTCTATTAATCTATTTATACTTAATTCCTTATAACATTTCTACTAAAGCCATATAACTTCATTCCCCATATAACTTCATTCCGAAAAATATGGTATGTCTCGCCCATTTGCATTGTGTGTCCTTTGCATTGAAAGGAATGGGGTGGAATAATGTAATGATGATGTAATTTCCATAATTAATTACAAAAATTATGTAAGTTTCACATCAGGGACACAAATAATGTAGTTATGAGCAGTAAAAGCAAACTATAGTGGCGTGGTAAAAGTACTGCATGCAGTGAGTACAAGGGTGGAGTGGAAGTAAGATGGACCACTGAGCTGATTTTGAATAAGGCAGCTTCCTGTGCCTCTCTCCATGGGATAGTGTGAATGATGAGGGGCAGGTTATAAGAAAGTAAATAAAAATATTTCATCTGTATCCCAGCTTTTCTCCAAGGAACTCAAGACACCGCACGTGGTTCCCATTTAGGCTGAGGACTCAGCTATAAAGCTGCAAATAAAACGTTTTAAGTGTGTTGTAAAGTGCAATATACAAATGTGACACCAGATGGCGAGAGTGAGCTATGGCAAATTCAATATATTTTTCAAAACTTTTTTAAAAAAAGCATTTTCACAGCATTTTTATATGTGTGTAGATTCCATTTGAGAGATAGTGTGTTTCATGGCTGAGAGAGCATTTGAACATTGAACTCCCAGTCCTCCTCTGATGACCTAACCACCAACATCACACTAGCTCTTTACTAGGAACAGAAGATCAGACAAGCCAGCTTTGGAGTCTGAGAGGCTCACACATTGATTTAAACTGTCCGTTGAAATCTTTGGCCGCAGGTCTCCATTGTGTAAACTTCATTTTTAAGTGTTTGGCCACAAGCCCCAGACCCTCACATTTAGAGCCTGCCATATACTTGTTCACTTGATTAAATGTTTTTATTTTTCGTCTGTGCATAGAGCTAGCTGTAAGCCCAGCCTTTTTGCTTAATAATATCTCATTCCTTGCTGGAGAGTTTGTGAAGGCTCAGAAGCACATTTAAGGAAGCCAGAAAAAAACAAATACATAAAAGGTACAAAAAGAGTTGCCTGGTGGGCAGTTATTTCACCCTCTGCAATACACGTTTTAAGAACCACACAATGGAAAAATAAAGAAAAGATCCAAAATTCAACCTGCTGGGGGGAAATTAACTGAGGACGAATGTCTACATGCATATGCCTGTGAGTTTCATGCTGCCAGGAGGCCAGTTTAATTGAATTACTGGCCTCTTTGTCGATTAGCAACAATAACACAGGAAGCATAGGAGCAAAACTGAAAATGAGGGTCTAAATAGTGAAGGGAGTTAAAATGAGTCACAAGTTACCCCGGAAAGGAAGAGACTCTTTGGATAGATATTTCTAGATAGATACATCGTCTGCTATAAAAGAGAAGTCAATGTTCACACTTTTATGAACACGGTGGTGTTATAAGTATTCCTATAACAATGGTTATCTTTGATCCTGACAATAGCTAATTAAACATAAAAGAGCTACGAAAAACACTCCAAAGCTGCAAATAGGAGAGGCAATGTTGTCTCAGCTAGTCATTTAAGACTAATAAAGGCAATTTCTTTTACTTATTGTCAGAGAGCTTATCTGGCTCCTGTCAATTAGAATCTACCAAATGGAACCCAGAGGCAAATCTGCCATGACTTAATGAATTTTCCTTCATTAAAATTACTTTAAAAAACAAATAATTATATTTACAGAGCAAGGGAAAGCAAAATTATATCTGATTTTGGGAGATTGGGAGTGGCGATTGGGAATGCCCAGTAGTGTTCAAAGAACAGAACGACGCTAAGATGTTTATTGTTCATTTTCTCTTATTTATACTCAATTTCCTGGCTAAGCCGTACGATAATAACACAGGATGTGTTTATTTATTTAATTGAAGCTCTCCTTTTTAAATCTCGACCTTCAGCCAAAAGAGGCTCCCAGAGCGGCTTACAGGTATTAATGATAATTCTATCTCTGTCTGCAAGTTTACAACATGAAAAAAAAAAAAGCTCCACAAAAAGTAAAGTGGTTGTGAGGGAGAAGGGAAAAAACAAAACTCCATTCTTGTAGTGAACAGCTAGAAATGGAAACAGTTCCAGAAGAGGAGGAGCCAAAGGTTTATTGTCTCTCTCTCCCCCCCCCCCATTTTTTTATTCATTTTATAACGCAACCAAAGGACACAAACAGAAAAACAAACATTACAAACAAATTATTGTCTTATCCTTATTTTTTCTAAACATTGTTACGTGGGCTTTCCCAAGTCCCCCCATCTGATTTTCATTTTACCTCATCTTTAGCAGTTTACATATATCATAATTTCTAACCATTTTTTAAAATCACGCTTACTTGTACCATAAAAATCTTCACATTTTATCACTTACAAATAATACTATTTTAGGCCCAAAGATGGAAAACACAAGACATACCAACCATCCAGGAGTGGCAGGTGAAGTTGACAGAATATGCAGAACTTGCCAAATTGTCAGGAAGGATCCCAGGAAGACCAAAGATACCAAAATAACTGGAGTAAATTTATTGAATATTTAAAGGAGAATTGTAAAGAGGTCAAGACACTAGCAGGATTGACATAATACCTTCAATGTATAATAGTACTATTGTGAGAATGATTTGCGCGATAGAAAGGGGTTAAATATACCAATTGCAGGGGGGGGGGGGAGTCGCGACTCGGCAGAGTCAAAGGAAATGTATGGCATTAATATGGTTTGTTGGAAAAGAATATGAAGGAAAACAATAAAAATTTACTTGGAAAAGAAAAAAAACAAATAATACTATTTTAAAATACACTGTCTTCTACTTCTAACCCTACAGCTTATATTCACTTCCAAAGCTATTCTAAGATTTAAATATTAACATATTTTTTCAAATATACTTTAAACTTAAAAATATGGAACGCTTCACAAATTTGCGTGTCATCCTTGCGCAGGGGCCATGCTAATCTTCTCTGTATCGTTCCAATTTTAGTATATGTGCTGCCGAAGTGAGCACACAAAGCTTTCTGATCTCTCGACGAATCCAGTTAAGCGGCTCTGCTTCCCTTCTCTCCCTCCGCAGCACAGCCTCATGGAATGGCTGTTGCTAGGCGACAGTTGCGGGATGAGCCTGATGGAATTGGGCTCTCAGCAGAACCAACTGAGAGGCTTTGCAGTCCCATCTCTCACTCCGCTATAGTCTGATAGAGGAGCAAGAGATTGGGACCACAAGGCCTCGCCATTGGCTCTGCTGAGAGTCTAGACTCATCAGACTCATCCTGTAACTGTCACCTAGCAGCAGTGTAAAGTGAACAATAAAATAAAGGAAGTAAAAAAAATCAGTTAAAAACAGCAAGAAGAATGAAACTCCACCATCCGTTATTAAAACAGGCAAGCACTAAATCTTGGTAGCTAAATAATAAGACAGCTTATTTAAAGGGAAGGCCTTTACCCAAGGGTCTTACTACACACAAAGTAGTTCTTAAGTCTGGCAACCACCTGCAAGGTCTCCCAACAGATTATTAGCCCTAGGAGGGAGAACACAGGATAATTAAATTACTCCTGAATTTATTTCCCATCAGCCTGCACTCTGTTGACTCTGCCGAGAGACTACATTTGACTTCTTCTCTCTCTGGAACTGTAGCTAATTCAGCTGGTCATTATAAGAACCACATCACTTTAGAAATTGGTGATTGAGTTTGCTTTTCCCCACCCCCCTTGGGGGTTGTAGCCTTTAGGTTGTAAGCCTGTAAGGAGACACTGTTTTAACTGACTTTATGTAAGTCACTCAGGCTGAAAAGAGGGATAATGTTCTTTATTTATTTTTAAATTGTTATGATGAATTTGTGCGTCTACAGTCATACCGGAAGTCGAACGGAATCCATTCTGGAAGTCCATTTGACTTCCAAAACATGCAGAAACCAAGGTGCAGCTTCCGATTGGCTGCAAGAAGCTCCTGAAGCCAATCGGAACCCGTGGAACCCGCGTCAGAAGTTCGGGTTCCAAAGAACGTTCACAAGCTGGAACACTCACTTCTGGGTTTGCGGCATTTGGGAGCCAAAATGGTCTACTTGCAAGGCATTTGACTTCCGAGATATGACTGTAATTTCAAATAATGTTACCATACCAGCATGCAAACCTCATCCTTTGCAAAGGCATAATTCAGCAAAAGATGGTCACAAGTAAGTCCTACTGAGATGGGATTTTGTAATACCCAATTTTGTGCTGGAGTGGGCACCTAGCTTGTGGTTTGTTTGTTTTTTAGTATACGTGTGTGCATGTATATGTGTGTATGTATGTATGTGTACACCATACCATGAAGTCTTGAGTAAGTGGACAAATACAAGTTTGAAAAGTGGTAGAGATTCTCCATCAACACAGATACTTCTGAAACACGATGGGGGTGGGATAGATGGTAAGACTGACAGCTGAAGAAGTATACACTTCATGCGTAAGCACATCTGTCATACGAATGTGGGCTCCTGCCTCAGGAAAGGAACCTGCTATGACTCCTTTCTTTGCATTGTATCCACTTCAGATAATTTTTCCTTACCACACTGCTGAACTCAGATTCTAGTGCCATTGCAGTCATTTATTTGTAATCTTGGTCTTTCCTTCTTTTCAACATGTTCGCCATAAAACATAATCAGAAGGCTCAACTGCATGTGTGTACAATAGAGTGGGGATTTGTTTACAGGGAAGGTCATTTTAAATCAAAAATTAATGCAAATATGCTCACCATAGGGGTTTGACATATTGTAACTTTGCTACAGGGCCTGCAGGATGTTGTCATGTGAAGATTTTTGTTGGCGCTGTTCCTTCGAACTCTTTTGGAGGATACTGTCATTCTGCTCATGAGGGACACAGCTTTGCAAATGTGCATCCACCCCCCTCCCTGACCTTGTCAGCCTATATAAACAATGAAACTCCAGCAGACAATTTAATGGGCAATGCCATTGACCAAAAAGTGAAGTGGCAGCTATCAAAATTTAAAAGATCACTTTGAGCAGTTTCATCATCCACAGAAGAGAACGAACAACAATATGTATGATGTGAGATTATTATTTTTTTTAAAAAAAACATGTTTACTGGTCATGTGCATGTGTGTGAATGCACATTATTTGCCCAGAGACTACTCTTAGAGATTGCTATTACAGAAATCCCCCAAAGTGAGGTCTAAACTGGATTACTGGCCCTCTCCTGAGGCTCAGGCACTTCTTGGATCCCAATATCATCTGCCCTGTACCACTAGGATTTCCACCCCCAGGGTCATTCAGCTCTTCCAACTTCCTGAGATCCTCCCCTTTTTCCTCAGGATCTGACCATCCTCTCCATGACATCTCCACCGGACACATGACGACCACCACATTTCCCTGGCTGAAGCAAACATTGGGTTTTTATTTTCAAACATAGCCAGATGAGAAGTGTGGTTAGACCTGACTGCAACACTGTAAGGACAGGATACTGCATAGCTTTGATAGTCCCTATTTTGTAAGAACCCCCTCTTGAAAGATGCTTTCACTTCCATTGATGTTGACAGGAGGGCCCAGTGGTTTGACAATTTAAAAAAAAAATATTAATTTTTCATTAATAGCAGTCCACATTAATACAATACCAAATCATACCAAATCATAGTACAATCAAAAGAGCCAATTAATCAATTCTGAATTAAACATTTTTGGATGCCTCCCTGTGTTCCGGTTATCAGGAGTTGATGTTATTCCTTGGTCCTGCTCCAATTCTCTTAATTAGTCCAAATACAACAATTCCGGAGGACTTCCGGGGTGGCGCCACCGGTAATGGCGGATTCCCTCTGACTTGGAGGGAACTGGCTCTGCGGAAATCGGGTCTGTACCGCTACGGCGAAGCGGGGACCCTTCAAAAATCACAGGCGGGTGAAGCCTGTGACCGTGGGACTCGGTGGGTACCCTTTGCGCCCCCCCAATTGGCAAAGGAGCCCGGCTCCGGAGCGGAGCGGGGAAGTGGCGCGGTGCTGTGAGTCAATTGCTTCTTCTGTGGAGCGAAGCCGCGTAGCTGTTACCGGAGAGCGCTGCCTTTTTCCTGGGACAATTTGGCTGCAAAACAACGATCCGTGAGTAGGCTAATTTCGGAATTAAAGGAACTTTACAAATTTCATGAATAATTTGGCACCGAAACGGAGAGGCATAAACAGGAAGTCTGCCTTCCGTTCTTGTAAATGGAGTAAAGCAATGAACTTGTAAGCGGAAACCTTAAAAGACGTCGGAAAAAGTCTATAATCCGAACATCAAACAAGCGATTTCCCCCCCTTGATTGCAGGAGAGGAGGGGGGAAAGGTCTGGACTGTATTTCCCTGCAAAAAGAGAGGAAAAGAAGCTAAACTCCACCCCTCAAAACCCTGGAACGGGTTGCCAGTGAACAGTAAGAAAGCCGTATTGTGAAACGCGCTGTTGCTGAAAGTACTTTTTGACAGTTAACTCTGCATCAGAGATACAAGTAAGATACAATATTCCTGCTTGGCTTCTCCTGGTTTTAAAGTAACAGGAAATAACTGAGATTGAAACTGCTGTCCTTTTTGTGAATTGGGGGGGGGGGGGGCTAAAGGAAAAAAAGTTAATTACTTTAAGATACTTTTGACTGTTACTGTGTCCCCCTAGAGGAAATTTGAAAATGCTACAATAGCAGTGGGGCCAGGAATTTTCCACTTCAAAACAAATTCTGATCGTGAGACTGACCTTGGGTTTTATCTTGAGGGTTATGGCAGATGGGAAGAAGATAGATTTGTTACAGGAAAGAGCAACAAGGTCTGGCAGACTATTTCGCACAGAAGGTGGGCTGCAACGAAGAGCATCGACATCTGGGCCTTCTGGTTTACCAATAGTAACCTCATCGGCACAACCTAAACCTAAAGGAATGGCAGCTGAAGATGCTGTGGCTCAGGCACTAGGCAAAATCAACGAATCTTTGGAAAGAATAAGCAAACAAGTAGCCGAGGCATCGGGTAAAATAGACCAAAACACTACAAGTATTAATAATTTGGGACAGAAGGTAAATACGAATACAGAAACTATTCAGAAATTACTGCAGGAATCTACCTTGACGCGAAAGACAGCTGAAGAGGCAAAGGAAATAGCAACTGCTACAGCCACTGTTGTAGAAGAGAAGATACCACCGATACACAAACAACTTGAAGACCACAGATCAATATTGTCTATGATTGAGTTGAAGGAAAAACAAACGAATTTAAGGATCAGGGCTGTACCCGAAGCTGAGAAAGACAATTTGATTGACTTTCTTACGCAGGAATTTGCAGACTTTTGGAACCCAGATTTGGAGAAGGATAGTTTCAAGATAGTGAGTGCCTTCAGGCTTGGAAGAGGAGGGAGGAAGAACAGGGTGAGAGACTGTTTGATCACCCTCCGAACAAAAGAGGAGAGAGACAAAATCTTGAGTCTGCACTTCCAGAAGACTTTGGAAATACACCAGTCAAAAGTGGAGATATTTAAGGACATTCCGAAACATCTTTTGGACCTTAGGTCCAAATATAGAGATTTGGTTGCCCTGTTGAGAAGTAACGGAATCATCTTGAGTCAAGATGAATTTTAACAGGGAGAAATGTAAAGTATTGCACTTGGGCAAAAAAAATGAGAGGCACAAATACAAGATGGGGGACACCTGGCTTGAGAGCAGTACATGTGAAAAGGATCTAGGAGTCTTGGTTGACCACAAACTTGACATGAGCCAACAGTGTGACGCGGCAGCTAAAAAAGCCAATGCAATTCTGGGCTGCATCAATAGGAGTATAGCATCTAGATCAAGGGAAGTAATAGTGCCACTGTATTCTGCTCTGGTCAGACCTCACCTGGAGTACTGTGTCCAGTTCTGGGCACCACAGTTCAAGAAGGACACTGACAAACTGGAACGTGTCCAGAGGAGGGCAACCAAAATGGTCAAAGGCCTGGAAACGATGCCTTATGAGGAACGGCTAAGGGAGCTGGGCATGTTTAGCCTGGAGAAGAGGAGGTTAAGGGGTGATATGATAGCCATGTTCAAATATATAAAAGGATGTCACATAGAGGAGGGAGAAAGGTTGTTTTCTGCTGCTCCAGAGAAGCGGACATGGAGCAATGGATCCAAACTACAAGAAAGAAGATTCCACCTAAACATTAGGAAGAACTTCCTGACAGTAAGAGCTGTTCGACAGTGGAATTTGCTGCCAAGGAGTGTGGTGGAGTCTCCTTCTTTGGAGGTCTTTAAGCAGAGGCTTGACAACCATATGTCAGGAGTGCTCTGATGGTGTTTCCTGCTTGGCAGGGGGTTGGACTCGATGGCCCTTGTGGTCTCTTCCAACTCTATGATTCTATGATTCTATGATCTTTAGGTGGGAATTCCCTCAAGGCCTATCCTTTAGTTACAAAGGAAAGAAGATAAAAATAAGATCAGAGGACGACAAAGACAGATTTTGGAGAGACCACGGAGAAGACCTGCAGAAGGAAGCTGCAGAAGACTTAAGAGCACTAGTAAGTGAAACTTTAGACATACCAGGTTTACCTCCTGAACTAAAAGACCGCCTGAAGAAGGGGATACCACCGACAGATCAGGAACAGGCACTGGGTGCAGTTGGAGGAGAAGCAAAGTAACTACATCATGGCTCTGCAACTATTAAGTTGGAATTGTAATGGTTTGAACTCCCCTCAGAAAAGAAGATCTGTGTTTCATTTATTAAAAAAGGAACTATTGCACTTGATTTGTCTACAAGAAACACATGTAACAAGGCTACACAGGAAACTACTGATTAATAAAAGACTGGGTCAGGAGTTTATTTCATCGGACAAGGTTAAAAAAAGAGGGGTAGTGATTTATGCAAAGGAAAGACTATTACCGAAATTTATCTTCAAAGATGACCAAGGAAGATTTGTGGCAATTGAAATTCAAACACAAGGAGAAAAATTTTTGATAGTGGGAGTTTATGCACCAAATGAGGGGAAATCTGAATTTTTTAAAAAGCTGCATGAGACATTGATGGACTATTTGGATTATAATGTGATCTTGATGGGAGACATGAATGGAGTGGTATCTACACACATGGATAAGGCACAAAGACAGGTAGTCACCAAGGACGGTAGACTACCGAAAACTTTTTTTGAGATGACAGACAACTTGGACTTAGTTGATATCTGGAGAACAAAGAATCCCCTAGCTAGAGAGGGAACCTTCTTCTCTGAAGCCAAACTGACATGGACAAGAATTGACCAAATATAGGTAACTAGAGGAATGGCACCAAAGATAAGAAAAGCGGAAATGTGCCCAAAAACCTGCTCCGACCATAATGCTGTAAAGATGGAGATGAAACTAATACCAACTGGTTCCTTCAGATGGAGGATGAATGACACCTTATTTAGAGATGAAGAAGTGTTTAAGAAGGCCCAAAAAACATTGAGAGATTATTTCGAGATAAACATGAACACCAATGTGGATAAAAGAGTAATCTGGGACGCAAGTAAAGCTGTTATGAGAGGGTTCTTAATACAACAGAATGCATTGAAGAAGAGAACCCAAAATGAGAAGAAGGATAAAATTTTGGAGAAAATAAAGGAAAGTGAAAAGAAATTGAGAGCAAAACCAAAGTCGCAAGAGATTTTGAGAGAAATAAAGTTACATCAAGTACAATACATGAAAATGATGAATCAGGAGATAGAATGGAAAATTAAACAAATGAGACAAAAGACATTCGACTCGGCTAATAAATGCGGGAAATTGTTGGCTTGGCAAATGAAAAAAAGACAAAAATTAAATACAGTTACTAATCTAGAAGTGGAAGGAAGGAATATACAGAACCCAGCTGAGATCAGAAATTGTTTCCAGAGATACTTTAAACAACTATATACACAAGGGCCACAGAAAGAAATTGACTTAGATCGATTCTTGAAAACAAATGGATTACAAAAAATCTCCCAAGAAAATATACTAATTTTGAACTATAAAATAACTGAACAGGAGATAGAAGGTGCCATTCAGAATATGCAACTAGGTAAATCTCCAGGACCGGACGGACTGACTTCCAGATACTACAGATCTTTAAAAGAATGGCTAGTACAACCTTTGAAAGAAGTCTGTAATGAAATAATGGATGGGAAAAGGGCACCAGAGTCGTGGAAAGAAGCGTATATTACACTTGTACCGAAAACAGAGACTGAAAAGACGCAGCTTAAGAACTACCGCCCCATCTCATTGCTTAATGTGGATTATGAAATCTTTGCAGACATTTTGGCTAAAAGACTAAAAAAAGTGTTAATGGAAGAGATTCATAAAGACCAAGCAGGCTTTCTCCCAGGTAGACACTTGTCGGATAATGTGAGAAACATAATCAACATCTTAGAAAAATTAGAAGTGAACATAAATACTAAGGCAGTTTTGATATTTGTGGATGCGGAGAAAGCTTTTGACAACATTTCTTGGAGTTTTTTGAAGAAGAACTTGCAGGGTATGGGGGTAGGCCAAGGTTTTGAAAACGGTATAGGTGCAATATATTCTGAACAAAAGGCTAAATTAATTGTAAATAATGTGGTGACGGAAGAATTTAAGATAGAAAAAGGGACACGACAAGGTTGCCCAATCTCCCCATTACTTTTTATATCGGTCCTGGAGGTTTTGTTGAATATGATTAGAAGGGACCAGTTGGTTAAAGGTATACAGGTCGGAGCCAAACAGTACAAATTGAGAGCATTTGCAGATGACTTGGTATTGACGTTACAGGAGCCAGAATCTAGTACCAAAAGGGTTTTAGAACTGATTCAAGAATTTGGTCAGGTCGCAGGATTTAAACTGAATAAGTTAAAAACTAAGGTTTTAGAGAAAAACTTAACACCGATTGCGAGAGAGAGGTTTCAGAATGAGACAGGTTTAACAGTGGTTAAGAAAGTGAAATACCTGGGGATTAACATGACAGCAAAAAATGGGAATTTATTTAAAGACAATTATGAAAAATGCTGGGCTGAAGTGAAAAAAGATTTAGAAATTTGGTCACATTTGAAGCTTTCACTGCTGGGCTGTATTGCTGTGATAAAAATGAATGTATTGCCTAGAATGCTGTTTTTGTTTCAAACATTGCAAATTGTGGACAAAATGGACTGTTTCAAGAAGTGGCAGAGAGATATTTCTAGATTTGTCTGGCAGGGCAAGAAGCCTAGAATAAAATTTAAAATACTAACAGATGTAAAGGAAAGAGGTAGATTTGCCCTGCCAGATTTTAAACTTTACTATGAATCAGCAGCTTTTTGCTGGTTGAAAGAATGGCTGCTTCTCGAAAACACAGACATTTTGGATTTAGAAGGTTTTAACAACGTATTTGGATGGCATGCATATCTGTGGTATGATAAGGTCAAAGCGCATAAAGCATTTAAAAACTATATTGTCAGGAAAGCATTGTTTAATGTCTGGATAAGATATAAGGACTTATTGGAAAACAAAACCCCAAGGTGGCTGTCACCGATGGAAGTGAAAGCTCAGAAAAAGCTCAATATGGAGGTCAAATGGCCGAAATATTGGGAAATTTTGGAACAAGATGGAGATAGACTGAGATTGCAGAGTTTTGAGAAACTAAAAAACAAAGTGTAAGACTGGCTTCATTATTATCAGATAATGGAGGCATATAATTTGGACAAGAAAATTGGCTTCCAGGTGGAAAAATCAAAATTAGAAACAGAACTGTTAGAACCCAAAACTAAGATTTTGTCAAAGATGTATAACTTGCTGTTGAAATGGAATACTCAGGATGAAACGGTGAAATCTGCTATGATTAAATGGGCACAAGATGTTGGACATAACATAATGATGGCTGACTGGGAACAGTTATGAACCATAGGTATGACGTTTACGGCATGCAATGCCTTAAGAGAGAATATTATGAAAATGATATACAGGTGGTACATGACCCCAGTCAAGCTTGCAAAAATCTATCATTTGCCCGATAATAAATGCTGGAAATGTAAAGAAACTGAGGGTACATTCTTTCACCTTTGGTGGACGTGCCCAAGGATTAAGGCTTTCTGGGAGATGATTTATAATGAATTAAAAAAGGTATTTAAATATACCTTCTTGAAGAAACCAGAGGCCTTTCTCCTGGGCATAGTCGGCCAATCGGTGTTAAAGAAGGATAGAACTTTCTTTATGTATGCCACAACAGCAGCAAGAATACTTATTGCAAAGTACTGGAAGACACAAGACCTACCCACTCTGGAAGAATGGCAGATGAAGGTGATGGACTATATGGAATTGGCGGAAATGACTGGCAGAATCCGAGACCAGGGAGAAGAGTCGGTGGAAGAAGATTGGAAGAAATTTAAAGACTATTTACAGAAATACTGCAAAATTAATGAATGTTAGAATGATGTTGGATTGAAGTTAAGTGGTTTCTAGCTGTAATGGTATAAAAGAATACGAAAAAATGGATTTTTAACAGGTAAAAATTTAATGCTATAATATATTAAGATTAAAGATCAGGATAAAATAAAGAGGGAAAGGATTTGCTGAACTAATAAATTGAACTGGAATACAAAAAAGGGAGGTATGAGGAGGTCCGGGAAACAAGCAAATGAAAGATAAGTGATGGAAAGATTGAATTGTTTTTAACTATTTTTATTTTGTATTTTTTCTTTTTTTTCTTTTTCATTTTGTAATATTGTGAAAACCTTAATAAATATTTATAAAAAAACACACAAATACAACAATTCCGATCTTAATCCTTTATTTCAGCAGCCACTGGCGTGATGACTTTCATTCCTTTTTTACAAATCCATATCCATTAACTTGCAAAGGGAATTTATATCCTGTAGTTTTCTGTGTGAAATATTTGTTTACATTCATCCTTCATGTTGTAATCAATCAGTCCTCTTCAACATTGCCCCTCCTTCGAGGACTCAATTCTCATTATGCCACAACTTCTCCATTTTGCCTTTCCCAAAACGAAAGTATTCCAGCATGCGACTGTGACTCCTGGCATACTTCCAGCATTTGTCTTCTTTTGATCCTTTCCAATCTTCTAACAAGCTGGTGTCTTGCCAAAACCATAATAAATCAGAGTTAGAGCCCTCTTTAGTAGGCAAGGTCACAAATCATCATAGTATTTCACACAGCCTATTTCTTCAAGTACTCTGTAAAGAAAATTATAAAATTCTTGTTGACTCCCTCTTGCATTCCATATATAATTATAATCCATTAATAATTTCATTCCATTAGTAATTAATTAATTAATTAATTAGTACTTCATGTGAAGACTTCCCAATCATAGCATAGCAAATATAATGAAAAAAAGAGAACAAAGGCTCCCCTTCACTTACACAGCAATCCAATTATGACGAGAGTCCTCTCCAGATCAAAACCTTGGCACTCAGTGGCTGATTCATTTAGCAGGTTATCTTTCTCCTTCATGCAGAGCACGTCTATTTGTTAAGTCCAAATTCAGATCCATGTTAAAAGAAACAGAAGTACCTCCGCTCATGGCGACCACGTTGGGGAGTTTCCAATATGTGCAGTGCTATTCACTCTGTGTCCCTGCCCTGCATTCCATCAGAACGAGAGGCAGTTATTGGACGATCTGCGAGTGAAAGCTCTCCCCCCCTGACTTGGGGGGGGGGCCTTGCAAAGATAATTACTCACAGATTATCCTTAATTAACTGTACAGCTGGCTCCCGCTATCGTGGGATCCACTGTTTGCCATGGCGGCAGTGCCAGAAGTTGCAGTTTGGCAAATTAAGGCTGAAAGTTGCTATGCTACTGAAAGAACGAGAGGGAGAAAAACATTTCTCTCTGACAAGTGAAGGACTTGATCCAGGACCTCTCCTAAGAAGTTCTGCTGGGAAGGATTCCTAAGAAGTTGTGCTGGAAAGGATTTCTGCCTAGGTTTTAATGCTGCCTTTGTGTTGCCAAGTCTATCAGTGTTACTGCAAGTCTCACAGCATATGGAATTTTGTTTTGATTCCTCTTCAGGCTTCAGACCTAGGCTGCAATCCTACTGAATTCTGGAGGTCTTATTTTCTGGGTAAATATGTAACACAAGTCGTTCACAGCCACTGGAATTCAGATTCTAACCTCACCCACTCACTCAAGCCCCACCGAGGATAAAACTGTCTGTGATGCCTGCCTCTCAGACATGTTTCGCATCCGCACTACACATTTAAAACATTGTTACACTACATGTGATATTAATAACCCTCCACCCCAGAAAGAAATAAGATCGTTGCGTTTTACTAACCACAAGCAGGAATTCAAAAACTGTGTGGAGTGGATTATAGCTAAAGAGATGAATGGTAAACAATGAGAACGGTGGAAAATTTTATGACGCAGTATAAAATGGCGTCTCGCTAAGACAGGCTTGCCTGAGAAAGAAAGACAGGGGGAGGAGAATCAGGATCATTGGAATGAGAAGGAATGTGATTTTAACCTGACAGAGCCTCCTGAAATATTTGGCAAGCCTGAGAAAATTAAAGGACATACCGAAGATTAATTTTTTATGGAAGCGTGGAATGGCGGATGTCCCTGAGTGATATGATCTTTGGAGAACACAAAACCCACACAGGTGATGCCTGTTTTTAATCTGCTTGTGAAGATTATCAGAGATTGCAAAGAAAGGAATATACGATAACAACAAGAAGATGAAGAAAGTAATAAAGGACTATCTGGATTGAACTGGATGGAATTGTTTAATTAAAGCAGCAATATAAGTGATGTTTGGACTCATTCGGAGCTTGATGTATGGGTACCCCCAACAAAACTTAAAATTTGGCTGTATAATTTGGAATTAATGTGATTTGGATAATGTAATGTGATTGGCCTGTTAATAAAAATTATTTCAAAAAACAAAACAAAACACTGTTACACTACTTTAATGGTCATGGCTACCCTTTACGAATCTCCTCGAAGCCCAAATATCGAAGGAGGCGCCAAGCTGGCCTCAGGACAACACATGTAAGATATCTGAAGGCAAGAAAAGAAAGGCTTCTCTGACTGACCACAGCTCAACACTTAATAATGGAAGAACCTAACATCTGCTTCTGTATTGAAATATGGACAGAAAAGGTCAGATAATGGGGGGGGTGAGGAGGCCAACACCACAGTTGAATTTCAAGACACTGCAAGACAGAATGACTAGAGTGGCAAGAGATCTTATGTGGGTGGCACTGATATAGCTAAAAATATGAAAATTCGTTAGCAGTTAATTTTTCAAAATTCAGACCCTTGGAGCTCGGATGTTTGGGGGCAGGTGACCTAGATTTGTTAATCAGGCTTGCCTGGGGCCCAGCTGCTGGGGATCTACAATGCTCAAGCAGCCAAAACATTGATTCTTACTTGGCTGACCCAGAAAGAAACTAGATTGGCTACAGCACAGAAAGTGGGATTCCAAGACCCTAGAAACTGGCACCTCACTGAACATTCACACCCTCAATTACTCTTTGGTGGTTGGTGATTCTTCGGCAGTGTACGAATAAAAACTTACTCTGAGTAGCAGGGTTGGTCTGAAAATGTGTGCACTGTGTTCTTCTTGGAGAACTTTTTCCAAAGTTGGCATCCATAAAAAAACCTATTTCTGCAAATTTGCTCTAAAAATTGGCTGTGCAGAGAGCCTAGTGGAGTGCCACAAACTAAACTCCTTGCCTCTTCTCTGAAGAAAGTTTTGTAATTTGATTAGAATGGGCTGGGTATTTTTTTAAGGTAACAAATGTTTCATCTGGTTAAGGCAGACATTCCAGCTGAAGCAATGGGAGAGGGTCAAGTCTAAGGATGGGGGATAAATCTGCTTTGGTTTTAATTTTAATGCAACACTGCCTAATTTGAACTTTTAGCCGTGTCTGCATAAGTGTGCATTAACATGTCAGGGTGAAAATACAATGTTGAAAATGCATCTTTATGGGGAAATTGCTTGTGAAAATGTGCACTAAGACTCCCTATTCCTTCTCATTCAAGCAAAAGCACCACAGCACAGCTTTTTTCTTCTTTTAAAAAAAAAGCTTTTCAGAGTCAATTTCTAGACAAACAGAAGATATACCGTTCCTGAACCAGAGCAGATCAGCCAGATGAGTGACGGAGAATGGGAAATATTAGCTGAAGTCATTTTACCTCCTCTTTGTTCCTGTAAGCTATTTTAAGAGCAAACAAATTCACACAAATGCCTAGAAGTCTCCTAGCTGTCTGCCCTGAAAGCATTCTGCACTAATGGTTTTCAGCCATGAAATAAGTGGCATTTTTATTCTATCAAAACGCGCCATTATTTAATCACCCTGATCTGTTAGTGTCGCTGGTGTCCCGAAAGTCACAAAAAGGTTCTCTCCTCTCTTGCAATTGCATCCCCCAGATTTTACTGCTGGGATGTATTCTTAAAGCTGAACAAAAGGGCACAAGCTTTGTACAGCTATAGACACACACAGAAAGATAGAGAGAGAGAGGCAAGGTAGTTTTGCACATTTCCCCTTTGGAATGTGCACTCAGTTCTGTTTCCAAGCAGTAAAGAAAAATGCTTGGGAAGGGAGAAGAAAGAACAGAGAAGAAATCTAGGTTCAGGAACCAGTAGAGATCTGGTAGGTTCTCACTGTCAACACTGAGGGTGCTTCAACTGCCCACTTTTTCTTTTCTTTTCTTTTCTTTTCTTTTCTTTTCTTTTCTTTTCTTTTCTTTTCTTTTCTTTTTTGCTGTTGCTGTTATGTACTGAAATTCCCACCCTGGGCCAGCAGGGGGATACTGTAGATAGTTTTCACTCAGGTCCACATATGCAAATAAGGGATTGAAAGTGATGTTCAGTGATTGGATAGTTACAGAAAATGGTTACTGTTGCGTTCTAGTGGAGCTCTAGATAAGCAGGCTGGCAGAACCCTTCAGTTCAGTTCTGTTCTGGCCTGTGAATAAACAAGAGCTGTTTGAAGAATCGCTGTGTCATCTGATATGTTCACCTACAACTTGACAGTTGCCACTATTGCTGCTGCAGTTCCTGAGAAAAGAAGACTCTTCTAGCCAAAAGAAATGTTAAGTCAATGCATGGTGTTTTGTTTAAACGTGGAATGGACAACCAACCCTGGACTCCACTGTTTAGTTACCAAATCTGGGGTGAGGAAACTGTGGCCCTCAAGATGTCAGACTATAACTCCTACCATTCCCAGTCAGCATTGCCAATGCTCAGGGATGAGGGAACTGTACACTTGCCTGCAGAGACAGCAGCAAAAGCGAAAGTGGTGGCTCTCCACCTGCCTCACCACTTCCACCACCATGAGGGAGGTGTTCTGGCACGTGGATCTGCCACTGGTGTTCCTATGCAGTGCACCATTTTCTCCTTGGCTCCCCCTACCCCCTTCGGTTTGGCAAGAGCTGGGGTGCATCAGTGGCAGCAGAAGTGGAGCACAGTGCGGCAGGTCAGGAGATGGCAATTCTTGTTTTGTCTCAGGTGGTGAAACGGGCTGGGCTACCCCTACTTACCTGGGAGTGAGCCCGCTGAAGTCAATGCGATTTGAGCAGTTGTATATAGGATTGCACTGCAAATCTCTGAGTGAGGATGGCAGTGTGTGCATCTTGTCCTGGCCAAACGTGAGTACAACAGTGCTATTTTTGTAGAAAAAGAGGTGCCGGAACTGAGTTCCAGCAAGTTCTGGCTGCAGGGAACCAGGTAGAGGGCCTTCTCGGTAGTGGCGCCCTCCCTGTGGAACGCCCTCCCACCAGATGTCAAAAAGAACAACTACCAGACTTTTAGAAGACATTTGAAGGCAGCCCTGTTTAGGGAAGCTTTTAATGTTTGATGTATTACAGTATTTTAATATTTTTTTGGAAGCCGCCCAGAGTGGCTGGGGAAGCCCAGCCAGATGTGCGGGGTATAAATAATAAATTATTATTATTATTGTTGTTGTTGTTGTTGTTGTTGTTGTTGTTATATAAATGGCTATGAAGTCCTGCGTATAAATGGCTACGAACACCCAAGCATTGTACGTTATACAGCCTGCTATTACAGCTGCAGTTGCTGCTACAACTTTTGAACAGATCATGTTTTTCTAGTACATCTTTAACCAAAAGAACAAGCACTGCTTTGCCTTTTAAATTACCAGAGATCAGACTGTTGCAGGGTAAATGAATACAGTATACAAGAGACAGCGGAGGTTCAGCAATGTGTAACAGTGCTGGCTGTTTTGGTGGTTCAGACAGTGATGCTTAAGAGAGTTACAAGCAAGTCCCTGTTTTCATTTCTAAAATGTTGGGTCGTTCATATGCAATCAGGACCCTGCTCACATCAAGGTTCTCTTTGAAATCTCTTAAGTCTTTGATGCAAAGCTCCAGAAGAAGAAAGTCAGCCCAGACCTTGTGCTAATTGGAGTCTCTGCAGAGTAATCATCTTGGATGTGGAAATAAAAACCAAGGATGTGATCAAGGTAGACAAAAGGGTAGTAAATGAAAGAATGAATGAATATTACCTGTCATTTCTTTATAGGTGAGTGACTGTCAATTCATATGCATATCTCTCTTAATTTGTATACCGGCAATATGCATAGGAATATAAACTGTATTATACATACATCACACCTCCTGTAGTTTTCCTATAAATATTATCCTGCCTCCAAAAACCTCTCTTGGGAACTGAGATAATTAGGAAAACATTTGTTTTACGTTGAGTAGATTAATGAGACAATTGTATTCTGAAGCCTATTCGGTTCTTCTACAAGCATGAAAACCTGTATTCATGCAAATTGCCTGTAATTAGGAATGAATAAAGCATGGAAATCAGTTGCAGCCAGAGCCACCCTTAAGCAGCTCAATGGCCAAAGCGAAAATATTGGCACTGCACACATAACAGAGGTTTTACAGCAGATCCTGACCATCAACCACAACATAAACAATGAAAAAGTATTTAATGTGTAAAGAAACTCTGGCTAATGGAAGTTCATCACTGCATTGTAATTTGCAGCAGTAGAGAGCCACTGAACTCAGGGCCATTTTGCACTTCCTGGACCAGATTGCTTATATTTTAGTCCTTTGGTCTAGAATTGTGCCTTTAAACAAAAACCTCATTTTTGCAGGTTCAGCTCATGCAATTGCTTCCTGTTCTGTTCAACTGCAAGTGATGCCCTTTAATTCATCAGATTCTACCCAGTGGAGGATTACTTGTTTGGTTGATGAATTTCCCCATTTATTTTATATCAAAACAAGTAAACCAGCATTAAAGTCCTTTCCTGCTAGACAGAAAATGAATTATTCAGGGTCAAGTCATCACAAATCCCCCAGCCATGCCAAACAGGAAGTAAAACCAGGCTGAACCTCAAAGAAGGAAACATTTAATCAACAATATAGAAGCCCTTTCCGTAAATGACTTACTTGTGAGTAAACATGATACTTGGATGTGGGAAAGAGCATTGCTAAATGATATAGCACTATATTAAGTACTGGGAGGCAGTGCCATTTAATTCTGCTTCCAGCTAATTGTGGGAAAGCAATGCTTTCACAGTGTGGAAGCACTAGAGCTCTTTAGTGGTACCCAGCCATTCTCTTTCAGATTGAAAACATTTCCACATGGAAAGGACATCAAAGTAGAGCAGTGAGTCTTCTGGCATTTTCAACAATTTGAACTATAATGTTTATTTACCTTATGCATTATCATCAGGAAAACACCCCACCTCTGAGAACAGGTAGCATGCCTAACTCCCAGACTGTGGGAACCTCAACCCCCTTCACCTTACCAGGATTCATCCCCATTTTTTGGCCCCCATCCAGCCCCCCGGTGCTTCCAGGCAAGGCTCCAGCACCGTCACAACCTCCCCTGCTTGTGATGGATGGAATAGAGAGAGAGAGCTGGACTGTCACACCTAGTTGCCTGCTCCTTGGGAGGAGGCCAATATGCAAATAAATACTTTCTCTCACCCTTTCTTCTGGATTTTTCAGCGGGCTGCGTGGAAGAAAGGGGGAGAATCAAATAAATGTGAAAAGTTAGTCAGGATGCTGTTTCGACAAGCGATATCAGGGGGGGCCCAGCCCAGCATGGGAGGCTGGGGGTGAGTGCAAGTCAAGGAGGGGGAAGGGTGGAAATAATGTTTTGTGACTGGAACAAAAATAGCAAGAGGCCCCCTTGGACCAAGGATATTGGCTGCACAACAGGCCAACCTATCCAGGAAAACGAAATAAAAGGTCAGCCAGCTGCTCAGTCAAGGCCAAAAGAAGCAGGACAAAGGGAGGGAAGCTGCAAGTTACAAAGAAACTCGAGAAAGGAGGGGGTGTGTGACATGTCACTGTTTGGTGATCTCCTACCCTGCAACCCTCTGCACAGTTATCTGGGAGTAGGGGCCATTGTGCACAGCGACACTTACTTCTGAGTCAGACTAGCAGGCATGAGAGCTAAGCTCAGCCTTGTTTTTTCAAGCAAGATATATTGAGCCATGCCAGGAATCCATAATTGCTCTCGTATAAGAAAGTTTCCAGTCCTTTCTGTTCATCAGGGTAGGGGGCACTGTGAGGCACTGAAAAGTCATGGGTCACTGGCCCTTGACAGAATTCCCAGTGGGCCACTGAAGATGGCAGGGGGCTGGGGAGGGTCTCACCAACACTGTGCTTTGCAGGGCACCCAACGAACCTGTAAGCAAAGTTTTTAAAGGGTGGGTAGGAGATCTGTGGTCCAGTGCAGAAGAGGCAGGGCTTAGGCTCCCCGTTAGCTTTCCTGTATGCCCAGCAAGGAAGGGCAAATCTTTCCATTTCAGTTCATCGTTTTTAAGTTCAGTTCTCCACAATTCCGCATCATTCTCTGTGTTGTTGTTTTTAAAAACTTATCATGAACATTCATCAGCATTTTAGTGTTAATTTCCTACCAAAATATATACATCTCTGTTCCGCAGTACAGTGGTACCTCGGGTTACAGACGCTTCAGGTTACAGACTCCGCTAACCCAGAAATAGTACCTCGGGTTAAGAACTTTGCTTCAGGATGAAAACAGAAATCGTGCGGCGGCAGCTGGAGGCCCCATTAGCTAAAGTGGTACCTCAGGTTAAGAACAGTTTCAGGTTAAGAACAGACCTCCAGAATGAATTAAGTTCTTAACCCCAGGTACCACTGTATACATATTTTTGCCAAGCAATTTCCCCTACTGTTACGCATATCCTTATGCTATTTTCCAGTAACATGCACACTTTACCCTAGCATATGCATTTTTGTACACATTACTTGGCAAATGCGTTACTTGCAAAATTCAAAGAACTGTGAATTTCAAAGCATAGCTGTATTTCAGGTGATGAATTTTCCTGACCCCCCACTTCAGAGCAAAGATCTGTCTTAAATGGAACCATTATTCTCTGTCCGATACTCTGTGCACGTTTTCTAAAAAAATGCTAATATGCAAAGATTCTGGGAAAGTGCGGCCACACTCTCATTCAGGAAGATATTAAGTCCTCCTGTTCAGCTCAGGTTGTCTATCCTTTTGAAATGCCAGAGGAAGCAAACCAGTCAACTCTGTCCAACCCAGTGACAAGTTTCTCTAATGCCCGTTGCTGAAATCACAATGATAATTAGGTTTGACAAGAAACTGGCGAAGTCCAGCCAAGTCCTAATAATAAATATAACAGAAAAGAACTGCATGCTGATGACATCACTGCTCAAGCACTCTATTAAAGCTCCAATTCCTAGGCTCTGCCTTGTCATTCATTCCCACCAGATCACGCTATGACAGCAGAGACATCAACAGTCAGCTCTTGACTGCAAGTGCCGCGGAAGGTTCTCACAACATGTTTACAGGGAAGGCTTCTGCACATGACAGCTCATATGTGTGCGACTTGGGAGCTTTGCAAGTGATTTTTAACTGCAACAACGGCACAGTTGTTACTGCATCTTCCTTCCAGGTTATGCTCTGTTTGGGTGTGGGTATGTGAAGGTATTTTCATAGCATATAGACTTCAAGCAACCTCGAGGCAGCATAACTGATTTTCTTTCCCTGTAATTACCTTCACAACAGCCCTGTGAGGTAGGTTAGGCGAGAGTGTGTGTTGCTGGCCAATGTCATCCCGTGAACTTCATGGCCAAGTGGGGATATGAAGTTGGGTGTTCATACCCTGAATCAGCAATCCAATCGCTACACCATAGTGGATCTCAGTACAATTCTGTGTTCTCTCCCAACTAATGTGCCTGTTGCTCTTTCGGCTGCAAATGTTACACAGAATACACACGTGTCCCACTGAAATGAATGCAAGCTACATTCACAAATGTACTCACAAATGGAAGTGAGTACAACCGTACCATAACAACAATAAACCAGAAGAGCAATGTGTTGACTACTACAATGTGTCGTAGGACCCTAGCTGTGAAACACCCTACTTTGATCAATAGGCTGGGACTTAGAATCATGAGTTTTAGGCACCAGGTAAAAATGCTCACATTTGCTCCTGCATTTTAATTCGGGTTTTTTATTACGTTTATCAATTGATGCCTTTAGGATTTTAAAGTGTCATTTATTATTGCTACTATTTTCACCATTTTAATATGGCTTCTAGGTTGCATGTTGCTAATATTTTCTTTTCTTTTCTAAATAATCCTTTATGTTGTAAACTGCTTTGGATATTTTAAGTCAAAACGGTGGCTTATACGTACTTTAAATAAATTATGCTCTAACCCTATTATGCACACGCACCTGAGAGTAACACCAACTGAACCCAGTGGGACTTAATTCTGAGAAGACACACATAGGATTATACTGTTAATAAATAAATGGCTTTATGAAGTAAGCCTTATTGAAAAATTCTTTTGATGACGTGGGATAGGAATGAATTTTTAAATTGTATTTATATCAAATATTTATATTGTATTTATATCACAATGTGTTTATATCACAGTATTTATATTAAATATATAAAAGAATGGTTGAGACAGTAAACAGGAATCATGCAATATCCTTTTTAAAGAACATATCATTGAACGTGGGATGTGTGTGTGGCATAGAAATTAACAAAAACCTTTTGATTTGCTGGAACTCCTATTGTATTGTTAGGATTTTAAAGTGTCATTTATTATTGCTACTATTTTCACCATTTTAATATGTTCTTTCCAGAGAACAAAAAGTTTCATTAAAATAAAAGCATTGTGAATGTTTTAAGGCATACGTTAAGTGTGAAGTCATTTCTGGAAGACTAGTTACCTAGGCAACTTAACCATTCCCCCCCACTCCTCCCATTATGTAATGTCAACATACTTCGTTCTTCTTTTCCCTCTCCCACCTTTAAACCACAATTGTAATCGGAACCTCATTTGTCATCTCAGTAGTCCCTACCCAGACTTCTTTGTCCTCACCAACTTACAGCACTGCTCGCAAAAGCCCCCCCAAAATTGCACCTGGGGTGATGGTTCCCTCAGCACCACCCTCCACCCCGATTCTACGCCACTGCAACTAGCCCTGCCTGATATAAAATTATAAATTGTGGCATATTAGTCGGAAACAATCTTTTAAACTTACATATAAGTCATATGTCTTTCGTGGTCATTGTCCTTTGGAAAATCTGTCGGTAAGCAATGATAATATTAATAAACCTTCCTACCCCACAGGGACATGTGCAAAACAGTGGGACCAAACTGTAAGTCTCACGCTGTGCAATTTCTTAAATCTGTTCTACAAAACAGGCGAAGTTGCTGCTTGTCAAGGAAACTCCATCAGCAGCAAGCATTTAATTAAATGTTACCGACAATTAGTGCGTTCTGCAGCTAAGGTCACCCTGCCAACACAGCAACTTCTTAAACAGCAGTGACTATAAGAACCTGTCAAATGCTTTGTGTAGTTGTGTGTGGTCCCCCCCCCCCCAAAAAAAACAACCCCACAAATTGGTCAATTTTGAGAAATATGTTTAAAAGGGGGAAGCAAAATGCAGCTTTTTAAAACTCAGACAGGGATGGAAAATGTGTGCTGAAATCAGCAACCCCACTGAGTTTATATATATGACCTTTTTATAGCCACACATCAAGAAGGAGGAAAGGAGCTGTTTTAGAAGGGGGACAGTAAACAAAAGCTACAGTCAGGAATGTTGTTTTCGCAGCCGTGGACTTGCTAAGTAAGTCCTGATTCCTGTTCTTTCAGCCTTCAATTTCCTAAAGTCCCCATACAAAGCATTACTCATCACGAGCGAAGCAGAGCCAAAGACATTTTTCCGTGTAAGGCCCAGTGATGGCTCGTTCTAATAGCTGTTTGTATTCTGTCTGCTTTGCCTGGTATTCTGAGGCTAAAGAGTATTCAAGGCAGTAGAAAGTATGGAGGCGTTTTAGCTGAATGGTAGAGCAAATCAGTATCGGGAAGAAAAAACTCCTTTAAAAGTATTTAAGTTGTAGGCTGTTTAAATGAAATGGAATCTATTTATTTTAAAATTAAAATGAATACTTGGGTGGTATCTTATTCCATGTGCACATAGCAAAGTAATGGGATCTTCTCACTCAGGGTTGGAGAGGATGTAAAGAATGGGGAAGCATGTTTCTATGTGGTGTTATGTGAAGAAATTGCACCCTTCTGGAGGGCAACATTAGAGGAAATAAGCAAAAGAACAACATCCTGACATCACATGTATGACATCTTAAGGAGCCAGGGGGACAAGCCCAGCACCCTCTGAACACTGAGCGGGGGCAGCCCCCTCAAAAAAACATTGGTGGTGGAATTGCCTTGGCCCGTAGGAGCCAGTGCAGATGATAATACAGTGGTACCTCGGGTTAAGAACTTAATTCATTCTGGAGGTCTGTTCTTAACCTGAAACTGTTCTTAACCTTAACTTTAGCTAATGGGGCCTCCTGCTGCCTCCGCGCCACCGCCGCATGATTTCTGTTCTCATCCTGAAGCAAAATTTTTAACCCGAGGAACTATTTCTGGGTTAGCAGAGTCTGTAACCTGAAGCATCTGTTACCTGAAGCATCTGTAACCCGAGGTACCACTGTATATGAATCTTAGCTACACTTCTGTAGTATGTGTGTGATGATGGTGCACGCACAGCAATCTGGGTTATGACACGTAACAGGTGTAGACACTCCAGGGCAGTCTGGAGTAAGTACAGCAGTGTGTTCAGAGAGCTGGTGAAACCGAAGTGCCTTTAAAACCACTGGTTTGATTACAGAACCTCAGTGCAGGCAAAAGGCGATTTTAACTTGGTTTCAGTACTTCCAGACGAGAAGCAGATAAGTTGCACGGTTTTGTGGTATTGGGAAAACACAACCAACCGAATTTACTCCATATATGGGTTCAGTGAAGCAGAATCAATAGGAACTCTTTCCAGAAAGAAAGAAAAAACGCAACATAACATTTCAAGATTGCAGTATAGGGAGATCTATAAAGTTCATTTCTCAGACCCGTCTTCCAGTCCCAGCGCAATCAATTGGCCTGAACACAAAAAGCCATTTAAGAATTGAAGCCATAGAAAAGAAAAATGTATCTGGCTCTGAAACCAGGCAGAATTGGATTTCACACTTTGCAAGAAACCAATCAGGGCTTCAGTGCAGAGCACAACAATTCACCCAAGACAATGTAATGTTCAAGACCTAGATGCACAAAGGGACCTGTCAAGTCTTGAGTATTAACAATGTAGGGTTTTCTTTGGCCCTGTGTAAACACCATATGCACAACTGGGTTTCAGCGGCAACCGGGCCACAATGGAAACTCCAAGCGAAAAAGAAAGCCCCAAAGGCAGGGAACTTGACAGCTTGAGAAACGGACAAAGGAGGCCACAATTGTCCTATGACAATGCATCACACCACATGGAACTAACTCCACAGGGACTTCACCAGTCAGCTGCCAAAGGAAAAGGGGCAGACAAAGAATTAACTGAGCCCTGCATAACAGCACATTGTAGGCAGCACACATCACTCTGCCGTGAAGAGCAACGCATTTGAATCGAGGAGATTCTATAGGTGAATAATGAGCTGAGAGTCGAATCCGCACTGCAAAGAGTGGTTAACTCTGGGAAGGAAAAATGCTGTGTTTTCAGATGTCTTCCTATAATTTTCAAAGGGATTGCAAAGGGGCACGTGGAATGAAGGCACCTTTCACAGGGAAATTTTATTTATATAGCTATTAGCCTTCCTCCAAGATGTTCAAAGCAACATATATGCAGGGGCGTACGAAGTGGGGGGCGAAGGGGGCAGGCTGCCCCAAATGCCACTCTGGGGGCGGTGACAAGATGCCCCCTGCCTCCCCCCAGCTGTAGAGTGGCCAAGGGCGCGTGCAGTCAGTCTGGGCGCTGCTTGCCCGGTGACCGTATGGGTTGCCTCTTTTGCGCGCTGTCCACACAGGCGTCTGTACGGGCTGCCACGCATGCACACTCCATACGGGATGCCGGTTGCGCGGCAGCCCATACGGTCACCCGTATGGAGGACGTGCGCGAGCAGCAGCCCATATGGACACTGCACAAGTGGCAGCGCATACAGAGCACGTATGTGCGGCATCCCATACGGAGTGCGCACGTGAAGCAGCCCGTACATGCACACTCTGTACGGGATGCCGCGCGTGTGCAGTCCATACAGACATCGTACGTGCGCCACCAGGCGGTTTGTCCCTTGGCGTCCCGCCCCGGGTGCTGGAGAGGGTTCCTCCACCACTGCATATATGGCAACCCACAACCCCCCCCCACACACACACATTTTAACCTTGCTCATGGGTGGCCCCAGAAGGCAGCAGGATGGCAAGTGCCTCCCCAACAAGGAGCTCAACTCACACACCTAGAAATATAATTTGACCCTTCTGTGCTCTTCCCTTTTTCTGGTGCCACTACTCCTCACTATAGCCTTGGTAGATGGACTAGGCTAGAGATAGCAATTAGCCAAAGATCAGTGACTTTCATGGCATGGCTAAGCAGAGAATGAAACCCAGTCTCTCAAGCTGTCAAGTCCAGCAGTGAGAGCTGGTCCATCAGAGAGGCTGTGGGGAACCTGTGGCTCTTCAGATGTTGTTGGACTACAGCTTGCATGATCCCTCGGCCATTGGCTATGTTGACTGAGAATGACTGGAGTTGGAGTCCAGCCACAGGTTCCACACCCCTGCTATTTACTTTCCTAGGAGTCAGTTTCATTCAACTCAGTGGGCTTTACGTCTAAATAGACATGTATAGGATTGCATTGTCAGTGTCTGGGTCAGTAGGGATATGTTCCACTATGCAAAAGTGTCTGTTCTGTTTGTTTTCACAATGTGTCCACTGTTTATTGTGCTTTCATTCTTTTATTCATTCATTCAGATGCTAGATGGCATTGTGTCAAGTTATTCTTGCCCTACACTCTACAGGGAATTTCTCTGTCACCTTCCTTACTGCAAAAATATCATTTTTTAAAAAGGATTTTGTAGCGCAAGAGTACCAAATCTACCTTTAATTGTGAAACTTAACATTGCCAGCATATAATTGAATCCCATATGATTGATTAAATGACAGCCTGGAAGTGGCCAGGGCGCATATCACATACAATGATAGCTCCATATCATACCACTTTCAACTCTTTGTGGGATGGTGTTGCAGAATGATAATCCATTTCAAGTCTCAGACTGAGAAATCTCCTTGTGAACTTTGTCAGTATAGCTTGTCTGTGTATGGCCACATTAACCCATTGAGTGTGCTCTAGTTCTGACCCTGAGCAGGTGGTTGAGCTTAGTGGCCAACTCTTCCTCTACCTCCATAACTAGGAGCATAAGGAGACTGCTGCTGGATCCGGCCACCATCCTGTCCTCACAGCGGCCACCCAGATGCCTATGGGAAACATGAAAGCTACACTGCATTCACTTGGTCACATTATCTGATATTCCTGAAGTTATGAAGGCAAGACGTTTTCCCGTGCCAAAATCACCTAACTGATTTTTAAAAAATTGTTTTGGGACTACCAAAGGAGAAATTGTTCTGCTCCACAATTCATAAAATGCTCCACAAGACAATAAATAAATTAGGCTTTCATCTAAAGTTTTCATCTATCAGCAAGGAACAGGCAAGCACACAGATGTTAATATTCCTTGAACCCGTGGCAGTTCAGCAGCTTGTGTTCTTTTTAAGTACTTTCAGGCATAATAAAACTGGTCCTTGATGAGCCTAGCACAGCACTTCCCATTGGAACAAGTACTGTTCAGTGATTCTTTGATAGCATTGAATATTCTCACTTAAATATAAACATTGAATAACATTTCTCCAGAGATATACATGATCTAAAATTAGCCTATTCATTTTTTGCAGACAGTTGCTGCAGCTGTTCAACAAGGCCACTGAACTTGACAAAGGGAAATCTGGAATGCTATCGACCGAATGAAGACTCTAATGATTTGTCAAAATAAAAGAATTGCAGTCCTTAATGGGTGTCTGAGAGTTCAAAATCTTTTCCAAAGCAAAAGCCAGCACTCTACCTAAGCAGCTGTGCAATCTGATCATATTTCCTCAGAAATAGTTCACCAAATGAACACAGCACAGAAAGGGCTTTACTTCCCCTACTCAGTGCACCATACTCAGTGCTGGGGATGCTCTCAAGAGATATCATGGGAAACCAGTTTGTCCTGCAAGGTCTTGTGTTGGCATCCCTAACAGTTCCAGAGCCAGCCCACTGAGCATGCCTTGCTTGAGAAGCAAGGCCAAGAGCTTTTTACACAGGTTTCCCCAGGTGGACCCACACACAAAGAATGTGCTTTTATGTGCTTGGCCTAGCTTCTGGGCAAGGCCTACTTGTGTCAGAAGCCAGAGACAGGAGTAGGTCAGCAATAAAACCATCAATGTCAGTGAAATTGTCTCTTTATTCAAAGAAACCAAACAGCTCAGGCCTAGTGATCCCAGCCACTCTTCCCATTACGTTTTATTCCAATGAGGCAGTTGCGAGAACTGAAGGCCTCCACCTTCCCACCGCTCTCTACTGCTCCTCCCCTGGGTCCTTCCCCAGCAACCTGAGACTCCTTCGTCTTGTCTCTCTTTGCTCTGCCTTCTTCATTTCTCTCTGTGTTCTGGGAGACCAGTGGGAAGGGGAGCTGGTCACAGCAGGTGGAGAAGACTCCCTGGATTCTTCAGCAGCCTGCCTCATTGCTGCTTCTTGGTTCCCCTCCTTTTCAGCCTCTGCTTCTGTCTCTGAGCGTGGACTGCTCTCTGCCACAGCCTATTCCTGCACACTAAATCCTGTTGCCTCTTCAGCTTCCCACATCTCCTCCTCCCAGTCTGTTCCCTCTTCTCCCTTTGACAACACAGCATTGTCCCACCACCAGTTCCCTGGCTCTGAGGCTTCTTCTGGTGCCTCCCTAGTTAGCTATGGGGTGGCTCCAAGAGTAACGTGATTTTCGCTATGCATGATTTTCACATATACACATTACCCTTAGAACCAAACACCAGCCTAAGATGCAGGCCAGCTGTACATGCATTTATAGGCACATTTTACCCTAGTATATGCATTTTTTTTGTACACATGACTTGGCTGGAGAACTGCATTGTCAAATTCAGAGAAGTGTAAATGTCAATGAATGGCTGTGTTTCTGTTCTCACAATGTTTTGGGAAACTGCAAAGTAACTTTGAATGCAAACTGATTCAGATTTCTCTATATATATGACTGCTGCATGTAATTTTAAACTGTGTTTATTTTTCCAGATACATTTAATTTATTTATTTGGTTTGTGAACACTGTGAAACTGAAAATGTACAGTGTGCTTCTGACCTCCATTAAATTTGTCCATTAAGTTGTAACTGCTGCATCCCAATGAAGATATGAGCTGATTTAAATAGGGGGGGGAGAGAGAGAGAGAAGAATGACGGGCATTTCAAAATATAAATAATCCAGTAATAGAATTATTAAGGAAATTCTTTTTAAAGGCCAAGAAAAGAACAGCAAGACAGCATTGGCTACACTGAATTATTATTAATCATATCTAAATCATCAGTGATTTTCAAAATACTTCACCGATTCTGGTAATGAACCAACACAGCTGAACTGCATTTAAGCCTCATTAATTTTAAAAGGGCAGATCTGAGTACATGTTGCTCTTCTTGACCCTAAGAACAATCAGATGTGATAAAAGAGTTCTAATTTTACAGACTAAAAACTTAGGCAGAAAGAGGTGACACCTAGCTCAAGATCCCATAGCATGTCCATGGTTAAGACAAGGGTGGCATTTCTGCTTTTGAATGGGAGAAGAAGGGATTTCAAAATGGCTGCCTTGGAACTAGGTTACCGGGGGAGTGGCATTTTCTTACATATATGAGCCTGCCTGAGTGGTAAGGTCTACTGCAGAGACCATTCTCTCAGTCCCATCAGCAACTGAAGCTCGTTTGGTGGAAATGGGAGAAAGGGGCCTTTTCCCATGGCTGTAGCTGAGATTTGGAACCCACTCTCCTTGTTGTTTTGAACCTAAGTTTTCAATGAGTTTACTCTGAGTAGACCTTAGTTGGACGCAGCCCAGAGATTTATTTCAGGTAAACCTCTGACCTGCCAGGTTTATCTTGTCTCTTTTATTGTTCCATATGAATAGGCCATGAAATCAGAAGTGGCGTAGGCTTAGGCGGGGTGGACACAAAAGGATTAATACAGAAACTCTGGCACATCCCTTTCATAGAACTGTAGAATTGGAAGGGACCTCGAGGGTCCTCTAGCACAACTGCCTGCAATGCAGGAATCCCAGCTAAAGCATTCACGACAGGTGGCAAATATAGGTGGCGTGGGAGCTAAATACTTAGTCCATCGCTTCTTGATGCAATATCATCTTTGGGGGATATTCTGAACAGAGGGAATGATCATAGAAAGGGCAAGATTTCTTCCCAGTCAAGAAAGTTGTGGTCCATGCATGAAAAGAAATGGCATGCATGAAAAGAAATGGCATAGTAATAAAATACATAGCTGAATTGGGATATTGCAATTGGTGCTGTGGGTTAAACCACAGAGCCTAGGACTTGCCGATCAGAAGGTCGGCGGTTCGAATCCCCGCGACGGGGTGAACTCCTGTTGCTCGGTCCCTGCTCCTGCCAACCTAGCAGTTCGAAAGCACGTCAAAGTGCAAGTAGATAAATAGGTACCGCTCCAGTGTGAAGGTAAACGGCGTTTCCGTGTGCTGCTTTGGTTCGCCAGAAGCGTCTTAGTCATGCTGGCCACATGACCTGGAAGCTGTATGCCGGCTCCCTCGGCCAATAAGGCGAGATGAGCGCCGCAACCCCGGAGTCAGTCACGACTGGACCTAATGGTCAGGGGTCCCTTTACCTTTACCTAAATGCATCTTGGGATTCTGGACATCTCTTTGGAGATTGGGTGCACAAGCAGTGGACCTGGATTGTCTGTTGGAGTGGTGTGCCTCCACCCAGGCTCAGCCTGTATATTCACAAATACACAGAGGTGTATTAATCCTACTAATCCTTCAGTGACCTCTTTCCAAAGCAAAGCAAATCTAGATAGGCCCTACATCCCTAAAACTGCTCACCTTCAGTGAAGTGGTTTCCATGCAACAGTATACAATTGAACAAGAATCTGCATCCCACCACTGCTCGCAGTTAAAATCTACACATCTCCCTGTGGCAAACTATGCACTAAGATATGCATTTTTTTTTGGTGCACTCTGCCCATAATGTACACCTTTTTGGGTTACAGAACTGCCTTGCCAAATTCAGAAAGCTGTGGGAGCAAAATTTCTCCTCGTTCCCCAGTCTTCCCACAACTTATCTACCAACACAATGTAGACCACAGAGCACCACCAGCAGAGAGCAGCAAGTACATCACAATAAGAAATGCTGATGACTCCAGGCACTTATAATGGAACAGAGGCGGGGAAACCAATGCATACCGAAGTGTAGGTGGGTTCCCATGAGGCAAGACACAGTAATAACAACGAGAACCTTTACTGAATAACAGAACTGGACAACTGGGGCAAAACAGCTGCTTATATATATTTCTGAAGGCCTGGGCTACTCCCACTCCCAACGTGATTGACTGTCTAAACTTCCAAGCTACAAATCATATCTCAGGTCAATGGCAGAGACCCAAATCCTGAAAGGTTCTGTGACTCGATATCATGCATCGGATCAGAACACAGGCACTCAGAATCCTTAGTCTAGACTCAAGCTCAGGCAAGGACAGACCACTGGAAACATAACACATACATGCCTCCATTTTATTTATTTTATTTATTTAATTATTATGTCATTTATCCCCCACCTTTGCTCCAGGGAGCTGAAGGTGGTATATGCAGTTCTCCCCTATTCCAATTTTCTCCTCTCAACAACCCTGTGAGGTGGGCTAGGCTGAGAGGCAGTGACTAGCCCAAGCTCACTCAGGGAGTGTGAATTTGAACCATGTTCTCCCAGGTCCTAGTCCAACTCTCTAACAACCACGCCACATTGGTTCTCTGCACAGAGCTACATACCAAAATATATATCACACCAGGGATATTAGACAAGGGAAAGATCTACAAGATAATTGAAAGCAGCCGCCCTTTCATTAGTGCCATGTTTTTATCTACTTATTTTAATGTATGACTTCTTCTGACATTAGTAATAAAGATAACTTCATTTTTGCTATTGTGAAATGCAGCCACCCTCAAGCTTGTACTGCTGAACAAAGGTAGCTCAGTGGCCTGTTTTCCTATATTGGATATATCCCCCCCCCACCTCCTTGTACAATTCAGAAGCCAACAACCTTTCTTTTCCCCCGGCAAATAATTTTTTTCCGCTTGCAGATTATTTCCATTTCAATGTTCTGTTCCACACAGCTGCGAGCTGACTGTAATTTGCCACGGCCGTAGTCATCATGATACGTAAAGAAAAGTGCAGTTGATCTAACAAAGGCTCAGCAGAGGAACCGCTGGAGTCTTTTAAGCAATATCATGGCTATGAAAAAGTAATCGGCCTCCTTCCTCCAACAGCTGCAGACTAAAATAGGCTGTCTTTACCCCTGTGCAAAGGTCAGAAGCAAGGAGCTATTGCACCATTTCTGTAGTCCATATCAAAAACCAGGCCCAAGTTAAAAGATGCTGCAGCCATACTTGGATATGTAAATTTGTATTTATTTATATTTAATCCCAGGGCTTCGGACGTCATGCATTCAAATCAGGTATTCTACCCGACTGGGTTACCAAATGTCCCCTAATATTCAGCCTGTATATCAGTCACCTAAATATCCAATATCCTTGGGTTATGACATTCCTACATCCATTTGGCTAGGCTTCTCCAGAATACCTAAACCCCAGGCTGGGTATGTGTGTGCGGGTGTTTGAAACCTACTAAAATCAAGAGGAGGAGCTCAGGCATGCGATCAGGTGAAAGCACAGATTAAGGCTGCAGTCCAGCAGCTACATCAGTGCATCCAGTTTGCTCTTGGCATTACCTAGGCACCTGTGTTGCACCTGTGGTTCCCAAGCATGTTTTAAGTGCCACTGATAACAACGAAATGAATGGGACTCGGAAGCACTCAGTTGTGCCTTGATTGTGCCCCTTATTTGCTGGCTTACAGTTAGAAGATAATCACCCACCTCTGCAAACTGAAAATCACTCTTCTTTAATGTTCTCCATTGGTTCATTTCCCGTTTTACTCTGGCAAATCCTTCATGTTGTTTGAGGATGGCAAGAGCTTAATACAAACTGGGGTGGGGAGAGAAGTTTGCTTCTTCATAAGCATCTTATCATTCTGGTGGGTGCTCTAAGACCCTCTTTAAACCTCCGTGGGTGCAGTTTATGCAGGCTTCTGTTGTAATGGAAGACTAGCACATAACACGAAGCATCTTATCAGTCCTTTCCGACATTCCTCCCCTTCAACGGGGTACTACCAACTCTCTTTTTTTGGGTTGCAATGTAATTTGATTGCTGGAGATACTTGATTTCTAAATCAACTACTGTTCTAGGCAACTTTGACACTATTCACTGGGAGAATCTGTGACGGTTTGATTTTCAATATTATTAATTATTTTTTCATTATTTAAATATGTTTTTTTAATTGAATTGTTAAACTACTTTGTTGTTTGCTGCCCTGGGTTCCTTTGAGAGGGCTGGAATAATAATAATAATAATAATAATAATAATAATAATAATAATAGTTCCTTCGTAAAATTTATACAGCACTTTAAAAAAAATCCCTCAAAATAGTTGTATAACATTAATATGCAGGATTTGATATGAGGTAGCAGATCTGCTTCCTTGACTCCAGCTCTATTTTGCTTCAGGGGTTGGAGAACCTGTAGCCAGGAGTGGACCTTGATAATATGACGCCTTGTGTGTGGCCAAAAATTGACACCCTGACCCCACCTGCAGCCCTTGTGCCACCTTCCCAAAGGTGGCACTGGGTTTTGGGAAAGAGGAATGAGGCTCTGGCGGCATCCTAGAGCCCTCATTTCCAAAGCTGGGCAAGCACTAACTAGGCTTGAGAAGAAGGCCTGAAGATGCCCCCTTGGCTCCCGTGCTTGGGGGAGGCTCCTCTGCTGTGGCCCTTCAGACATCTTCTGTTTGGGGATGTGCAGGAACCCATTGTATGCTATTGCCCCCACTGCCAGGGGTAACTAAACCTTTCAGCATTTAGCACTGGCCATGTTGTAACATCACATGAGATTATGCATTGAATTCCATGGACGGTCTTGTGTTTTTTGGCATCTGTGTTGAGAGACAATGGAGGGCGCCTCTGGGGGCGAAGTCAAACTACTGCGTCAGCACCACCAACATCCCTGGGATGCAAGGCTGGGCAATGTGTAGGGAGGTCCTGGTCTACCCAGATGACAAGACACCCCTCCCCCCCAGCCTCGCTGATGTGGTCCAAAAGAAAACAGAGCAATACACTTGGCACTATCTTGGCTGCAGGAGTTGCCAGGAGGAGGAGTACAAAGCACCATCCAACCATCTTAGGGACTCCACTCCAGATTTGTGTAGGGTTTCCTCCTTAGCTTTTTCTTCTCCCAAAGGCATCCCACAAGGTAGCTGAGGTTTAGGACCAGAGCTTTCCTCCTAAATGGGCTGCCTTCCCAGGTTGACAAGCTATCTGCCCCTTACTTCCCTCTACAGCACATGCAGAAGCTGCCTTCTTGACCATTGGACTCACTATTGGTCTTGTCCACTCAACCTGCCAGAGACTGTTTTCACACACAAGTGAAGTTGTTGACTCACCAAGGGTTTGAGACCTATCAGCTACCTTCACCTGGTTTAGCCTGCCAGTGAAAACCGTTCCCGGGATGTGGCCACTGCCGCATGTTGACAGCTTCTAGGAGCCACAGGTGAGAGCTGAGTGCAGGGTGGGGACCAAAGATGGAGAAACGACCCCAGAAGGAGCATGACATGTCCCTCACCAGAGGCACTACCAATGTGCTCGGCTTTGGGACTGTACCATGTGTGCCCTTTATAAAACAGTGAATTCATGGGCTCCTGGTCAGGGTAGTGGAGGCAGAGAATAAAGAAAAGCTATCCTCACATGATGCAACACAGGACAAAAGGCTGAAGCATGGAAACTGAAGGCCATGTTTTCAGTGTGCATCTTTCCCTTGCCCAGAATACAGGACGGCCGATGTGTTACAGACATTATGATTTGTACAAACAAATCCCTCACGTCTTCTCAGTTCATATTTATATATCTTTTTCATCTAACGGTTTACAGCAGTAAGCAGTAGATGTCCCCCAACCCTCCTCAATTTTGGCTTCCGTACCCAGAATAGTTTAAAGCCGGAAATTCTATCATTTTTTATAAGGCACTTTCCACATCCCTCACTTGAAGGTCACGCTGATGATTATCTCCAGTATAACTGAAGAACCGTGTAATTACAGCGAAATGTCACCTAGAAGAATAATCGCTTCTAGTCAAACGTCTCAGCTAGAAATATGCTGCTGCCAGTCTCCACTTCTAGAATAAAGTTGGAAGCAACAGGGAAAGGGTATGGGGAGAGATTGGACCTTTTCCTTCACAGCAGTTTTGTTTTCTTCCAAACAGCGTAATCTGTTTTGGTTCCGAAATTGAATTACTTAAGTAGCTTGTCCCAAGATCCCTTATTTGTACAATGTTCCATCTCCTTGTGGTTGCTATAAAGTTACGTTCCGGCCCTCTCTGATTAGATTTCATAGCGAGCAAATTACAGCTTCTCCTTTCGAAAAAGCACTTTTGCATTAGTCACGAGGATTAGTAACACTCGGATCAAAGGATATCTTTACAGAGATCCTATAGACACGCAGAGAGCTAGCAACTTGGTGAGGAGATGCAGAATTAATCTGGGACATAAGGACTATAATCTTTATCTGCCCCACCAGGCGCTGACTCTCAAGTCCTTTTGTTTCCAAGCTGTCTTAAGCACATGTGTCTGTGGGCTGGTTTGTAGCCCAGCGTTATCAGCAGTAGCAGAACTTTTTATCTGAAACAGATCTCATATTATCTTTAATCCTTCTAGGATCCCAGAGAGCTATTTGAATTTGCTGTAGGAGAAGACAGCAGCATTTATACCAAAGGAAGCTTGTTGTGGTCTTTGGGAAGAAGAAGAGGAGTTTGGATTTGATATCCCGCTTTATCACTACCCTAAGGAGTCTCAAAGCGGCTAACATTCTCCTTTCCCTTCCTCCCCCACAAAAAACACTCTGTGAGGTGAGTGGGGCTGAGAGACTTCAAAGAAGTGTGACTTGCCCAAGGTCACCCAGCAGCTGCATGTGAAGGAGCGGGGAAGCGAACCCGGTTCACCAGATTACGAGTCTACCACTCTTAACCACTACACCACACTGGCTCCCTTACTCCCTTGGGCAGTATGCATCTAGCACATCAAATCCATACAATAATTTCTGATTCTGCAAAGGGACTTTCCCCCCTCCTTCCAGCATCCATGCCCTGCATCCTCACCCAATTTGTTCTGAAGACACCAGCCAGAGCACCAAGGGGGCTCTACCCTCTACCTCACAGGGAGAACATCGTGGGAAGTAGGAGGTTAATCTGACCCCATTGATTGGCCACTGGCCAGCAATGGGGCAGCTCTGCTGGTGCTTGCTTTCCTCTGGGTCCCCAGCTTGAACTACAACTCCCTTTAACTCCTACAACTGGTCATGGTAGCAAGGGATAATGGGAGTTGAGAAGGCTGCTCTAGATGTTGTTGCATTATAAATCTCATCATGCCTTGTGACTGGCAGTGTTGGCTGCGAATGATGGGATTTGGAGGCCTATGACATCTCAGGGGCCCAGCCCTGATTTAGACCACACATAACAGAGTTTGGCCTTTCCAAAGGCAGTTTGCTCCTTATGTTTAGCAGGCTATTGGAATTCCCTCCAGCCTTGGGGGGGATGATAGCTATTACTTCTCTGGTCTTAATGGGCACTGAGACAGGGAAATAAAAGAATCACGCATGAACAACACTGTACATGAAAAGCTACCATGTTATGATATAGTGATGAGCGAGGATCTTGTTGTTTCTGTTTCTATTTCCTCTTTCTTTCGTTGGAGAAGCTTCTATCCCTGCTTTGTGACTTCTCCTACTTCTTCTGGTCATGGGTGAAGGGTTCCAAAAAGGCCATTCAAACCTCTTAACTTTTTGTGCATTGTATGGAGCAGAATTTTCTCATGGGCTGCTGTTCACAGGATGTCCTGTTTATAGTTTTCCGGGTTTGGTGCACATCAGCCTTTCCACATGATAAGCCAATCCTGCCCCGATCCTGCCTTTTCCTCTTTCCTTCACTTGCAAGCTGCTTGAGCCTTCCAAAGTTGAAACTCCGTCGTGAAGTGGGGGGGGGGGGGGGTTGGAAGAAATGCATCCTCAACAACGGCTCTGCGAGACCAGAAGGAAATTTGAGGGCGCACACTATAATTTGCTGGAGGAATCATGCTATTTACATGCGGCTATAATAAAAGCCTGCCAATTTATTTATTTATTTTGCAAGCGGCTCGCCGGCAGCAACAGGAGCGTTCAGCAAAAAGTGCCTCCCACAAATTCCTTGGATGACCATGGAAATCGCTGGGTGTAAAGGCTCTCACGATGTATAATAAAGGGGGCGGGACAGAACTGGAGTACTTGATGTGAAGAAAAAGCTGCCCGTACTGTCAGAGCCACCGCTGGGAAGCTACAGAATAGATATAATTACAACCATTTGTTAGCTCTTTGGGCAATAACCCGTACTTGCATAACAGCCCCAGCAACTCGTCTGTAAAGTCTGTTATGGCAACAAACAAAGCTTGCTAAGGAAGTACTAACATTTCCTTTTCCCAAAGAGTGGAGCAAGTTGAAGTCAAGTTTGTTTTTAATCCAACCTGAGGCCTTTCGGATGCATTTGGAATATACCTCTCAACATCCAGCATAGTCAATGGTCAGAGGTGATGGGAGTCCAAAAAAAATCTGGGAGACATCAGGCTGGAATATTATTATTATTATTATTATTATTATTATTATTATTACTCCACCCATCTGACTAGGTTTCCCCAGCCATTCTGGGTGGCTTACAGCACATAAAAAAATGGTAAAACATCAGACATTAAAAAATTTCCCTATACAGAGCTAACTTCAGATGCCTTCTAATAGTCAGACAGTTGTTTATCTGATAGGAGGGCGTTCCACAGGGCAGGTGCCACAACCGAGAAGGCCCTATGCCTGGTTCCCTGTCCGAGCTGAACAATGGGGGTGACTTCTTCAGGTGTACTGGGCCAAGGCCGAGGCTGCTTCAGATCTAAGAAGCTAGAAAAACTATGATCTTTGGTCAGATATAGGTCCATGTTTTGATTTCCTTCTAACCACCAGCAGGTTGCTTTTGCTTTGTCTGCTTGGAATGAGCTCAGAGATCCCTCCTTAAGAAAAGTTTGAGGCATGTGCAAACAATGTGTCCCAGTGAATTTTATTGTTTGTTTATTAATTTATATTCCACTTATATCAGAACCAGTGAAGGTGGTGAATGTCCTGTGTGAGTGTCTGGACTGTGTGAATGAGGGTGAAACCAGATGCAATGTTAAATGTGTCTTTGCATTTAACATGCATCTTTTAAAAATGCAAATAGAATCCAATGGAAGGCACTGGCAATGATCAGAATCACAGAAAGCAGGAAGGAGGGATTTAACACTTTCCTTTCCCGCTGTGATCCTGAGGGAAATTCCTCCTTTGAAGATGCTATTTGCTTGCATGGAATTCCCTTGTGAAGCTTATTTTATTTTTATATATTTTAAAAAAAACAACACAATTGACTTGCCTTTCTGCGTAATGCCTAAAATGCCGCGCAAACACCCCACATCACTGAGGCAATAGCACCGGCAGAAAACAGGGTGCAAAGGGAGTGGACTGCCCCCAGCACCACTATTCTGGTGCCATCGTGGCGGGGGCCCCCCAGACACAAGCTGCGCACACCCCTGAATGCCGGGCCCCATGGCCCCACAGGCAGCACGTCACACCCCCAGAACACGCCCCACGCCCCTGCGGGCTGTGCACCATGCCCTCGCAGGTGGCATACCATGCCCTGGGATCCGCACCATGCCCCCGCAGGCGGCACACATTGCCCCCGCGGGTGCCAGCTACGCCCCCACCTGCTCTCCGCCCCAGGTAGCGGAGCATGCAGCTTCGCCACTGGGCAATAGAAAGTGAATATTGCATCTCTATGGAAATGGACAGTGAACAGCATATCGATTGTCTCCAATCGATACAAAATTGTATTATTTTGGCATGATTTTTATGATCGTCTCGCACATATAGTTTCCAGGGCAGGGGGAGAATGTGCTGTGGAACTTCATGACAACAATCCTCTTCTGCAAAGAGCAGAGGTTCGCTGCCTTAAAACATTTCCACACACAATTCGTGCCCAAGCATGTAAAGTCCAAAGCCTTTTCGAAACTGTTTTTCTGCTTTAATGCAGCAAGAGGGAGGGTGTCAGATTCCCTCTCCCCTTCAGCCTTTAGAACTCACATGATTATTTGCTGCTATCGCACGCACAGAAACGGCATCAGATGCTCTTTTTCATGAGTTTTCATGAAGATGTCGAGCCCGTGTGCAGCAGCTGTGAAAAAAGGCAAATTCCGCGTTAAGGATCATTAGGAAAGAGATTGCAAATAGAACTGCCAATATCACAATGCCGCTGTACAAATCTACTGTGCCACCGTGCTTGGAATACTGTGTGGGCAGCTTGGGTAGCCTGACATGAAAAATAATATCACAGAGCTAGGAAGCTGTGGCCAAAATGATCAGCTGAAGGAATTGGGGCTGGAGCAACTCCAGGGAAGGTTACAACATATGGGGCTGTTTGGTTGGGGGGCAGTGAGTAGAGGGTGGCATGAAGTATAATGGTGTTATAGATTGGGGAGACCCTCCTAAACCCTAGAAATTAATAAATGGTAGGATTTTGATTATTTGGAGGGAAGACTGCACGCCAGTAGAAAAATACAAGCTTAGCTTCCTTTCCATGCCAGAACATCACCAGGGATAGATGGATTAACATGACAAAAGGTGTTGATGGCCCATCTTGGACCTGAGCAGACAGAAGGTTACCAGGGTAACTGGGTGTGAAGTCACAGGCAAAGAAGGTCTGTAGCAAGGTGTGCTGGGAGGGAGAGAGAACATGGGGAGTTCCATTTTGGGCAGGCTGGCTGAAGGCTGGCTGGGAGAGATGCCTTCAGTTCCAGTGCTGCCCTGCTATGGGAACTAGTTCTTCTTGGGGTGACAATGCTGTAAGATCAGGACTCCCTCCATGCAAACTGAAGGTCTAAATATGTGAACAAATCATATTTCTTAAAACTACGACAGTCTCTGCCGCATCTTTAATTCTCTGAAGGAGCACAAACCCTGGGTGAGCACCTGGAACCTCCTGGAGTCTTGCTACCCCTAGAGAGTGGGGGTGGCACCCAGCTTCTATAACAATATTACATATGGTGTGGCTTAAGGGGGCAGAGGTAGTTTTTTCACCCTCTCCATAATACTAGAACCTGGGACCATCCAGTGAAGCTTAACATTGGAAGATTCAAGACACAAAAGACAGTGCATGTAGTCTACTGTATGGAAGTAAGAGTCTTCACATCCATTGCTCCACCCACGTCCCCCCTGTGGTCTCGCCCAACACCGCCATGTGGCCCCAGCTGGTTCTCCATGCTGGAATGTGGCCCTCAGGCTGCAAAAGCTTTTCCCTTCCAGGTGAAGCAGACATTTTGCATTGTTTGTTGTGGATTATCTCACGTCACCTCCACCACTTAAATGACACATCAGCGGAGATGTAGTTCATCACTTCTAATACAACATGAGGTTCTGCCCACGCTAGGTCCTTATTTGATTCTGGAATGCTTTGAGTGCCATTTATTTTTAAAACAATGCGCCAATATTTTCAGTGCAGCTTATATGGGAAGAACCAGTAGGCAGAACTCCTACGTACAGCTTCATTTCAGAACTTCGCACCAGCTACGCCAGCCAGCAAAAAAATCTGCTTCTCACAAAATTGCCACTCTGCATTCATTAAGCTGTCAGTTGCTCACCAAACTCTTGGATGTCCATAACGTTATTGCAAGGAGCAGAAAAAGGAGCAAGCAAAACTATTATTATTCTTAATAAGAAAATTTAACTTGTTAGTTGCTTAACACAGAAGAAAAAATTCTCTAAGTGACTTACAAAAATCTCTTGATCGTTACTTACAACTTTTGTTTGTACCTGCCAGATGTGGAAGTGAACTTAGGAGGAACAGACTTGCCCAAGGCTACCCATAAGATCTAGAACCAAGGTGAGATTTGCAGAAGAGGTCAACATTTCTCCACGCTGTTTTAATGATCAAGGCACTTTTTGGCTCAAGGTTTTGCTCGGCAGAGCAAAAGTGACTGTTTATTGTTCATCATCCTTAAGTCAGTTGAGCTCTGCTGCTCTGAACTCTAAATAAAAGATGGATGGAAATTAGGTTAAACATCAAAGCCGCAAGAGAGTGCCCTGTGTGTGTGGCTTAAAGCAATAAAAAAAGGGCTCTGTAATTGCATGCACTTTTGAATTAACCAGGCCACGTCTTGCAGCAAAGCAAGCCTGCGTGACTTGTAGCCCATCAAGCCAAACACAGTTTATGTATCATGGCCAAGATGCTGGATGGGGAGGGGAGTGTTGTCAAGCATCTAGAAGACCTCAATATATGGGTGGTAGGCTGTAGGATGGATGCCGGCTAACAGATTGAGGCTGAATCCTGACAAGACAGAAGTACTGTTTTGGGGGACAGGAGGTGGGTGGGTGTGGAGGACTCCCTGGTCCTGAATGGGGTAACTGAAGAACCTGAAGAACCAGGTGCGCAGCCTGGGAGTCATTTTGGACTCACAGCTGTCCATGGAGGCGCAGGTCAATTCTGTGTCCAGGGCAGCTGTCTACCAACTCCATCTGGTACGCAGGCTGAGACCCTACCTGCCCACAGACTGTCTCGCCAGAGTGGTACATGCTCTGGTTATCTCTCGCTTGGACTACTGCAATGCGCTCTATGTGGGGCTACCTTTGAAGGTGACCCGGAAACTACAACTAATCCAGAATGCGGCAGCTAGACTGGTGACTGGGAGCGGCTGCCGAAACCACATAACACCGGTCTTGAAAGACCTACATTGGCTCCCAGAACATTTCCAAGCACAATTCAAAGTGTTGGTGCTGACCTTTAAAGCCCTAAATGGCCTCAGCCCAGTATACCTGAAGGAGCATCTCCACCCCCATCGTGTGCCCAGACACTGAGGTCCAGCGCTGAAGGCCTTCTGGCGGTTCCCTCACAGTGAGAAGCCAAGTACAGGGAACCAGGCAGAGGGCCTTCTCGGTAGTGGCACCCGCTCTGTGGAACACCCTCCCACCAGATGTCAAAGAGAACAACAACTACCAGACTTTTAGAAGACTTCTGAAGGCAGCCCTGTTTAGGAAAGCTTTTAATGTTTAATAGACTACTGTATTTTAATATTGTGTTGGAAGCCACCCAGAGTGGGTGGCTGGGGGAACCTAGCCAGATGGGCGGGGTATAATTAATAAATTATTATTAAATTATTATTATTAATCAGCTTAGCAGATTATAAATTGTGCTGCTCCGTTGTAAAGCACAGACTGGCCTTCTCTCAGCTGCTCTACAGAACACAAGTAGAGAGCTCTGTTGGATCACCCCAGTGGCCCATCGAGTCCAGCCTGATGCTCTCACAGTGCCCAACCAGATGCAGGCAGGCAGGCAGGATCGGAATCCAACAGCGTTCTCCCCTCCTGCAGTTTCAGCATCTGGTAATCAGAGGCATAGTGCTTGCGACTGTGGAGGCAGAACATAAAAGACTCCGGAGGTACATTAGTAGCCACTGATTTATCCTCCACGAATTTGTCTAATCCTCTTTTAAACCCATCCAAGTTGGTGGCCATCATTGCCTCTTAGGGAGCAAATCCCATAGCTTAACTATGCGTCGTGTGAAGAAGGACTTTCTTTTGCCTGTCTCGAATCCTCCAACATTCAGCTTCATTGCATGTCCACAAGTTCCCTCATCATAAGAAAAGGAGAAAAACATTCTCCAGCTGCTTTCTCTGCACCACACATAATTTTATAAACTTCTATCGTGTCCCTTTTTACTCACCTTTCCTCTAAACCAGGTTTTCCCAAACTACAGTTCCCATAATCCCTGGCCACTGGTCCTGCTAGCTAGGGATGATGGGAGTTGTAGTCCAAAAACAGCTGGAGACCCAGGTTTGGGAAACCCTACTCTAAACTGAAAAGCTCCAAGTGTAGCAACCTTTCCTCATTTCCTCTTTCATTTTGGTTGCCCTTTTCAGCAAATTCTCCAATATCCTTTCTTAATGGGAGCTGACCAGAACTGTACACAGTCTTCCAAGATTTGCACAATGGAATTGCAGTATGGGCAGTTTTATCTCCTATCCCTTTCCTAATGATTCCTAGCATGGGATCCACCAAGAAGAAGAAGAAGAAGAAGAAGAAGAAGAGGAGGAGGAGGAGGAGGAGGAGGAGGAGGAGGAGTTTAGATTTGATATCCCGCTTTATCACTACCCGAAGGAGTCTCAAGCGGCTAACATTCTCCTTTCCCTTCCTCCCCCACAACAAACACTCTGTGAGGTGAGTGAGGCTGAGAGACTTCAAAGAAGTGTGACTGGCCCAAGGTCACCCAGCAGCTGCATGTGAAGGAGCAGAGACGTGAACCCGGTTCCCCAGATTACGAGTCTATCGCTCCTAACCACTACACCACACTGGCTCAGTTGCCACATGCTGAGTCAACACCTTCCATGAGGAACCTTAGACCTGGAGGGAGGGGCAATTGTGGTTCTCCAAGCTTTTCTGTCTAACCTTTGGGAATCCCCCAAGGCCAGGCCACAATCCCTTCTGGTTCTACTTCTGACCTTCCTCAAGAATCTTTACCTGGCTGGAAAGTGTCCTTGAACTCTGATAATAATGGAGGGGGAAATAGAGAGGCGGATGGGAGTGTCTGTAGAAACTCGTGGACTGTCCAAAAGTAAAATTTGCATTCACGGCTCCACCCGTTTTTCCTCTGGCCCCACTCAGCACTGGCATTTTGGACTCCAGAAAGCAATTTGCCCCTCAGACTGAAAAAGGTCCCCCAGCTACAGAGTAATGAGCTTAAGGAAATAGATTTCTCAATAAAAGCTTTTTGTATTACTATACCATGTCTCGGAGCAGAACTGTAATCCACACTGTACAGAACCAACACTAACTGCCTTCTCCATGATACTTGCCAGCAAAAATATATAATTAGCTGTAAACTCTGAAAGGCCCAGTGAGTCTATAAAAGTAGTGAAAGGACTGTCCTTTAATTGCCATGCATCCCTGATGCAATGAGGTTTCTCACACAGCATGTGCCCTTACTTGTTAATTTCACCCTAAAAAAAAAACCAAAGCCCACCAAGATCTAATAATATTTCCATCGCATTGTCCTTTTGTCCCCACAGATGTGATTTAAAGGAGATGGGGCTGGGTGCTACAAACAAAGTATCCGGTGCTTTTGTGGGGAAATTAACTTAATCACTTCAATGTTAATTGTTTTAGCTACACCAGATTGACTAGGCAATAAATGGTTCCCCCAATTTTCTTCTTCAGCAGAGCAAGAAATTAGACAAGTTGAAGCAAGATAATAATCAGCAGGGGAAATTATTATTTTCAGAAAAGATGCCTGGAACCTAGAGAATTAAATCTCAGTGACAGCCAAGACGTGAATATTAATTGAATCTCAAATAATTCATTTTTTTTCAATTTACGCCTGACAAACAACAATCACAAGGTGGCGGCTTCAAATCATTTGTTTGATTCCTTCTCTCCCCTGTTTGCTCTTTCAGATGGCTGTAGGGCGGAGGTGGGAAGACCTTAGGTTTTTGCACTTTGTTTTTGTACTGGATCATTGCAGCCCATCAGCTACAGGGAAGTGCAAAATGGTGGTTCAGGGTGTGTGGATGTACATGCAAAGGATCATGTCCTCCTGAATATACCAGCCTAGATTGTCAGATCTTCCTTGGAGGCCCTTCTACAGGTTCTCCTGCCCTAACTGGTGAGGCGGCTTGGCCTTAGAGTGAGGGCCTTCTTCAGTTGTGGTGTCCTAATTATGGAATACCCTCCCCCTACAGCTCACTTGGCACCAATATTAAGATTTTTCAGTGCTAAGTGAAGATTACCGCAGGCCTTTTAGAACCATACTTCAGTCCTTGGAACAAATTATGTGCAGCCTGGTTTTAGTTCTTGTTTTTGGAATGATCTTGAACAGCTAATGCTGTTTTTTTAAAAATATGGACATTGCATTGATTTTTCTGTTTTGCCTTTGTTGATGTGGTTTGAGTTTTGCAAAAGAAAAAGAAAATCCAGAAGAGTATACATGTCGGTTTCTTGCAGCAAAAACAATCAAGGAGCCTTGAGGCGCCTTAAAGACAAATGAATGTCATAGTATTTGTACCCTGCAACCATACTTTTGGGTTGTCAGTAACAGACATTGTGCTTCAATAAGACATTAAATATATAAAAATATTATTCATTCCACCATAAATTTGTTAGTCTTTAAAGGGACTGCAAGATTGTTTCTGAATTTTGTATAAACTGTCAGAGGGCACTATTAATGGGAAGTCAATAAATGTCCAAATAAATAAAATCAATAGGTTGCAAGCCTATGCACACCACTGGGGAGTAGATCCCATTAAATTAAATAGCACTTACTTTCGACTAGACATGCATTAGGATTGCACTGTTAAGGTTAAACAACAGCATGCCTCTCAAACACATGGTCATCTTAGGAATTTATTTCCTGAGTTCACTGCCCTTTCACAGAAAAAGCTACTCCTGGCTCTCACAAGCAACGGGGAAGAAATTTGATTCAGTTCGCATTTAAAGGCAACCTTACTTAATTTGCACTTTCTGAAATGACACACAAACCAAAACACAGGCGTCCCTCAAAATTCACATTGCAATGGAGTTTTCCAGCCAAATATGGTGGCAAAAAAAGGATTGTGCTATGCTACCATGAGTATGTAGATGCATAGGTTAGTGAAAACAGCATGGAAAAATGCATTACATTAGGCAAAAAATGCATATGTGTACACTAGGAAAAATTTTCGCACACAAAAAAAGCTTATGCATTTTCACGAGAACTGAACTTAAGATTGGAACAATGAGAAACTGAAAATGATATATTTGCCTCACACACACATCCTCACACTTTTTCCATTTCAGCAAACTAATTTAGGGAGGCAGGTTGCTGCTACTGTCAAACAAATTTGAATCAGAAAGCCTTGCTACTCTACCATTCTACATTTGGTCTAGCCCTGCTGCAGAGCAGGTGACCAGCCCCTCTGCCAAGCCCAATCGATGGCAAAGCAAACATTTCCACGTCTCTGAGCTTGCCTTCTTATCACCGACCTGTCTTACGGAGGATGATGTTGTCTTTTTGTGGGCTTGTGTTATTTGTTTGTGGCAAAAGATCTGAGCCAGAATGACAGCAGTGAACCTACAAGACACGACGCATCTGCTATACATGTAATATCCAACAACAAGGGATTGAGGGGACGCCACCTCATGTCATTTCTCCTCATTCAGCTGCTCTCAAGGAAACAGAGTTCGCTATGACAACATTGTCAGAGCAGCAGTCAGTGGCAACAATTAGCTGTCAGTTGAATAGTTCTTTCCAGCACTGCCTGCAGAGAGATGCAGGCAACTGCTATCACACTTTCGAACAAGAGCATATAGCTCTGCAGTAGCTGTGATCCTCTGGAGTGTTTCCTCCTCTGGAGTGGAGATCTTCTGGAACAGATCTGCACAAGATGTGATCCACCCAGACAACTTCGGTCTTTCAGCCATTCCTGGCGGTCCATTTAAGGTTCAATAGCAGGCATCTTCTTTCCATTGCACCTCTACTAGAGAGCCAGTGTGGTGTAGTGGTTAAGAGCAGTGGACTCGTAATCTGGTGAACCGGGTTCGTGTCTCCGCTCCTCCACACGCAGCTGCTGGGTGACCTTGGGCTAGTCACACTTCTTTGAAGTCTCTCAGCCCCACTCCCCTCACAGAGTGTTTGTTGTGGGGGAGGAAGGGAAAGGAGAAAGTTAGCCGCTTTGAGACTCCTTAAAGGGAGTGAAAGGCGGGATATAAAATCCAAACTCCTCTTCTTCTTCTTACTATGAAATGCCCTTCTTTCTGCCATACGTACAACAGCAGCCATCAGTTGCTTCAGACGTTGTGTTTGTGTGTGTGTGTGTGTATTTGCCCAGGCTTTTCAGACTCAAAATAGCAGGCTCTGGCTGCAGTCACATGGCAGTTTATTTTGTTTTCACAACTTTTCCCTAACTGTTAAGTTCCACATTATTGTTTGAGCTTTCATGCAATCTAAAAACCTCTTCTGGAATTTTAGTGGAATGCTGCGCAATTTGGCTGCTCTTTTCCATGTTATTTGCTTCCAGGGGGAAATCCATTTGCAAATAATGTGTTATATTCCACAATAGTTCCACAATATGCCACCATAGTTCCAGAGCTAGCTTTTACATTGTTTGGAAGTTCATTTGTAACGTGGAAATTAATAGCTAGGGAAATGTAATGAAAATGGAATAAACTGCCATGTATAACTGTGGAATTGTATGGGACCCCAAGAGTCATCTAGTCCAATTGTCTTCAGTTGTCTTCAATGCAGGAATCACAACTAAACAATCCCTGACCTGATCCTATGCATGCTTCCTGGGGAATAATTGCCCCTGAAATCAATGGGATGTTTTCTGAGTAAGCAGGGGCGCCATCTTGCTCTCAGGATTGTGGGTGCCCACCACCGCAACATGGACTGTGACGTCTCTCTCTCTCACACACGCCTACAGGTAGTGTGCGTGATGTCACACACACTAAGTGCAGGCAGGTGTGTGTGACATCACACATCCCCATTGTGGTGGCCGGCAGTGGCAGCAGGTCCTCTTCCTCCTCCTCTCCACACCCAGTGAGGCACCCTTTTTTTGAGGAGAGGGGCTCAGGCTCAGAGACAGAGAGACCCTGCGTCCGTGTCTGAGCCCCCCCCCCAAAAGGGTGCCTTGCTTGCTGGCTGCAGAGGGCAGAGATGAACTGCTTCTCTCTCGGAGGCAGCACTGCTGCTGCCTGCCGGCTTTTCTCATTGACTTTGTGGGTTCCCAGCCCCCACAATTATATTATTGTGGGTGCCCAAGCACCCATGGCCCCCTGGAGTTGGCTCCTATGTGAGTAAGCCTACACCAGGCTGTGAGCCCAACCATGATTCATATCATGTTCAGCTGTGTTTAAACCTACTAAGGTGGATTACATCTTTTTTTCCAAGTTAGGTTGCCAACTGGCCAGGAAAAATAATGTTATGTACTGAGTTGAATAGGATCCAAAATGCAGCAGTCTGATTGGTCCTAGAACAATAGGATTCAGAATGCAGCAGTCTGATTGGTCCACAGGAGCCACCCAATCCAGCTCCAGGTGGAAGTGAATCTGCAACCTGATTGGCCCACAGGAGAATCCCAGAATTAGCCAATCACGTGGGGCCCATTGTGTAAATAATGTATATAAAGCAGACATTCTGGGGGAACTTCCATTCCTCCTTGCCACTATGAGCTGAATAAAGAGCATGAAATCCACTCTCGACTCCAAGTATATATCAAACAACAACAACAAAGCAGCCCTTAGTTACTCCTCTGCCTTTTAACAGACTTGATGGGCAGAGGAGAAGACACGTTTGGGCGTTTTCCATGGCATGAAACCAAACATCGTCACCCTGCTAATTACAGGAACCTGGTCAGGAGCTCTCAACCCTCTTCAAAGAGATTGGGAGAATAGATTGGGTCTGTTGAAATAAATGTCATGTCTCAAATGCAGGCGCAGGGACTGCAGAAAAACTCAGCAAAGCAGCAAGGCCCCAGTGTGTCTGCCGTCACCCCCAAAGAGTTTGCTCCAAATTTACACCCCTTTTTCATTTGCAAGTATTGCAGAGTGCATGTTGCGTGGCGCTACTAAGCCTGCTTTCATTCAGTTCAGTGGCAGAATGCTCTCTGACCATTAAAACGGCGCCACGCTGTGCCAGGCAGGCTCTTGTGGGGAGATAATACTGCGCTGCTCAAAAGCAGCATGCAGCGAAAGGAAGGGAAGAAGACAATTATATCAAAAAGCTGGGGGACCCCTCTGGTTCACAAAGCCCATCTAAAACGAGAGTGAGAGAAAGAGATAAATATTTTACTCTGAGGTTGTGAATTGCCTAATGCAGAAGAAGCAGCATTTCTGTGAAACAGTCAGGTAATTGGAAAGTTACTTCAGGGCAAATGGAGCATTTTGGACTGAGCTCCTGCAGCAAAAGGAATAATTTGCTTGCATGTCACCAGCTAGCTAACAAGCTCACTGTGTTAGGCACGTGGCCCAGCGGTAGAACAGACCCCCCTGCATGCAGAAGACTCCAAGTTCAAACTCTCCCATCACCTCTAGTCTTAAAAGGATCCCAAGTAGCAAGTATGAAAGACCCCTGCTTGATACCTCAGGAAGCCCCTCTTAGCCAGAGAGCACCAGACTATGCCATCTTGATGGCTGGACCCAATATCTTCTTCTTCTTTGGTGATCACTCATAGCCACGTAAGATTGTCTTCCATAAACAGGGTTTCAACAATGAGTCCGTAAGTGACTGTGGAGGCCAATTCCACACTGAGGACATTGGTTTTTGGGCGGTTTCCAAGTCCTTCCACAGTGCGGACATTGGTTTCCAGGCGGGAGTTGATCACAGTGTGGATTTGCCAAGTACGCCTTCCTCTTAGGACGTTTCTCCCTTGCGTCCTGAGTTCGAGTGTCTTCAAAGCCCGTGACACCTTTGGTAAAGGCTGTTCTCCAACTGGAGTGCTCACAGACCAGTGTTTCCCAGTTGTCAGTATTGATACTACATTTTTTAAGATTTGCCTTGAGACACTCTTTAAACCTCTTTTGTTGACCACCAGCATTACACTTTCTATTTTTAAGTTTGGAATACAGTAGTTGCTTTGGAAGACGATCATCAGGTATCCACACAACATGACCAGTCCAACAAAGTTGATGTTGAAGAATCATTGCTTCAACACTGGTGATCTAGGTAGGTCACTTCACCTCATTTATTTATTTTTCTTTGGACCACTTGAAAATTGCTGGCTTCTCAGTGGACATCTGAAAAATAAATTATATTCAGAGTAGTATATTGTCACAGCATGCCTGACAGGACCGTCTGAAGGTAGGCAGAAGTTCCGTTAAACAGTCCTTTGACTGGAGTGCTTGCTGGCCTTGAATTCAAATGTTTTTATTAGAGGCATGGCCCAGTGAGACCAAATGATACTCTTCATCAGTGCTTTTTTTCTGGGGGGACGCAGGGGTATGCATACCCCTAAACATTTTGTGAATCTAAGTTTGGCCACATTGAGGGGCAGTATTTCAATATGAGTAGGAAAATGAGAGTACCCCTAAACATATATATTTTCTTAGAAAAAAGCAGTGCTCTTCATTTTGTTTTTTGCTCCTCTTTTTAAAGAAGAAGATCCCTTTCAAGAACAGTCTTCATTTATCAGCATTACTGCATTCTGGAACTAGTGCAATCTTAGATAGCCAAGTCAAATAAATGAGGCACAATTTAAAAAACAAAACAAAAAACCACAAATGAACTAGAGTAACTTACGTGTAGGCTGTTACGGACAAAGGAGGGTATTCAACCAACACATCAGAAGCGTTGGCCTTCTGAGCTTGTGTTCTGCGTTGTAAGGACTTGACAACAGCATAGCTCCAGAGCAAAGGAAACTGCTCCTCTACAGAGCATTATATGCACACACTACCACTGATTTCTATACATCCTCCATTATACAGGGCTCCCAGCACCATAATAAGGCAAGCAAACCCCATTTTCTGAAATTTACCAAAAATAGCCAAATAGATGGTTTTATTTTGTTCCAAAAGGTAATAGAAAATTGTGATTCAGGGATGAAGGGGAGGGGACCTGACTGAATAGGAGCATGGATGCCATAATCCTCAAGATGTACTCAGGATACCACTCCCAACTGCCAAACCAGGCGTTAACAGCCCTGACAAAGAGACCAGACTAGGTATTGTCAGAGGGAAATGAGACCCAGGAAGAACATATAAAGGTGCCAAGGGATGCCTTCCTGACAAAAGGATATGTAGATATTTTCATTAACTTGCTTGAAGTGGGTACTTGAACCATGCATAATTGACAGGGTCATGTCTGGATCTCAGATTTCTGCCTGACACCACACCTTTTCTGTGACACACACGAGATATTTTGATAATGTTGTGGGAAATTGTGGGAACTCTTAAGAACCCATGTGCCCTTTGTTTTGGGCTTACTCTTCCTTGTTTTGCTTGGGGGTTGGAACCTTGTTGCAATAATAAACGATCAGGATTTCTAGCTGCTGTTTTGCTTCAAATTTGCCTGGCAAATTTCTTGTTTGAACCTGACTGATTCTGAACCAGCACGGCTAGACCCTAGCAAAGTTGGGAAATGGTTTTAGTATCGTACCCCAAGATTTTGTCCTTATCAAGGCCTTTCAGTGAACTGGAGAATTCTCGGTCTAAATTAAACCTGATTCTTAATCCATTTATTATCCATTCTTAAAAGCTTTAAGATTTTGTTCTGTGAACAGGGGTAGCAAATTCTGGCAGATGGTGTGTGTGTGTGTGTGTGTGTGTGTGTGTGTGTGTGCGCGCGCGCGCGCGCGTGCACGCACTCGCATACATACATTCATGCATACAGGTGTAGGTCAGATGAGCATAGTTTTGGGGCAATGACATCATAGACCAAATATGTACCAGCCCTAAATATCCCTGCATACCAGAGGCTCCCCACCTCTCCTATAGCACTTCGTAATATAGCCAGAAAATAGTGGTAGTAGCAGTAGCATAAACCAGCTTAATTTCGAATCTAAAATCAAGTTTAACACCAGATTGTTAAGCTAGAATTGTTTGGCATGTTTCTACACTCTCGAGCTTAGGGTAGAGAGGAGTTTCTGAATGTCCATGTTAATTCAACCCAACACTAGAGTGTTATGCCGGTACGTTTTGTCCCAAGACTAACATATAGACATCTAAACTGCAAAACATTCTGCTAGAGCTATTAATATTAAATCTTTCAGGAAAAGGTGGGATATTTTGGCAGCGTATGTTTGTTTCCAGGGGACAACCATCCAAAGAGGAAGTCGAAGATCCGGTCTCCAAATACAAACAAGGAAATCTTATAAACTGTTAGGCACAGTATTCTTATTTGAAGAAGAAAGTAGCTGGATTGTTTCGTTTTTAACAACCACAATTCATTTTTTTAAACGTTTTGTCTTTTTAGAAAACACAATATTTTAAAAATGTTCTATCAGTTAATGATCGGCGAGGATCTGCCTACCTGGCTGTGTGTGTGGAGTATCTTTCAGAATAAGCAAAATCTTTAGGCCATTTTATACAGGTGCAAAGCCAGGTTAGCCACCAAATTAGACTTAGGATTTCCACCTGTCCCTAGAAAAACGGGACTGCCAGGTTTTTGGACTAAAGTGTTCCCTGTCCCATTTTCCCATTTTAACTTCAAACAGGACATTTTCCTCCTGTATTCAAGTTCAGCCGGCCCAAAATGGCAGTTGCATCACTGTTGGTGCAGCTGATGAGGAGCAAAGTCCAGCGTGAGCGACAACAGAGAGAAGGGAAAAGGAGCAACCTCCTCTCTCTCTCTCTCTCCTTCCTTCCTTCTCTCTTGCTGGTGCTCCTGCTCAGCATGGAGCGGGTCCATTGCCACTTGCCCCCCTCCACCACCCTGACCTGACCTCTGCTCCCCCTCCTCTTCCTCTACACTTGAGTCTCTTCCAAGAGGTTGGAGCTGCCACTCAAGTCAACTGTGGGAGCCAGCCGTCTACCCCTGCCCCCTGCCCGTCTGCATGAGTTGAGGGGAAGAGTGGGGCCAGGGTTTTGAGGGAGGCGGGAGGCCGAATGTGGGGGGGAACCCCACACACAAATGGGGGGAGGATTTGGTGCCAGGAGTGTGGGCCCCCCCAATCCCCACGCCCAACCTGTCCTTTATTTTGCACAGCTTGTCCTGTATTTTGCCTGACCAAAGGTGGCAACCCTAGGAACACTGACCAATGAGATGAAGCCAGTTGTCGCTCTTTGGTGAGTCTACCTGTATGGAAACATGTGCTAGCAAAGCCATGCTTGTCATGGTCAAACTTTATGTTGATGGGTGCACACTTCAAAACATATAAAGGATACATCTATGGCTGGATGAACGAGCCCCATATCTCCTGTGCTCCTCTGACGGGTTGTACCTTAGACGAATCATACCCTAGTCTCATCTTACAGATAGATATAGGCTTGCCTGTTAAGAATTTGGGGGTGTTAAAAAGCCTATCTCAGTTGAACGGGCATCCCCTATGAACAGAGTAATAGAATTCCAAGATATTCAGCGTTGTGTGTGGTCCAACACTGTTTCCATATAGCATAGCTTACACTTAAAGTTCTCCACAACTTCTTTATGCAGTTTGTTCCATTGCTAACTTTGTTCTAGCAGAAAATCTTTTCTAATCTTTAGCCAAGATCAGCATGTCCTGTTTTATATAGCCATTGCTTCTTATTGACCTATTCACATAGGATAGGATGAACAGCTGCTGCCAATCTTATAAGGAACCACATTGTGGGATGACGACGACGACAACAACAACAACAACAACAGCATTCCACTTAACTACTGTTATCTCTAAATGGTGTACTGATAATACAATACAGAAGAGTTAAAAATCAATTAAATTATAAAATTAGATTTCAACTAAAATGACTGCTCTAATAATAATAAAACAGTATTCAATAGGCGCTGAATGTTCAGCAGGGAGGGAGTTTGGCAGACCTCAACCAGAAGGGAGTTCCATAAAATTGGGCCCACAATACTGAATGTGCAACTCCTGGTGGTTATGAGCCATGCATCCAAGCCATGAGGGGTCAGTCACAGTGACTCCCCCAAAGACCTCAGTGATTGGGCAGGGATGGAAAGGATCAGGCAGCTGGGTATCTTGGAGCCCAGTTTTTAAGGACCTTGCACACTAACAAAAGAATCTTGAAGCTGATCCGATAGCATGTGGGCAGCCAATGCAAGCTTTTGAGCACTGGAGGTCTGCATTGGTAATAGCCTGTCCTCCCATCCACAGTCTAGCTTCAGTGTTTTGTACCAGCTTGAGACTTCAGCCCAACTCAAAGTGTGATGGACTCATGTTGGTGGAAACATACTAGGCCGCTGAAACAAGCGAGCCACACCACAGAGCACAGAGCACAATATTTCTTATTGAGACAGAAGTTAAGACTCAAGAAAATGAAAGCAAAACCACTCCAGCTGGAAAAAGAAACAGATTTAGCATTGGACATAAATAATCTCATTGATCTTGATGCAGTTAGATTTAAGAACATAAGATGAGCCCTGCTGGTTCACACCGATTTAGTCCATCATTCTGTTCCCACAGTGGCCTTTACCTTTGTGAATTTCTCTAATCTCCTTTTAAAGTCATCCAAGATTGGTGGCCATCATTGCAGCTTCTGGGAGTGAATGCCTGTAGTTAAGCCATCTGCTTAATAATTGCATTTTGGGACACAAGGTTTAGCACCAAAAAGGAAATAGCACCCAAAGACTCCAGCATCAAAAAGGGAGGCCAGTTTCCAGCTTTCTTACATTACTTTTCTATATTAAAATGCAAAATCTTTACACATCCTTAGTACAAAGAAAGGAAGAGGAGTTGTGTTTATAACCAGGGAAGGATTTCCTTTCCCCCGTAACATCCCACTGCACTAAATCACTTTTCCATATCACAAACAAAGCACAGGAAGGGAAAAGATCAAACTGTTTCCAAGAATTTTTTCTCTGGCTCGGTTTAGACAGTGCACCAAACCATGGCCAAAGAACCTTAGCCACTTTCAGCTAGCAAGGCAGAATCAGAGACCATGACATAAAGAGGTTTGCAGACTTACTTTTTTGGGATCACAAGGCCTGAATTGCATTAACAAACCATGGTGCAATAGCATAACCCATATTTCCCACTAAGCAGATGTTTCACCCTACTGCCATGCATAGCATGATGCACATTCTACCTTTTAGAAGTGGCTTCCCTCTCTGACAAGTCCTTCCTTCTAGAACTTTTCTGGGGCCTTGGTTCCTGTTCCAGAAGTCTGTAAACACCTTTCAATCAGTGTGACTTTCCATCCTGAAGGGCAGGACCAGGGAAATGTCCTAAATATTTCCAGTTCATGGCAGTACAACCTCCTAGAAAGAGGCCAAGGGGGTGGAATCTCTGACTCTACAGATGTTGTTGGACTGCCATCATTCTTGATCACTGGCTATGACCACTGGGTTGATGGGTGTTGGAATTCAACAACTTCTGAGAATCTTTCAGAGATGTCCCCCCACCCTCACCCCACTAGAAAAAAAGATGTCCACTTTGTAGAATTTACTCAGCATACTCTCCACCATTTTCCTTTTGATATTTTGCAGTGGTTGCTATTTCACACACATACAATGCCACAGCACATCCCTAAGTCTGGGGCATTATGGAGGGTGCAAAATTATAGCAAAAGCCTCAGCAAAAGCTAATGGCGAACCTCCACCGCCCCCACCCTTGAGAAACTGCTGGAAAAATTCTCTCTGCGGAAAAATTTGGTGCAATGGTTCCCCACAGTCAGGCTTGAAAATTACAAGAAGCCATTCACGCACAACTCCAGGTTAAACCTTGTTTCCACATTGATCAGCATTTGCTTTCTGCTTAAAGAACTGTTCTGTAACTGCCATGCTATTTTGCTAAATAAAAGACAGTTATTGCTAATGAAATTTTACTCACAGCAGGCTGCAGAGATCAAACTGCTCAATTTGTTTTGGGAGATCCATAGAGTTCATGCTTGCAAACGGGTTGCGTAATAGGATTAACTGGAACGCTTTTCGATTAAATTCCATTATTTATACAGAAAATCTATACTACCACTGTTGAAACAGGACACTGGTTGTTTCTCATGTTCTGAAAGTCTGCCGAGGCAGTTCACCTCCAAACACCAACTTTTCCTTTTTATTTTTTTTACTCTAGGGTTGTATTCAACATGAAGGTAAAGGTAAAGGGACCCCTGACCGTTAGGTCCTGTCGTGGCCGACTCTGGGGTTGCGGCGCTCATCTCTCTTTATTGGCCGAGGGAGCCGGCGTACAGCTTCCGGGTCATGTGGCCAGCATGACTAAGCCGCTTCTGGTGAACCAGAGCAGCACACGGAAACGCCGTTTACCTTCCCACCGGAGCGGTACCTATTTATCTACTTGCACTTTGACGTGCTTTTGAACTGCTAGGTTGGCAGGAACTGGGACCGAGCAACGGGAGCTCACCCCGTCACGGGGATTCGAACTGCCGACCTTCTGATCAGCAAGTCCTAGGCTCTGTGATTTAACCCACAGCGCCACCCGCGTCCCTGTATTCAACATAGAACTAAGGAAAACATTCTGTCAAGAGCACAGGGATTTCTCCTTCTGCAATGGAATGTTACGGTCCTCCCCTCCACTGCATGCCCCTTAAATCTGTCCTGGAGATTCCTCCAACCCTCCAGAGCAGATCTGGGTACAGTGAAGGGAGCACATATGGAGAGGATTTATTATTTATTTATTTATTTATATCCCGCCCATCAGGCTGGGCTTCCCCAGCTACTCTGGGCAGCTTCCAACAAAATATTAAAACACAGTAATGCATCAAACATTAAATGCTTCTCTAAACAGGGCTGCCTTCAGATGTCTTCTAAAAGTCTGGTAGTTGTTGTTCTCTTTGACATCTGTTGGGAGGGCATTTCACAGGGCGGGTGCCACAACCGAGAAGGCCCTGTGCCTGGTTCCCTGTAACTTGGCTTCTCACAGCGAGGGAACCACCAGAAGGCCCTCAGAGCTGGACCTCAGTGTCCGGGCAGAATGATGGGGATAGAGATGCTCCTTCAGATATACTGGACAGAGGCCGTTTAGGGCTTTAAAGGTCAGCACCAACACTTTGAATTGTGCTTGAAAACGTACTGGGAGCCAATGTAGGTCTTTCAATGAAGTCCCATTGCAGTAGGGCTAACCTTACACTTTTGGCAGGAGCTGGTACCGAGCAATGGGAGCTCACCCCATCGTGGGGATTCGAACCACGACCTTCCAATAGGCAAGCCCTAGGCTCAGTGGTTTAGACCACAGCGCCACCCGCTGTTATGTACTGAAGTTCTCACCCTGGGCCAGCAGGGGGATACTGTAGATAGTTATGCAAATGAAGGATCTAAAGTAACGTTCAGTGATTGGATAGTTTTTATGCAAATGAAGGATCAAAAGTGACGTTCACTGATTGGATAGTTTTCGAAAGTTGCTACAGTAACGTTGTATTGGAGCTCTATAAAAGCAGGCTGACTGAGCCCTTCAGTCAGTTCTGTTCTGGCCTCTGAATAAACAAGAGCTGTTTGAAGAATCGCTGATATGTTCACCCACAACTTAACACCCGCCTCCCTTTTTCAGCTATAGATCATCAAATTCTGGTTGTTGCAATTAAGATTGTTTTGCAGGTTTTGCACAACAAACCTCTTCCCCGTCCTGCAAAAACAAAAACAAAACCCCCTGACGTTTGGACAAGATGACTAGATGGACCCTTGGGGTCCATTCCAACTCTGCCATCCTGCAACTGCACTGGAAAATGTGGGATAACCTCTAACCTCCCACAAACAAATCAAAACAGATGCTCATTAAATAGTCAGTGCCTTTGAGCTACCTTGCAACAAAATCAGGATGAATGCTTAGTAAACAGCCAATGTCATCTGGAAGCAACCTGAGACTGGAACAAAACTTTCAGCGGACATTGGTTTCAGATCACAGTGCACAGGTGCCCAGTGGTGTTTGCGATCTTGCTGACGGCCTGCCAAAACCAATCCCATTTATCTTCCTTGCAAAAAGAGTGTGCTCATTTACTTTGTTATGCTAAATATTTTCTATAATAATGCAATGTTTTTTAAATATTATGCATCCTGCCATAGGCTGTTTTTAAGGAGACAGGACGGGGGGAAATTGCAATGTTAAATTAAAATTAATTATGTTTCCAGTTGATGCAGCTCATCACTAGAAAGAGCTAAAATCACGTTAAACCCTTTCCTAATGCATTCCTTCTCAGTTGCCGTACAGCAGTTGCCATAGAGATGTTGAGTGCTTGCTAAATGACAAAGCAGCTTGTCTACAGCACTGTGAAAAGGAAGGGGAAGGTGTTGACAAGATAACTTCTCCAGGAAGGTGGGGACTTAGGCTTTGAAGTCGCTTGGCAAATGTTGCTGCAGGCAAAGGAGATCCCATTTTAGACCAAGTGAAGTTTGTAGTCAATTATGTATTTCTTTTTTCATTATTAACTGTGAAGGGCTACAGCGCAACAAAAAGCATTACAGTATGTGGGTCGTGAGGAAAGACGGTGGCAATGCAAAGCATTACATTCAGGTTCCAGATTCATTCCCTGGCATTCCAGGTGGGACTGGGCAAGATTCCAGTCCAAAATCCATGCTACCAAAAGATGTAGTGGGTAGCTGGACTAATGGTCTGGTAAATGGCAGCTCAGCTATGAGGCAGCTGGTTTCTATACGACAGCTTTGCTGTTGTTTAGTCGTTTAGTCGTGTCCGACTCTTCGTGACCCCATGGACCAGAGCACGCCAGGCACTTCTGTCTTCCACTGCCTCCCACAGTTTGGTCAAACTCGTGCTGGTAGCTTCAAGAACACGGTCCAACCATCTCGTCCTCTGTCGTCCCCTTCTCCTTGTGCCCTCCATCTTTCCCAACATCAGGGTCTTTTCCAGGGAGTCTTCTCTTCTCGTGAGAAGAGCCTCAGCTTCAGGATCTGTCCTTCCAGTGAGCACTCAAGGCTGATTTCCTTAAGAATGGATAGGTTTGATCTTCTTGCAGTCCATGGGACTCTCAAGAGTCTCCTCCAGCACCATAATTCAAAAGCAATACGACAGCTATGTTCTTATAATTTAGAAACTGATTTATATCGATTTGATAACAGGGAGAATTTAAAAAACTTAAAGAAGGTATAGTTTCCAGTAGCATATCTATGCTTGTAGAATGCAAACTGTATTACCTTGTCATCGCCCCCCCTCCCCCCCAAAAAACCCCAATTAGCCATCAAATCAAGAGCTGGATATTTTGCTATTCTAATGGTTTATAGATCATTTCACTGTTTCTCCAGCACTAAATTCCATCCATTTTTAGATTAGGATTCCGAATATAACTGAAGTCATTCTTTGCTACACCATGAACATTATAAGCTAAGCTAATGTTAAATATAGGCACCAAACACCACCTGTCTAAGATGCTGCTGTTATTTAATTATGTTGTCATTCAGTCATGTTGCTTTACATCTCCAGGCTTTTTACAACCTTGAATTACAATAGTCCAGTATTAGTCCATTTATAAGAACTGGTGGTGTTGGTCGTATTATATTCATTTCACATCAAGATGGCAGACTGGACTGTTCCAGACTCCACTGATTTTAACCATATTTGGCAAGAAACTAACAAATGACATTATCCATTTACAACTCTCAGTGTTTTTCTGTTCCTCAGAATTCTTGAGCAATGCTGAGTACCTTCCAGTAGTCTGCTAAATGTGGTATTTTTGAAAGCGGTTTGTCTACTAGCTATGAATATGGACACTTCTTAAGTTACCATAACCAAATTTTGCCTGATGGGTCCTGCAATCAAACAGCAGGTTTCCATCTATGTTTAGATACCATTGGGTGCCATTTTGAATCAAGATGGTGGGCTGAACCTTTCAAAAATGCAGTGATTTCAAAACTATGCTGGTTTTTTTTGGGGGGGGGGGCTTATAATCCCTGGGCAAAGGCTGCTAATTGTAATATAAAGAGAAATGCACCATTAATCACTACCCCAGTCATGAACGATTTCACATTATAGCAACTCGTCAATTATATTTAGACCCTTTAATGACATTTGTTTTATCCTCTCCATCATCCCAACTACATCTTTATTCAGAACAGGCAGATAGGAGGTATAAAACAAAACCAGAGAGGCAAAACAAAATGTAGCGTGCTGTAGCTCTGCAAAACTCACCCACTATAAAATTAGCCATGGCCCAGGGAGCAGCATCTCGCTGCTGGAATGCACATAGCTGCCTAGCAACAACAAAGAGCATCCACTGTTAAACGGGAACTGCTTATAAAGAGTCTGTCAAATATGGTAATCTCTTGTCAGTGAAGTGGAGGTGGTTTCAATTAACAAACAATTCCAGGCTTGTTGGAAACACAGCAGAGCCAAAAATAGCATTCACAGACAGGATCAAAAGTACTGTAAATAATTACCGCTGGTGCTCATTTGCAATGCAGCCCCCTTTTCAGCAGCCTCTGTGACCCAGCTGCATATAGTTCTAGTATTCCTCCAAGATACCTTGACCAATTCTAAGCCTCTATCCCTGCCTGGGCTCTGCAAGCTGCTTTGATCAGATGCCCTAATTGACAGCGTTCATCAGTTACTTGCAAAAGGCTCTGCCACAGTGACCCTTGGGGGTGGTGCTAAGTGCTCATAGCAGCATAATGAAGGGAGGATACAGACAACTGTTTTACCAAATGATCCTGCCTTGGCAGCTGTCATTCGCGGAAGTTGATTCTGTTACTTGCAAATGTGGAATGCCCTCCCAGGACAGGTCTGCCATGTTGGTTTTGTCTAATTAGTGTTAGAATTCCTGATCTATGATCACAGTCATGGGATTTTTGTCTTTCATATGACGGTATAGGTTTTGACTCCACAGAGTGGGAAGTGACAGAGACAGGATGTTTGTGTTACTGTGTTCTGTGAAGTGGGACTGTTGTCCTTTGTTCATTTTCTTTTTGCTGTCTGATGCTAGAGAGAGAGGGAGCCATTTTGCAGTGCTCTGTGTGTGTTTATATGCAAATAAAGTAGATTAGCCAAAATGCTGAGTTGCTGAAGTCTGTCATGCAAGCTGCGCAAATTCTGCGGATCCCTAAGTGTGCCAGTGTCGGTTGGCATCGGTCGCTGTGATGTTCGGGCTGAAGAAAGCTTATGAAGCTGCTGAATGCTCGACCAGGAGGGAGAGAACATGTCAGTCAGGCATGTGTCTCTGCCAGAGTCCTACTCGAGTGTAGGCTGAACTCCTGACAATTAGCCGATAGTTAAATTTCTGAGGGCTACTTAGGAATGGGGAGAAATTCAATTCTATTTGTGTTCAAAGGTGAACTTGACATGATAACAAGGGAACATTCCAGAAGCATCTTCCCCCAGCGCTGGATTTAGGGCAGTGCGGGTGGTTCTCCTGCACAGGTCACTGAGCCAAGGGGGATGAAAATAGTGCCCTTGACAGCATGCACCGAACGGAAGGCAATAGGTAGGAAGGGATTTTAACAAACTCTATTCCAAAGGGAATCATTGTGAAAATAAAAACTATGGGGGGGGGGGTTGCACCAAATGTTGTCCTCATTCAGCGCACCATATTACCAAAGTTCATTGTTTCCCCGCCAGTGGTAGCGTGATCAAGTACAAAATTTTATTTAGCCCCCAAATGATTACACAGAGGACTCATCTACACAGCTGCAAATAAAACGTTTTAAATGTGTTGTAATGTGCAATATACAAATGTGACACTAGGTGGTGACAGTGGGCTATGCAAAATTCAATGTGTTTTTCAAAACGTTTTTTTAAAAAAAGCATTTCCACAGCATTTTTTTTATATGTTTGTAGATTCCACCAGGGACATAGGAAGCTGTCCTATGCTGAGTCAGACCATTGGTCCATCTCGCTCATTATTGTCTGTACAAGTTTTGTTAGATCCGTGGTTCCCAAAGTGGGGCACACGCCCCACAGGGGGGCAATTTGATTTTTAAGGGGAGCAATTTGAGAATGAGTTATTAACTGTGAATGGCCTTTTAGGCTTCCTCCACATGAATAAGAGTTCACTTTTTGAATTATATTAATTATATGTCACGGGGGGGGGTATCAGGGTTTTAGAGATGCTTAGGTGGGGCCTGGCCAAAAGAAGGTTGGGAACCACTGTGTTAGATCATCTCCACAATATAGGCAGGGCTTTTTTTCAGCCTGAACTCACTGGAACTCAGTTCTGGCACCTCTCAAGTGGGTGCCATTGCCATTATAAGAGAATAAGGGAGGCTTTCGTGGTGAGCTCCAGCACTTCTTTTTCTAGAAAAATAGCATTGATTATTGAACTTAGTTATTGATTTTTTTTCTTCTTTATTAAGGATTGGAAACGTCTTATGGACTTTTTGCTTGAAAGAAAGAATGAACTTTTAATATCTGGATTTGAAGACTGAAAGAATTGGCTTATAGAATTGGCTTATAGAAAATAGAACAAATGGATGTTAATGAGTGCATTTAGCTGAAGGACAGAGAACCAGAAGTTTTATTACCTTTTTAAAAATCTATTTTCGTTTTCTTTTCTTGCTGTCTTTTTTTCTTTTCTTTTCCTTTTTTCTTCTTTCTGCTTCTGTTTCCTTTTTGATTAGATTTTAAAAGTATTTCTTTTGTTCTGGTGCTTTATAAAAATATAATTTCTATTGGGTATGAACTTCTGTACATCTTTGGATAACTATAAATAACAATAGATATTTACACACAGAGAGAAGAATAGAAACTTTGGATCCAGCTCAATGAAATAGATGGGCTTCTGTGCATTACAAAAAAGGTATTCATTTGTTCTTGTGTGGAACCCATACTTCTTTCCTTAAGACTGCCCACCCTTTATGCCAGTATCACAATTCTTTCCATGTTCCATACCACACTATTTCAGCGGTAGGAATATAATATTTTTGCCCAAATGATGAACCGATAGTTATATGGTGAGCATTTTATGGAGTACACATGCATGGAACCCTATTGAACAGTGTCTATGGCACCAATAATGACAAATCCACTCCCAACCTATATTGACACAATTTGGGGAACTTTTAAAATCTTTCCAGTTATTCTAGGGTTGTTGTTTTTTTCATGCTTAATGGGTCTGTCTTCTTTTCAGGCAGTCGCTGGCGGCAATGTCAACATTTGCTTAATTGTATTTTATTAAAATAAATGCACCCACTGGCTCAGGCAACAATCGTGTTCTTTCGCAAATCAAGTTACTGTGGAGATAAACGCAATAAATCCGAACTGCAAAACAGATTATCAGTGTTCACTTGTTTGCTTTGGGGGATTAAGGTAACCCACAGCTATTGCTCTGTACGAAACTGTGGCTACAATCCGATTGGTTTCAGATCGCCACTGAGCAATTTTTATGCTCGGGAGAGAGGTGGGAATGTGTTTTGAAGTACAGCCTGGTGATGAACATCAGGCCAAGATACCAGCTCTCTACTTTCCACTGCGACATAGCTATCTTCTTTTCGCTTGTCGGCTTCCCCAGTTTAATTTTCTTAGTTGAACAATATTTACATACCGCTTGGTTGTGAAATAAAAAATAAAAAATCTATACGCTGTGTACAAAAAAAGTAAGAGAGCAATCCTAGGCACAAGAATGCAAGCTGGTGTAAAGTATGCCAACATAAAGTTACGACAGATCCAAACTTTATTCAAAAAAACCACTGGGGGGGGCAAAGGTGCCTCAGCCCCTAGGAGCCGGCGCCTGTGGCAGGGTGGGTAGAGCTAACACATTCTCTCATGCCTCGCTGTGTGTTAAAGGCAACACCTTTGTAGCACAAGTCTGAAGCCCAGCCCTGATCTCACCTTGTGCATGGAGGTGAGACAGGAATCATATCCCCAGAGACTTAAATTGGGAAGCTTTTGTGACATTTTAGTTCACCACATATAGGTGTTGTCCTAATGTGGCTTTTTGAAATTTAATTTAAGCATCCCCTATATAAATATATAAATGCAGGTGGCACTGTGGGTTAAACCACAGAGCCTAGGACTTGCCGATCAGAAGGTTGTCGGTTTGAATCCCTGCAACCGGGTGAGCTCCCATTGCTCGGTCCCTGCTCCTGCCAACCTAGCAGTTTGAAAGCACGTCAAAGTGCAAGTAGATAAGTAGGTACCGCTCCAGCGGGAAGGTAAACGGCATTTCCGTGCACTGCTCTGGTTTGCCAGAAGCAGCTTAGTCATGCTGGCCACATGACCCAGAAGCTGTACACCGGCTCCCTCAGCCAGTAAATCGAGATGAGCGCCGCAACCCCAGAGTCGGTCACGACTGGACCTAATAGTCAGGGGTCCCTTTACCTTTATATAAATAACCAGGGAGTCCCTCTTTGAAAAGCAATATTAAGATAGTAAAGAAAGCAGCAGCAACACTATCCACTATTTTTGCAAATTGCTTGGGATAAGAAACCTCTTACTTCAAGCATAATTCCTGGATGGCCATGCACGTACACAAAAAAGCTTGCTATATAGATGGATCTCCTTGACAACATCTAACATTAGACTTTAACGATCTGTCAGTTGCTCCTGCAAAGTGAGCTGTTATTGACTTGGAATTGCCATTTAATAAGAACTCTGTTTTCTACCTGTCAATCTATCAACAGTTCTAGTCGGAATTTAAACCAAGAGGTTTTTCCAAGGACTTTTGTTGGGGTTGGTGGGGGAGGGGAGTGGTTAATAATACAGAAGATGACTAGGGATGATGGGGATTTATTTTAGAAACATCTGGAGGACCAAAAGTTCCCCACACCTGTTTAAGGTCATCTACTACAATCCTCTGTCAATGCAGGAATCTTGCAGCTGACAGAATTCTTGAAAGACAGCCATCCAACATCTGCTTGACTACTTCCAGAAAAGCTCTTTGTATTCTTGAAAAGCTTCTTTTAGTCCAGGCAGTGCCCAAATGACTATTTTAAAGCTTAAACCGAATAAGTGTTGTTGGGTTTGTTTGTTTGTTTGCTTGCTTGCTTGCTTGCTTAAATAAAGTTTCCAAAATGAGCCTCAAGCTTTCCCTTCTCAGAGGGAAAATTTGTCATGACAGATCTGCTGTGCAAGCTCCCTGCACTAATATTGCTTAAGGACTTAACACATTACACAGAAAGCATATACAAAAGGAAATATGTAGGGTTTACAAGCTAAGGGCAAAAACCCCAAAAGGATTTTAACATATGTTAAGGAAGATGTTAACAGCTGTGACTGACAAAAGAAGAACTAATGAGTCAAGCAACACAGCTTTCAGCATTAATTTCCTAATTAAATTAGCAGAAGAGTTGTTAATGAATTTGTTCCAGCTTCCCAGGAATTTACAGCTTCAGCTGTCAGCCCCATCAAGACTTACCACAGTTTCTTAGCCCTGCAAGACTTTCCTACTTGTTGAGCTCCAAGGACCTTTCTGCACAAAGCGCATCTTAACTCTTCTCTGCCTTTGCGGATACTTCTGAATGTCTCATCCACAGCCACAGAAGTGCAAAAGCTTGTCTGCATGTTATAAATAGCTGTGCTGTGGGAAAGATTTGTGTGCTATCATTTACCACCTGAAAAGAAAGCTTGTGTGCAGTTCATATCTGTCTTTTAAAATACAGTGGTACCTCAGTTTTCAGCAAAAGCTACAGGGAACCAGGCAGAGGGCCTTCTCGGTAGTGGCGCCCGCCCTGTGGAACGCCCTCCCATCAGATGTCAAAGCGATAAACAACTACCTGACATTCAGAAGACATCTTCAGGGAAGTTTTTAATGTGTGACATTTTAGTGTATTTTTGGTCTCTGTGGAAGCCGTCCAGAGTGGCTGGGGAAACCCAGCCAGATGGGCGGGGTACAAGTAGATAAATAGGTGCCGCTGTGGCAGGAAGGTAAATGGCATTTCCATGCGCTCTGGCACCCGTCATGATCTTCTGTGAGCCAGTAGCAGTTTAGTCATGCTGGCCACATGACCCGGAAAAGTGTCTGTGGACAAACACTGGCTCCCTTGGCCTAAAAAGTGAAATGAGTGCCGCACCCCATAGTCGCTTTTGACTTGACTTAACAGTCCAGGGCTCCTTTACCTTTTTACTGGTCCAGCAGTCCTTAAAGTAATTTGATCCCGAACCATTTACAGCTTTAACAGTTAAAACCAGTATTTTGAATTTGGCTGGAATTTCACCCGTCCATCATAACCCTGCAGCTTGTGCATTCATAGATTTCCCCAGTTATCTGGAGGACAAAAAAGGTTCATTTCTGTCCCCGAAAGCAGACAATATGCTGTATGATCCTTTCCCCCCTATTTTTCAATGTTATCAAAAGATTATAGCATTTGTGCCTATATCAGTGTCTTTCTAACACAGAAGATGAAAGCTCTGACTGGAATAAAACATATATTAGTCTACCAGTTAACGGTATTTCTTGGAATATCAGTCAGTCAAACCGGGAGCATAAAAATGAAGCATCAGCATTTCTGGATCAGTCAAGTGTTGCACGGAAGAGTCATTTAATGTCAGATCTGAGGGTTTCGAAAAAAGAAGGGAAGAAACCCTGCATATACTTGCTAATACTTCCAGTTTGATCTTAAATTATTCATAAGTTGGTGAAGGGGGGGGGGGCAAAGGCTGAAAGTTGACATGCAGAAGCTTCAAAGATAGAGGCAGGGGGAAGCCATGCTCAGTTTACTTTAAATGCCTTTCATCAATCCACACTGAATATTCAGAACCGTATAACCCAAAGGGCTGGTGAAGTGGAAATGCTACAAGAGAAATTCCCTCACATACAGCCCTAAAGATATCCGCACTTTGAAGCCTGACATGGACAGAGTATTAATTCAAATTTCTAGCTCCGGAGCATCAAGGGGATGAGATGACAGGGCTTGTTATTAACTAGCTACATTAAGAGCAGCTGGGAAAGTAATCTGAGCATGCTCATTCGCTAATATTTTTAGTAGCACCTAATGAAGGCCATTTCCTTTGTGATATCACAAAGCATATTCTCCTTATCTTGTCTTTTCACTGTAAAATGTTGTTGGTGACCGACAGCGAGTGGGACAATTTGCTTAGGGGAGATCGGTGGATGGCTCATTAATGCACAGAGTCCGTGCAATTATGCAGATAAAACGGCCTCATTAAAAGAAAAGAATTCAAAGGCACTCAGCAAAAGAGTCACCGATTTTGACATTTAACTTGTGTTGCCTCACACTTTCCTAAGAATGGTGGTAAGACACGGAGAATGACTTGAAAAGCATATAAGGTAAAGGGACCCCTGACCATTAGGTCCAGTCGTGACTGACTCTGGGGTTGTGGCGCTCATCTCACGTTATTGGCCGAGGGAGCCAGCATACAGCTTCTGGGTCATGTGGCCAGCATGATTAAGCCGCTTCTGGCAAACCAAAGCAGCGCACGGAAACGCCATTTACCTTCCCACCGGAGCAGTACCTATTTATCTACTTGCACTTTGACGTGCTTTCGAACTGCTAGGTTGGCAGGAGCAGGGACCAAGCAACGGGAGCTCACCCCGCACGGGAATTCGAACCGCCGACCTTCTGATCGGCAAGTCTTAGGCTCTGTGGTTTAACCCACAGCGCCACTCGCGTCCCTTATATAATGTATATCATGCATATAATGTAGTTCTATTCCTCAAGTGAAGAAGACTTTGACCTGTTTCAAAGAAGAGCAGGATGCACATAGGCGAGGGGTGGGAAAATAGTAAATACACAAATTGTGAATTTGACAGCAGCCTTTTCCAATGGCCCTGCTGGCTAGGGCTGATGGGCGTTCTGGTGCAAAACATCTGGAGAGCATCTAGTTGTAGATAAGAGCCGGATTTCAAAATATCTGTCCATGTAAATGAATGGGCCACAAAAACAATTTTAAATGGGGTCTAACTAGGAATGGAGGAGAAATAGGATTCACTTCACATTTAAAGGCAAGCACACATAATTTGCCTGTCCCAGAACAATACAAAAACCAAAATGCACCCATTCTTCAAAATTCACATGTCCCCAAATTTTGCAGTGCCGTTCTCTAGCCAATTATACAAAAATGTATATAGCAGGGGAAAGTTCACATAAGAATTGCAGGTATTGGTGAAAATAGCATGCCAAAAAATATTGTATTAGGGAAAATTGCTTACAAAAATGTGTATGACAAGACAAAATTGCTTACAAAAATGTGTTACATTAAGAAAGATGGGCACTGAAATGCACTACCATTGATTTTCATTTGTTTTAATAATCACAAATTGATTTTCATAAGGACTTTAAGAAGATGTGGGAATATGGAGAACTCAGCTTTAAGATTGGAAAAGGGATAAAAAGAGAAACCAAAATTCGGACAGAAACAATATAAATTAAAAGCTTTTGCAGATGACCTGGTTTTGACCCTGCAGAAGCCAGAGCCTAGTACGAAAAGAGTATTACAACTGATTAATGACTTTGGTCGGGTGGCTGGATTTAAATTAAATAAACAGAAAACTAAGGTTTTGGGAAAAAATTTGACAGATACAGAGTCAGAACGGTTTCAGAAAGAGACGGAACTTAATGTGGTTAAAAAAGTAAAATACCTAGGGGTAAACATAACAGCAAAAAACCTAAGTCTATTTAAGGATAATTATGAAAAATGCTGGGCAGAAATTAAGAGAGACTTAGATAGTTGGTCAAAATTGAAACTTTCTTTGTTAGGCCGAATTGCTGCTATCAAGATGAATGTATTGCCAAGGATGTTGTTTTTATTTCAAACACTTCAGGTTTTGGACAAGACGGAGTGCTTTCAGAAGTGGCAGAGAGATATTTCTAAGTTTGTCTGGCAGGGCAAAAAGCCCAGAATTAAGTTTAAGATATTAACTGATGCAAAACAAAGAGGGGGCTTTGCCCTGCCAGATTTAAAGTTGTATTATGAAGCCGCAGCGTTCTGCTGGCTAAAAGACTGGCTACTTCTTGAAGACACTGATGTGTTGGATTTGGAAGGGTTTAACAATGCTTTTGGATGGCATGCATATTTATGGTATGACAAGGTTAAAGCAAATAAGGCCTTTAAGAACCATATTGTCAGAAAATCACTGTTTAATGTCTGGACAAAATATAAAGACTTGCTGGAAAATAAAACCCCAAGGTGGCTTTCACCTTTGGAAGCTAAGGCCCGAAAAAGACCCAATATGGAGGCCAAATGGCCAAAATATTGGGAAATTCTAGAAAAAGATGGAGACAATTGGAAACTGCAGAGTTTGGAGAAAATGAAGGATAAAGTGCGAGACTGGTTACATTACGCTCAGATTAAAGAAGTTTTTAAAAATGACAAGAAATTAGGGTTCCAGGTGGAGAAATCGAAAATAGAAACAGAATTGTTAGAACCTAAGAGTAAGGTACTTTCAAGGATGTATAACTTGCTGTTAAAATGGAACACACAAGACGAAATGGTTAAATCGGCTATGATAAGGTGGGCGCAGGACATTGGGCATAATATTATGTTTGAGGACTGGGAAAGGTTGTGGAGTACTGGATTGAAATTTACTGCATGTAACGCTTTGAAAGAAAATGTAATGAAAATGATATATAGATGGTATATGACCCCAGTCAAACTTGCAAAAATTTACCACCTGACTGACAATAAGTGTTGGAAATGTAAAGAGTGTGAAGGAACATTCTTCCACCTCTGGTGGACTTGCCCTAAAGTGAAGGCGTTCTGGAAAATGATTTATAATGAACTGAAAAAGGTATTTAAATATACCTTCACTAAGAAACCAGAGGCCTTTCTTTTGGGTATTGTCGGCCAAGGGGTGGTAAAGAAGGACCAGACATTTTTTATGTATGCAACAACAGCAGCAAGGATACTACTTGCAAAGCATTGGAAAGCTCAAGATCTACCCACACTGGAAGAATGGCAGATGCAACTGATAGACTACATGGAACTGGCTGAGATGACCGGCAGAATTCGCGACCTGGGAGAAGAGAGGACTGAGGAGGATTGGAAGAAATTTAAGAATTATTTACAAAAACATTGCAACTTGAGTGAATGCTAAACAGGATGCTAGATCAAAATAACTGAGCACCACTAATTTAGATGATTTTAAGAAAATAAGTGAGATTGAGAAAATATAACTCTTTTTGAGAACTAGAAGATTATGAAACATAGAAGGGATATAAGAATGCAAATAAGATAATAAATTGCTGACAAAATGTTATAACGACTGTCAGAGTTGCTTCCAGATCCTAGCTCACAGAGGATCACGCTAGCCAGCGATCATTAAATAAAAGTCTTTATTGAGTTACAGTTTCCATTCTCAAGCTGCTGCGTGCAACCCTACGTCTAATGGTTAGATCGGCGAAGCTCCATCTGAGTCTCCGCCCCTTGTACACCAACTTAATATCCTAGCCTTGCTCCACCTTTTCCGCCTGACTGTTCTTCTCTGGGTCCCTCTGCCCCCCAGGGTCTCTTCCTTCCGGGATTCCTCTGACGCTGACGCTGACCCCCCTGACTCTTCTCCCTCCTTTCGGCGGGCTTTAGGACCTGGCTCCCTTTCCAGGCTGCCTACTGCGCCACCTTCCTGTGCATTTGAACTTGTCGCGCGCGCCCAACCTTCCACCTTCCGTCTGACCGTTTCTTCGCTCCCCGATGGAGGTGTGGCCACTCCTGACTCGTGCCCTCCCCCCTGTTGTGAGCTGCCAGCGCTTGATCCCTGGCGCTCTTCCTCTTCCCTGCTCTCTGGCGGTGACGCTGGTCCCGATTTCCAACTGCTCCCCTCTGAGTCCCCTCTGGCTCTATCTTCCTGGGGTGTCCCCCTAGGCTCCCCCCTTGCCCTGGCCACTGGTGCTCCTTTCTGTGAATCTTCTGATTCACTGGAAAGACTCGGAGATCTCGGGTCGTCGTCATCACTCATCTTTTCTTCTGCCTCCTCCCCCTCGCTCTCTGTTTCCTCCCTTGCCCTTGCCTCTGCTCCTGAACCCCTGACATCCATCCCCCCCTCGAAGCCCCCTCTTCCCCCCTCCCCTCCTTCCGGTGCGGGATCTGGGTGCTGCTGTGTCAGGGGGACGAATGTCGGATACAGTTCGCTTCCCATGGCGGGCCGCCATCCGAAGTCTTCCGGTTCTTCCTCCCTGCTCTCGTTGACGACGGTCACCTCCGCTTCCATCTCTGTGCCGCCGTGCTCGAAACCCGGGTCGTCCCCGAAAACGTCCATGTCCGTCTCTCCCTCGTTGCCTTCTGGAGACGTTGCTCGTCCTGGACCCTCCAGCCACCTTCTGCGGAACTGCTCCTCTGGTCGATCATCCCACCAATACGAGGGTTCTGAAGCAGATCCCGAGGGTGACCCCTCCGGGGAACGGGCGTCTCGTGTCGGTTCCTCGTCCGAGTCGAACCCCCGGAACGTGCTGGCTGAAAGCGTGGGCGTGAAAAGCCAGTCGTCGAAAAAGTCTGCTGGCATTGGCCTGTGTGGGAAGAGGGCATGAAACTCTTCTTTGAGCAGAGGTTCGTCTAAAGCGTAGCCCGGCACCCAGCTGTTGGCACTGGCCGGGGTGCCCTCCTTGGCGAGAAGGTATTCTACCCCCTCTTCCCCCCATCTGGAGTCCAAAATCTCCGTGACTTCGTTGATGCGCTCCTCCTGTGCCACTCCCCCTTGCCCGGTTCTCTCTCGGAGCGGACCCGGTGCCGTTCCTGGTTCCTGAAACCTGTGAGGTGCCTTGTAGGGAGTGAGCACCGATCTGTGGAACACCGGATGCATTCTGGAACCCTCCGGAAGAGCCAGCCTGAAAGCCACCGGGTTGACCTGTTCTTCGACTTGGTAGGGCCCCAGTTGTTTATGCCCTAGTTTCTTCTTCGCCAACGACCTGGCCGGCACTGCGTGGGCTGCTAACCAGACCCAGTCTCCCACATGGATCTCTTCGCCAACCCTTCTGTGTTTGTCCGCTTGTACCTTGTATGCGTGTTTAGCCAGCTCCAGGTGCCGCCGCAGCTGATCGTGGACCTCCTGCAACTCCGACGCGAACGCATCTGCTGTCTGCGGCTCCCCCTCCCCCATTCTTTCCAGTCCCGGGAAGGTTCTGGGGTGCCTCCCGTTGTTGGCGAAGAACGGCGTGACCCCCGTGGACACGTGCTTCGTGTTGTTGTAGGCGAACTCGGCGAGAGGCAGGTAATCCACCCACGTCGCAGGCTGTTGATTCGCATAACATCTCAGGTACTGCTGCATGATGGCATTGACCCGCTCCGCTTGCCCGTTGGTCTGCGGGTGTCTAGCCGACGCCAGGTTGATCTTGACGTTCAGGAAGCCCATCAGCCTCTGCCAGAAGTTCGAGATGAACTGTCGCCCTCGGTCGGACAGAATAGACCGCGGCAGACCGTGAACCTTGAACACGTGGTCTATGAACAGTTTGGCGGTTTGTTCCGCCGTGGCCACCTTCGCACACGGAATGAAATGTGCCATCTTGGAGAACAAGTCCACCACCACCAGCACAGCCGTCTTGCCCCTCGAGCTGGGCAGATCCGTGACAAAGTCCAGGGCCACTCTCTCCCATGGTTCGAACGGAGTTTGCAGCGGTTCCAGCAGTCCGGCCGGCGGTCTGTGCACTGGTTTGGCCCTCTGGCAGGTGTCACACCTCGCCACGTAGTCCGCGACTTCCCCTCTCATTCCGGGCCACCAGAAGTCTCCTTGCCAAAGTGCCCGGCAGTGGGCGCGTCGTGCAGCTGCTGCAGTACCTTGGCGCGAAGTTCGTCTCCCGGCACGTAGATGGCCCCTTTACGGATGAGCAAACCATCTCGCAGCTGGAACTCGTCGGTCGCTGCCGTGCCCCTGTGCACCTCTGCCATCTTTGCTTGCGCGAAGGAGTCATCCTGCAACGCTCGTCGCACCGCATCCAGGTCAACTGTTGCCGCCGCGCACGCCCACACTGTCGGTGCGAAGATGTGCATGGCGGCCGCTGGCGTTGCCTCCTCCAGATACTGTGGCTTACGGGAGAGAGCATCCGCCATGATGTTGGTGTCCCCCGGGACATATTCTATTCGGAAGTCGAAATTCGCAAAGAACTCAGCCCAACGTATCTGCCTCTGGTTCAGGAACTGTGCCGTGCGCCAGTGCTCTAGATTCTTGTGGTCCGTGCAGACCTGCACCGTGTGCTTGGCGCCGATCAGGAAGTGCCTCCACGCTTTGAACGCTGCATGAATGGCCAGCAACTCCCTGTCCCAGATGGTGTAGTTCTGTTCGGACTTGCTGAGCTTCCTTGAGTAAAACGCTCCCGGCCTCCAAACCCCCTGCGGGTCTTTCTGCAGCAGGACTGCTCCCACGGCTCTGTCCGAAGCGTCTGTCTCCACCCTCATCGGCCTGCTGGGGTTGACATGAAGCAGCTGCTCTTCCGACGCGAAGAGACGCTTGAGTGCCTGAAAGGACTGCTCCGCCTGCTCTGTCCAGATGAACTTCTTTTTCTTGGAGCTGAGCGTGTCCGTGATGGCCGCTGTCTGCATCGCAAAGCCTTTGATAAACTTGCGATAGAAGTTCGCGAAGCCGACAAACCGTTGGACCTCCTTCCGGTTGCGTGGGCTTTTCCAATCCAACACTGCTCGGACCTTGGCGCTGTCCATGGCGAGCCCTTTATCAGACAACTTGTAGCCCAGGAAATCCACCTCCGTCACGTCGAATTGGCACTTCTCCAGCTTGGCGTAAAGCCTATGTTGCTGTAGCCTGCTCAGCACTTCCTTGACGTGTCTGTCATGCTCCTGCTGCGATTCCGAAAAGATCAGGATGTCATCCAAGAAACAGACGCACGCCTTGTAGAGGAGCCCCGCCAACACGTGATGCATGAAAGCTTGAAAAACGTGGGAGCCATTTTGCAATCCAAAAGGCATAACTCTATATTCGTAGGTGCCCAGGGGCGTGAACATGGCTGTCTTCCACTCATCTCCTTCCCGCATGCGAATGAGGTTGTATGCCCCTCGCAGGTCCAACTTGGTGAACACTCTGCCCTTCCGTACCTTTGCGAGGAGGTCGTCGATTCGGGGCATGGGGAAGTCCGATGGCTTGGTCACACTGTTCAAGATGCGAAAGTCCACTACAAGTCTTTTTTGGGGCGTGTCCCGCTTCTTAACAAAGAATACCGGACTGCCCCCCGCTGCCTTGGACTCTCGGATGAAACCGCGCTCCAAATTATGATCTATGAACTCTTTGAGTTCCTGCAGTTCGTCCTCAGACATGGAATACAGCTTCCCTTTGGGCAGCGCCGCCCCCGGCAGCAGGTCAATTTTGCAGTCATATGGTCTGTGGGGGGGTAGCCTGTCTGCCTCCTTCTCGCAGAAAACCTCCAAAAATTCCGCGTACTTGTGGGGAACCGCTTGCAGCGTGCCTAGCTGCAGCTGTGACTCCTCTTCCCCTCCTTCCTGCCTGGGCACGATGCAGTGTTCAGCGCAAAAGGAAGAGCCGAAGGTCAGCTGCCTCTGGTACCAAGCCAGCGTCGGGCTGTGCTTGTCCAGCCAACTCATGCCCAATACAATGGGCGTGTCCGATAGTTGAGTGACATTGAAGCTGATGATTTCCCTGTGATTCCCAAGTCGCATCACCATTGGTGGCGTCTGCTTCACCACTTGCCCCCCTAGCAGCTCCCTGCCATCCACCGTGACAACCTGCAGGGGCAGCGTGGCAGGCAGCAACTGTATAGCGTGCCGGTCGACAAAGTCCTGCCCTATAAAGTCCGCATTGCTTCCGGAGTCAATGGTGATTGGCACGTCCATGGTGATTCCATTGGGCAGCTGGAGCGACGCGGTGAGCCTCACTACCGGTTTGGGCGGGAGGGGGTCCATGGGCTGTAAAATCTCTGGGGACTGCTTCACTGACACGTCTGGCTGGGCCCCAGTGCCTCTTCCTCCAACCAGACTCCGTCGTTTCCCTGCTGTGGTTGTCCTTGCTGCGTTGCTGCAGTTACCATTGCTGAGGCTGCAGTGTGCTTGTGGAGCCTCTGGGGACACTCTTTCGCCATATGCTGTGGATCATCGCAGATGTAACACTTCCTGTTCCCTCTAGGAGGCTTCGCTTTCACTGCTGCCGGTGCTAGGGCTCTGGCTGCTGACTGAGCCCTTGCACCTCCAACCTCCATAGGTTCCGCTCCTCCTCCTGGCGGAGGCGTGGATTGCGCACGCGCTGCTTCTCTGGGAAGGAAGGAGGAGCCCCTGGCTGGTTCGCGCCCTCCACGCCCTTCGCCACTGCTCCACGGACGTCCTTCCAGCCGCACCCCCACCGCCAGCGCCCTCTGAACGATCTCCTGCGTGGTCCGGGGTCTCTCCCCCCTCGCAATTTCATCTTTAACCGAGCCGTGCAATCCCTCCCAAAACAGGTCTCTTACAGGAGCCGAATCTCTGTCCCATTCCAGAGCACTGACCAAAGCGAAAAAGCGGGCATGGTACTGCCTTACGCTGGCCCTCCCTTGCTTCAGTCCATGTATCTGCTGCCGAGCAAGATCCACGTCAATGCTTGACAAAAAGCACCCATCCATCGCTTTAATAAAGGCATCCGCATTTTGGAGCGCCGGATCCTTATCTCTCCACAAATTGCGCAGCCATGCTTTAGCATCTCCATGCAAATGGGACATGATGAATCCCACCTTCTCTTGCTCATCTCTAAAGTCTTTGTTCAGCAGTTGCAGTGCACACATTACATCTGCTCTAAAGTTGGGGTACTGTTGCAAATTCCCATCGAAGTGAGAGACCAAACCGCCTGTTCGTCTCCCCAACCCAATCCCCTCCGGTTTGGGTGTCAGTTGCCCTTGCTTCGTAAGCACTTCCAACCTGACCTGGAGATCCCTGTAGGCGGCAGCTGCGTCCTCCTCTCTCTTCCTGGATGCAAGAGCCTCGGCATTCAGGCGCGACACTGCTTCTCTGAGTTCCACTATCTGCTGTTCGGCCGTCATGTTGTCTGCCGTTCGTGAGCTCGCTAGTAGGCACCCGCTTTCTCTCCTCTCCGCGAGGCTGTAGATGCCCACAATTTACGAGATGGAGCTTACTGTCAGAGTTGCTTCCAGATCCTAGCTCACAGAGGATCACGCTAGCCAGCGATCATTAAATAAAAGTCTTTATTGAGTTACAGTTTCCATTCTCAAGCTGCTGCGTGCAACCCTACGTCTAATGGTTAGATCGGCGAAGCTCCATCTGAGTCTCCGCCCCTTGTACACCAACTTAATATCCTAGCCTTGCTCCACCTTTTCCGCCTGACTGTTCTTCTCTGGGTCCCTCTGCCCCCCAGGGTCTCTTCCTTCCGGGATTCCTCTGACGCTGACGCTGACCCCCCTGACTCTTCTCCCTCCTTTCGGCGGGCTTTAGGACCTGGCTCCCTTTCCGGGCTGCCTACTGCGCCACCTTCCTGTGCATTTGAACTTGTCGCGCGCGCCCAACCTTCCACCTTCCGTCTGACCGTTTCTTCGCTCCCCGATGGAGGTGTGGCCACTCCTGACTCGTGCCCTCCCCCCTGTTGTGAGCTGCCAGCGCTTGATCCCTGGCGCTCTTCCTCTTCCCTGCTCTCTGGCGGTGACGCTGGTCCCGATTTCCAACTGCTCCCCTCTGAGTCCCCTCTGGCTCTATCTTCCTGGGGTGTCCCCCTAGGCTCCCCCCTTGCCCTGGCCACTGGTGCTCCTTTCTGTGAATCTTCTGATTCACTGGAAAGACTCGGAGATCTCGGGTCGTCGTCATCACTCATCTTTTCTTCTGCCTCCTCCCCCTCGCTCTCTGTTTCCTCCCTTGCCCTTGCCTCTGCTCCTGAACCCCTGACAACGATGAAAGTGGGAGCGGGAGATGTGAGGAAGTCCAAAGAAAATGTGAAATTATGTTAAGATATATGTTACATTGTTTATTATGTTTATTTCTATTGTAAAACCCAATAAATTTCTATTAAAAAAAAAAAAAAGAGAAACCAAAATTGACAGATTCCCCTATCTCTAAGACTTAACCCTCAACATACCTGTGACTCTGGGCTTCCACAACGAAGAGTTTTTTAGAATAAGTGTCACCCACCTCTTCTGGATGTATCTTCTAGTACAGTACCTTTCAAATGGTGCTTCAATTTATTGGCTTGTCATGCCAGGATTTGCTTGTCTCTTGGCTCATCCACACAGGGATCCACTCTAACACGATGAAGTTAATGGATATGGGGGATCTAGTTAAAAGAAAGTAGATCTCATAAGCCCAGATTTCGCCTGCTCCTGGGCTAGAGCTTTTCCCTCTGCCACCTATTTTCTATGTGTGCTGTGTTTGAGAACCAGGTCCTTGGCTTTCCATCGCCCTGCCCCAATTTTATTTTGTTTTGTTTTCTATTTGTCCTCAGAACAAACCTCTTGGTTGCTAACCTATGACAATGCCTAGTTCCTCCTGACTTGGGTGACTTGTTTGGTCCCGATCCTGTGACAAGTCAAAACTGTACAAACAAAGATTGCCTGTGAACCAACTAGCAGCACATGTGTCATGAAAAAGTAGTCAATTAACTGCAATTCCTTCAGAGTAAAATATAGCAGAGGATAAACCACTGGCAATACATTTGCGTAGCTTCCTTTAAACATGGGAGTTTTTATTCATAAATACATTAGAACCTCCCAAGGAAGAAGTATTGGAATGAGATGTTAACTGTCAAATTTGACTATTATGTAGGCTTTTCCCTACCATTATGGCCACCATTATTCTGGCTGCAGAGTTTTTCTTTCTGTTACCTTTCCCAGTGAAATTTGCTGCAATTTTAGTCTTATTGCTTTGCTTCTTCGGTACACTGTATATGGTAATTAAGCAGTATACAAATTGTTCAGGTTGCCTTATTTCTACTTATGTTTGTTTGTTTATGGAGCCTGCATGGAAATTTGAACACATTTTCATGTGTATTCCTCCTAATTCATTTATTTGTGTATGCAATATTGCCAAGTATAGACATGTTTGCAAACAGTCCCCTAGCAGAATGCATTTGTATCTTCACAGATACACACACTTATTTGCCTGCACTTTTCACCAATATGTACATTTTTGTAAGCATTGTTTGTTTGGAGAACTGCGTCACAAAATTCAGAGAAGTATGAATTCCAAGAGCTATGTTTTGCTGGTGTGTTGGTCCAGGAAGTGAGGATTTTGGAGGTTCACATTAAAATGTGAACCGAACTCATTCCACCCCCACCCCCATCCCTAGTTAAAACAGCCACAACATTATGTAATCATCTAAAACAATTAGAGGAGGAGGAACTTTCCAGTCTATTTTGTCTAGAGCTCAGCAAGATCCACAGCTCTTAAGAACACATGCTGGGAAAAGCATTTTACATTTTTACAGGAATGTTAGCCAAAAATAGGCATCCTGACATGCTCCACAACACTAATGAGACTACAGTTACGAACTGAAACTTCTGAAAGCATCAGGTCTGCAATGGTCCCAACTGCAATGCGTTCAGAAAGGATTATGGCAAAAATGGTTTTGAAACACTAAGTCTGAAACCATAGAGATGGGAAGACTCTCATAAGTCATCAAGTACAAATTCCCTGCTGGAGCAATAATGTGCATCAGGACTGCCAATGCTAGACAGCACTCTTTGTCATGAATGATACGATGTCTGGATAAAAATCATTCACCCTGGGCAACACATTACAGTGGTTTAAGTGATTATTAGTGTCCAATCTTAGTCATATTAGTCATACACAAGTCCATTGATTTCAGTGGGTCTCCTTTGAGCATGATTTAGTTGGCTATCATCCTAAATCTCCACAGCTAAAACTCTGCCTTGAGGTGAGGAGGGAATCTGAATCCCCACAACAGATGAATAAAAACTGCACAATCATTCTGCAGAAAAAAAAGTTTCTACAGATAAAGACTCCAGATCTTTTCACTTTCTAAATAAATTTGAAGGCTCACAGATGCCTTTCTTCATTAACAGCTTCAACTGTTCCATGGAGACCTAAACTTCCGTTTTGAAGAAATCCCATTTTTTTGTAACAGCACAGTTATGGTTTGACTCACAAGACTGATGGATTGTAGGAAACATTTCTTGATGTAAGGGCTGAGATCCTCAGATCTTTCTGTTTGTTTGTTGTTGTTTTTAAAAAAAGCAGTCTAAAGGTAAAATTGCTTCTACTGCAACCCTTGATGTCACCAATACAAACCACAGCTCTTTCTTCTGATGGTAATGACTGGGTCTGGAAGATTTAGGCATGTCTACCTAAATGATGTGGGCTAGCCATTCAAATTAAACCAAGGTGAGGGATCAGAATTCTAATAAAAGGCCACAGATAATGAGGAAAATGATATTTACCAGACTTCTACCTCTTGATCCAACTTCCATAACCAACCAGATCCTCTTGCCTCTATATCCAGTTTTTAAAAACAAGAGCTTCTGCGCCTCATGTCTGAGTACCACTTGCTAAGTATGTGTGGGGCAAGGTCTTCTGGATTGTAGCACTCAAGCCCTAGAACTCCTTTCCCTGCTAAATTTTCACAAGACAATTGCCTTGTTCAACAGAACCTTTAATGAGCAGTAATTCATTCCCACTGATTCAGCTGGGGGTTTTTTGTTTGTTTGTTTAGGTTTCTTTCTTGTCAACCTCAGCCAGCATGGCCAGTAAACAGCGATGGTGGGAGTTGTAATCCAACAATATCTGGAGGGACACAGGTCGGCATCCTTCCTTTTGTTACATCCCTGCTCCCAGGACATATTCACATTCTTACAAATTGCAGAACACAGGTCTGGATTCCACTAAACAGTTGCACTAGCAGGAGCTGGAGAAATGAGACCCACTAGCACCATGGGCCTTGCCCCTCTCTCCACCCACCCGCCAATTTTATTTTTGCTCTTGTGGCAGTGGAAGAGTAATCAGAGTGGCATGTGGGAGGAGGAGGGGAGACACGGTTCCATCTGCCAAGCAGAAATGCTTGTGATGGTGGAATGATCAGAATAGCACACCATTGAATTCAACCCTTCATGGAAGCTATGGATTGTTGGTTTCCTTCCTTCTTCCTAAAAAAGAGGTTGTGTGTCGAGACCCCACAGCCACCCCCTCGTTGGGAAATAACTCACACCAGGACACAGATATTAGGTTTATGTTATTGGGCAAATTTTGGCCACAACTTTATTGAATTACAGAATGTGAGCGGTATTGGCTTAGGCATTGATCGGACCTGACTATATCTGACTCCTCCCCGCTGTGCAGGAGGTCCAGTAAGGGTAAGCCACCGGTAGGGGGAGTCCTGTCGATGCAAACCAACTCAAGCTCCCCCTGGTGTTCCCGTCGGGGTTGTGTCAAGGCCCTAGCCCCCAGCTGGGCTTCGGACAAGATCAACACCCCCGGATTCCTTTAACGGAATACCCTTAAGCATGGAGGGGCAGGTGATGGCCACACCTCCCCCCCCCAAGGTCAAACAATGCCTAACCGCAACCCTAATAGTGTTTAACTGGCTCACTCCTCGGTTTAAACTGTCCCGGCCACGCCCCCCAGCCAGCAGATTGGCTGGCCAGGCTCTGACATGGCCAGGATCCCCTGGGCAATGGGGGACAAAGTCCCCTGCCCCCGGTGGGGAGTGGGTGGCCATGTGGTCAACTGCAACTCCTCCCCACTGGGAAGTGGAGCGGATTTATCAGTGAGGAGAAAAAATAAGATCTTGCAGCTGAAAAATATCTCTTGAAGGCAAACATGTGAGAACAATATACTGACCATCTTTTCCGGCTGCAAGGCAGACCTGATGATTGCCTGCAACCATTGACCTGATGAACTTCCTTGACTGACACAAGCATGAAACATCCTGCTTGGCAGTCATCTAAAAATAACCTGAAATGCTTTTCCTAAACAATTCCCCCCGTCACCTAACCCCTTTCTGCTTGCTCACTGGGAAAGTAGCTGAGATTCAGCCTTGTATCCTCTGAAGCTGAATCAAGCCGAATTGTTTCCTTCCTTCTTTCCTCTTCCCACTGCAGAGGTGAGCCTGGTAGTCCTTACTTACGCACAATACAACATCCACGAAATGTGTCACAGCCAGAGTGATGCAGTGGTTAGAGGGCTGGACCAGGGACATGGCTAATCTTTCATAATATGGCGCTCTGTGCAAGGCCAACATTTGACGCCCCCAAATGGATCTTCTCTATTATGGATCTTCTCAATTTTGTGCCCTCTTGGCTTGGTAGTAGTAGAAGAAGAAGAAGAAGAGTTTGGATTTGATATCCCGCTTTATCACTACCCGGAGGAGTCTCTAAGTGGCTAACATTCTCCTTTCCCTTCCTCCCCCACAACAAACACTCTGTGAGGTGAGTGGGGCTGAGAGACTTCAAAGAAGTGTGACTAGCCCAAGGTCACCCAGCAGCTGCATGTGGAGGAGCGGGGAAGCGAACCCGGTTCACCAGATTACGAGTCCACCACTCTTAACCACTACACCACACTGGCTCTGTGTGGGGCAACCATCTGCACTGCCCTGAATGCAGCACTGACAGGACTTGGAGCTGGGAGACCACTTTTCAAATCTCCATTCAGCCATGAAGCTCACTGGGTGACTTTGGACCAGCCACTGTCCTCAGCTTGATCCAGCTCACAGGATTCTTGTTTGGATTCAGCTCATTGGGTCGAATGTGGACTGTCAATGTAATAATAAATACGACGATTTCTCCCTGTTGTATATAGTAATAGAGAACTGATTTTCCAAGCAAAACACCACCATCTACGATGCAGAAGAAGGTTGTTTCAGCAGGCTTGGGTAAACCCCAAGGTTTGCCGAAGTACAAAAAAGGTAGGGGGGGACTCCGTGGAGGTGTTAGAATTCCTGCTCCATGATTGCAGTCATGGGATTGTTGTCTTTCACATGACGGTATATGTTTTGACTCCACAAAGTGGGAAGTGACGGAGACAGGATGTTTGTGTTACGGTGTTCCGTGAAGTGGGACTGTTGTCCTTTGTTCATTTTCTTTTTGCTGTCTGATGCTAGAGAGAGAGGGAGCCATGTTGCAGTGCTCCGTGTGTGTTTATATGTAAATAAAGTAGATTAGCCAAAATGCTGAGTTGCTGAGGTCTGTCACACGAACTGCGCAGACTCTGCAGATCCCTAAGTGTGCCGGTGTCTGTTGGCATCAGTTGCTGTGATGTTCAGGCTGAAGAAAGCCTATGAAGCTCCCGAACGATTGACCAGGAGGAAGAGAACATGCCAGTCGGGCATGTGTCTCTACCAGGGTCCTACTTGAGTGTAGGCTGAGCTCCTGACAGGAGGAACCTCAAAACAGTCTAAACAGGAATGAGCATGCTCAGTGGACATCGAATGCTGAATGAGTGGTGGAGGGATGGGGCTTGGAGTGGAACAGAATATCCTCAAAAGAACCTGGCTGGCAAGACTCTGAATAGCACTCTAGCCCACATTCTCCAGTTGCAACATTCTACTGCAAGTCCACTTGTTTTAGCTAATGCCCTATCTCTTCCTTGTCACAGGTTTCCTACTTGGCTTCTTTAATTCATGCCACACCTTCAAAACAGTACAATCATCCATGTGAAGGGGAGGAGCTGACAGGGTCCTGCCGCCCTTGACAATATTCTAAGCTCCTTTCTGAATTTTTCTTCTTCTTTTTATGTTAAATGCCCAGTGCTTTTTATTTGGAAGGAGGTAGGAGAAACACTGCTTGGCAGGGGGTTGGACTCGATGGCCCTTGTGGTCTCTTCCAACTCTATGATTCTATGATTCTATGATTCTATGAAACCTGCATGAAGTTGGTCCAGCCTAGGACTGTGACCAGATGAAACCATGGAATCTGAATAATTTATTCTTTCGCCCAGCTCTTCTCCTGCTTTACCATCCAGCCCAACTTTTCTCAACCTTGGGTCTTTAGATGTTGCTGGACTACAACTCCCATCATTCCTAGCTAGCAGGCCAGTGATTGGGGATGATGAGAGTAGTACTGCAAGAACATCTGGGGACCCAAGGTTGAGAAAGGCTGATCTAGCCCATGAATGGGGAACCTGTGGCTCTCTAAGCTGCTGTTAGTCTACAGTTCTCATCAGCCCAAGCTGGCATAGCCAATGGTCAGAGGTGATGGGATCTGGAGTCCAGCAACATCTGGGGGACCACAGCTTCCCCACCTCTGATCCAGCCTAATTAAAAGTTCTGGAGAACTCAAAAGCTTGCACACCATTTTGTGACTTTTTGGCTGGCTCTGTACAGGTATTGTTCTCATACAGAGTTTGGATTTGTTCCTGTGGATCATCACGGCTACCTTTCACTTTATCTGAAAGCAAAAAATGGCAGTGCTTTCTTTCTCTCGAAGAATCTCTGAACCACTGACCTTCCTAAAGTTAATTGGCCTCCTCTGTCTATCTTTGGCAAACTTTAAAAAATGGGGGGGGGGGTGAATAAAACTAACCTGTGAATCAGCGGTTTCATTAACGTCCAGCTGTACCATCTCACTTCTGCCACTTTAATTAAATGACTCTATTTCTATTTCCTCCCATTTCCAAATGAAAAATTGTGAATTCATTTTGCAATGAAAAATGCCATCCCATAGCATTCCTATTAGATCTGTCTCACACATCAAATTGGGGTGGGTTTTTGTTTTTTTTTGCAAAAATCCAAATCCAAAGCTGAACTCTCACAGTTCCTGGTACATCAAGGCAAAGAAGTAAGTAGATAACACAGAGTTACATTTTGTTTCCACAGAGCAATATTTTCTCGCATAGCATTTTGCAAATAGTAATAATAATAATAATAATAATAATAATAATAATAATAATAATAATAATTTATTATTTGTACCCCGCCCATCTGGCAGGGTTTCCCCAGCCACTCTGGGTGGCTTCCATAGAAACCAAAAATACAGTAAAATATCACAGATTAAAAACTTCCCTGAACAGGGCTGCCTTAAGATGTCTTCTAAATGTCTGGTAGTTATTTATCGCTTTGACATCTGATGGGAGGGCGTTCCACAGGGCGGGCGCCACTACCGAGAAGGCCCTCTGCCTGGTTCCCTGTAGCTTTGCTTCTCGCAATGAGGGAACCGCCAGAAGGCCCTCGGCGCTGGACCTCAGCGTCCGGGCAGAACAATGGGGGTGGAGACGCTCCTTCAGGTATACTGGGCCGAGGCCATTTAGGGCTTTAAAGGTCAGCACCAACACTTTGAATTGTGCTCGGAAACGTACTGGGAGCCAATGTAGGTCTTTCAAGACCGGTGTTATGTGGTCTCGGCGGCCGCCCCCAGTCACCAGTCTAGCTGCCGCATTCTGGATTAGTTGTAGTTTCCGAGTCACTTTCAAAGGTAGCCCCACGTAGAGCGCATTGCAGTAGTCCAAGCGGGAGATAACTAGAGCATGCACCACTCTGGCGGGACAGTCTGCGGGCAGGTAGGGTCTCAGCCTGCGTACCAGGTGGAGCTGGTAGACAGCTGCCCTGGATACAGAATTGACCTGCGCCTCCATGGACAGCTGTGAGTCCAAAATGACTCCCAGGCTGCGCACCTAGTCCTTCAGGGGCACAGTTACCCTATTCAGGACCAGGGAGTCCTCCACACCAGCCCGTCTCCTGTCCCCCAAAAACAATACTTTTGTCTTGTCAGGATTCAACTTCAATCCATTAGCCGCCATCCATCCTCCAACCGCCTCCAGGCACTCACACAGGACCTTCACCGCCTTCACTGGTTCTGATTTGAAAGAGAGGTAGAGCTGGGTATCATCTGCATATTGATGGACACCCAGTCCAAACCCCCTGATGATCTCTCCCAGCGGCTTTATATAGATGTTAAAAAGCATGGGGGAGAGGATGGAACCCTGAGGCACCCCACAAGTGAGGGCCCAGGGGTCTGAACACTCATCCCCCCCCCCCACTTTCTGAACACGGCCCAGGAGGAAGGAGCGAAACCACTGTATAACAGTACCCCCAGCTCCCAGCCCCTCTAGACAGTCCAGAAGGATGTTATGGTCGATTGTATCAAAGGCCGCTGAGAGATCCAGCAGAACCAGGAAACAACTCTCACCTTTGTCCCTAGCTCGCCGGAGATCATCAACCAGCGCAACCAAGGCAGTTTCAGTCCCATGGTGAGGCCTGAATCCCGATTGGAAGGGATACAAATGGTCCGCATCCTCCAGGCATGCCTGGAGTTGTTCAGCAACCACGCACTCAATCACCTTGCCCAAGAATGGAAGATTTGAGACTGGGCAATAGTTGGCCATACTGGCTGGGTCTAAAGATGGTTTTTTAAGAAGCGGTTTAATGACCGCCTCTTTCAGCGGATCTGGGAATGTTCCCTCAAAGAGGGAAGCATTCACCACCCCGCAGAGCCCATCGCCCAGCCCTTCCCGGCTTGCTTTTATTAGCCAGGATGGGCAAGGATCAAGGAGACAGGTGGTTGGTTTCACGCGTCCAAGCAGCCTGTCCACATCCTCGGGGGTAACGGATTGAAATTGATTCCATGCAACTTGACCAGACAGAGCTCTAGCACTCTCCCGCCCAGGCCCTGCTCCCACGGTGGTGTCTAGCTCCTTCCGAATATGAGTGATTTTATCTGCAAAAAACTTTGCAAAATCGTTGCAGGAGATCTTGGGGTCTTTACAAGGCCCCGGTGGTAAAGGTGGTTCCATTAAATTGCGAACCACCTGAAAGAGTCTCCTGCTACTATTTTCTGCAGATGCAATAGAGGCGGTGAAGAAAGTCTTCTTCGCCGTCGCTATCGCCACTTGGTAGGCTCGACGTTGAGCTCTAACCTGTGTCCGGTCAGATTCGGAGTGAGTTTTCTGCCACCAACGCTCTAGCCGTCTCAACGATTGTTTCATCACCCTCTGCTCCGGGGAAAACCACGGGGCTGTCCGGGCTCCATGCAATTGGAGAGGGCGCTTCGGAGCCTGACAGTCAATAGCCCTGGTTAACTCCACATTCCAGCGGGCCACCAGGGAATCAGTTGAAAGGCCATCAACATGGGATAAAGCATACCCTACCACTCTCTGGAAACCATTTGGATCCATTAAGTGGCGGGGGCGGACCATCCGAATTGGTCCCACCTCCCTGCAGAGGGGAAGGGTCACGGAGAAGTCCAGTTGCACCAAGAAGTGATCTGACCATGGCACTTCTTTTGTTTCACTTTTACTTAGTGTCAGATCACCCACGTCACTAGAGGTGAACACCAGGTCTAAGGCATGTCCATGACTATGAGTTGGGCCAAACTTATTCAGGGACAGCCCCATGGAGGCCATGCTTTCCACGAAGTCCCAAGCGGCCCCTTGTAAGGTCGTGTCGGCATGGATGTTAAAATCCCCTAGGACAACCAAACTAGGTGTCTCCAGGAGAAAATCCGCCACGACCTGAAGCAGCTCAGACAGGGAATCCTTGGTGCAGCGGGGAGGTCGGTAGACCAAAAGGAATCCTGTACTGCCCCTATTGCCCAACTTCCAGAACATGCACTCAGAGAACTGGATCTTCCCAGTAGGACGCCTGGTGCAACCCCCCCCCTCCCCGCCCACATGACCTGGGTTGCTGTGCGTAAGAGAAACCTGGTGGGCAAGCAGCGGCAAGGACAGGCCCATCTGCTTCCTCCAACCAGGTCTCTGTCACACATGCCAGGTCAAATCCTCCATCCACAATCAAGTCGTGGATGGAAGTGGTTTTATTCATCACTGACCTGGCATTGCACAGCAACACTTTCAGGTCATGTGGGTTTCCCCTGTTGATTCCAGTATCCATCTGGTCAAGGCCAGTCCTCACCCAGCCGATGGTCCGAGGCCTCACCGCAGCAGGAGTCCCTTTATAGCTGGGAGAGAGGGCCTGGGCCACGTCCCCTGGGCCAGCTGGAGAAGGCCCTGGAAGGGAGCAGGCCCTGCAGTCCTCACCCAGCCGATGGTCCCCTCTTGACAACAAATATTAGGTGTGATAATAGTAAGGAAAGGAGCGAAGGACTTTTCTTAATTAACTACCACAGTTACAGCCTGATTCCCATTCCATGGCATTTCTTAGCTCACAACATCCATGCAAAATTGTTAGTCATGCCAGAACTCTACATTATCTTCTTGCATATTGTGTCATAGGATCGGCCCTTATAGTACCTTATGATCTCAGCCTGCTTGTAAGAATTACAGTCTTTGTTGGAGTTTCCTAGTCCCCAACATTAAGAACATGCATCAGAAGAACAGTGTTGCTGGGTCAAACCAAAGGTCCATCAAAGTCAGGGGTCGACAACCTAAGGCCCATGGGCCACAAACAGTCCATGGGGTTGTTTAACCAGCCCATGGACCCCCGCCACCTACTCGGTTGGCTCCCGTGCCCTGCGCTAAACCGACGCGGAGCATAGCGGGGACCGCCTTCCATGATGCTGGCTGGCTTCCTGCAGCCAATGGGAAGCTGCACACGCCTCCTCTGCGCCAGAACAAGCGCCGGAAATAGCGTTTGCGCATGTGTGAGTGCACACACACACTCCGGCCCATTGTGGCATCTGCGGGACCCAGTGGCGTAGCGTGGGGGGTGCAGGGGGGCGGCCACATCGGGCGCAACATCTGGGGGTTAGGGTTAGGGGGCGCAAATCCACGGGTTAGGGGGCGCAAATCCATGGGTTAGGGGGCGCAAATTACTTGCCTTGCCCTGGGTGCTGACAACCCACGCTACGCCACTGGCGGGACCGTGAACTGGCCCAAGCCACAAAAACTTTGCCGACCCCTGATCAAAGTTCTAGTATTAGTATCTAGTATCTAGTATTATGTGAGAAGGAGGGGAAAATATTACAGTGGTACCTCAGGTTAAGTACTTAATTCGTTCCGGAGGTCCGTTCTTAACCTGAAACTGTTCTTAACTTGACGCACCACTTTAGCTAATGGGGCCTCCTGCTGCCGCAGCGCCGCCAGAGCATGATTTCTGTTCTCATCCGGAAACAAAATTCTTAACCTGAGGTACTATTTCTCAGTTAGCGGAGTCTGTAACCTAAAGCGTATGTATTTGTTTTCTTCACCCATATGCATCCTGCTAATTGCATTCTTCGGGTGGGGGGGTCATTGTTGGGAAGGGGGGACTGCAAAATTCCTCAGGTGTGCAAAGAAACCACCTTGCAGTTCTTTGTATCCCAGCCTTACAGAAGACAATGAGAATAAGCTATCATGGTGATCACTGATCATTATATTGCACTAAATATTAACATACATGAATGCAGTGCAATTCAGAAAGGTCATAGCTCAGTGGTGGAGCATCCACTTTCAATGCAGAAAGTCCATGTTTCAATCCCTGGCATCTCCAGGTAGGGCCGGAGAGACCTTGGAAAGCCACTGTTAGTGTGTGTAGACCAGTGTTTCCCAAACTTGGGTCTCCTGCTGTTTTCAGACTACAATTCCCATCATCCCTGACCACTGGTCTTGCTATCTAGGGATGATGGGAGTTGTAGTCCAACAAAGAGCTGGAGACCCAAGTTTGGGAAACACTGGTGTAAACAGTACTGAGCTAGATAGAGCAATGGCCTGACTCAGTATACATGTTCAATTAAAGGTTTTAAATTTTAATTAATGACTTTTTAACTGAGGAAAGGTAGAAGGATTCTTTTAATGTTTTATGTGGGTTGGTTTTTTGGGGAGGTGTTGAGTTTGCGGAAGGAGAACTTTGGCTTGGCTAAGTCAGGCAACAATTCTTTAACAGCCTTTGCTTAGCAGTCAAGACTTCTGCTTGTCATCTTGAGTTATATAAGCACGCTTGCCATACTGGTGGGCTGTTAGCATCGAGCTACATATAATCATTTTTACAGTGTCAAAAGAGTAAATCTGAAGAGTGTGTAGGATGAAGTGCTATAGAAAGAACCTGTATTGAATTTGATGGAACAGCTAACACAGCTGTGAGGGTACAAATCTTTGGGAGCATTAACAAAGCAAGAAGGCTTTGTGCATTTCTGAGATTGCTAATGAAGTAGCCTGTAATTTCCTGTGGCGCATTAATGAAGAGAATTTGAAAATGGCACTTTTCCCCTTAATGTCTTGGGTCTGCATTAATAACAGCTATCGCTGTTTGGTTACCACCAGGAACTGAGGACTGAAGGAAAAGCCACTTGCCAAGTTATCTCCCTCAACAAAATAGGCTTACGAAGTTACCAAGAAGTATTATGCAAGAGCTGAAGGGTTTGCCCAGCCCAAGATGAAATAAAATGATTTATATAGGTGCAACTGTTATTTAGAAGAGCATTTACAACAACTTCTTTTAGAATGACTCAGAGTGTTTGGCCAGTCCCCAAACGGAACATCTATTCTTCGCTTTGCTTTCTCCTGGCCTGGCAAATTATGGAGATTAGCTGCATTTTAAGACCATGTTTGCTTGATTAGTACTAATTAGAAACTCAGACTTTGTCGGCATTGCTCAAACATGCTGTCCTTGCTTATTTTAGATGCTGGTGTTTGTGGGTGCACAATGGCTGCCTGTTGACCTAGTATATTGCTATCCCATGCACAACAGCAGGATACACTGGTGGTCCTATTCACGGTTCAGTGTGACTTGCAGGCTGGCACTGCCACCACCATGACATGCCCTCCAACTGCCCCTAAATATTCAATAAACCATTTCCATTCTTTTATAAAAAGTTTGTTATCTTGTTATCTTGATTTCTTATTCTTCCAGTAAGTTTCGCCATTTGGGACAGATCCTCCTCAAGATCATGTGGGGCCACAACCTCTCATGCAACACAGCAAGATCCCAGGGAGCAGATGGGTCAGCAAGCCCTTTAAAAGTGTGGTGTGTGTCAATATAAATGAATGTGGATGAATCCTTACTTCCAAACATGGGGCAGAATACTGTTTGGTCAGAGAGAGCCCCAGCAGGGATTTTAAATCACAAAACATGCAGCAGTGTTGGTATATAGACCTTTTAAATATTTCGTTGTAGGTCACTTACAGTGACTTCCCCTTTATACCCCCTTTAACAGTGAATAGACTACACAGCTTGATAAGTTTAAAAGAAGTTTACTTACAAACTTATCAAAGGTCAGATCCATGCATTTTTTTCCATGCAGCACCAAGAAAAAGTCAGGTAGAAAAGTAAAAGTTTTTAGAACTTAGAAAAATATAGTAAAAGTTTCTGAAGACCTGGCCTAAACTTGAACAGCCAATTGCTGCAGCCGCTGGTTGCCTGATGGGGCTACATACGTACATCTTGTTGGATCAGGATCAAAGAACAGAGGAAAAACTGTTAAGTTAAAAAAAAAAAGAGGTCTTCTCCTATGACAGAATCCATCTTGTTCAATCTCCCATCATTACTCAAGAAGCACGACCCTTTGGCTTAGCTTAGAAATGACACAGCAAATTCTTATTAGGAAAAGGAAAGAGATGTATGGGTTGCAAAACAAAGCACTTAATTAAGACATAGTGTTTCCAATTATGTATGCCAGGGTGAGCTCATTACAATTAATGTCATTTCCAATAGTGCCCCTAAAAATGGCAAAACAAAGTCAGCAGCAGCAGTAGGCTCCTTCCTGTCACACGGCTGCTCAAAGCACTGATAACTGCTTCCATTAGAAACATCTGTGCAGGCTGCTAGCTGATGTAATATGAGTCGCATGATAAGCTGGTGTTTCTCATCATCTGAGTTGGAACCATAATGTGACAATGTTGATATACTGTAGGCAATCAGTTGCAGTGCTCAAGAGAATAAGATACTCATTGGGACTCACCCAGCTCTGCGAAAGCTTGCCAGAAAAGGTTCTGTGGAGAATTCTACATAACCCCTCAAAAAGTTCTATAAAAGTGCCATGGCTCAGTGGTAAAGTACATATTTTGCATGCAGAAGGGCCTTCACAAGCATCATAGGTACCAAAGCTATGTGGCTGAGGACAGCTCAGCCTCCACCCAAAGTGTGTGGGGACAGGACTGAGCTCCCCCAATCTTGTGGGTCCAGGCCTCACCAGGCCCCACTGTGGCAGAGGACCTCACCGGGCCTTGTGGCCTTCTCCTGAAGCACGTGACATCACACCTATGTGTCACACATGTGATTTCATGCACACACAACAAGCCCCCCACCATGTCACACAGAACTGGCACCTCCAGTTAAGACTAGAAAAGACTCCTGTTGGAAACTCAGTTTAGACAATACAGAGCCACAGTACATTGACTAATGATCTGACATGGTATAAGGCAGCTTTAAGAACTGCCACTATGCACATATGGCCCATAGCATATGTTTTACCTATTTTCTCCTTGTGTTTATGTTTATTCTCTTTTTGTCACTCTTGCACTCCAAGCCACACGCAATATGCCAGCAGGCCATCAAAGCAGCTCATCCGTCTGTTTAGGCTGGGTCGTATCATGTCGGATTTTAAGGAATTCAAAAGCATCTGGATCTCCGGGGAAAGAACACCTTCAGCTGCAAGTCAATAGCATATTTGCTGTCGATGAATTGTTTTATATATTCCTACTTTAGTGAGTCAAAGGTCGCCAGTGTTGGTGCACATCTCACTGGTTTGCAGTGTGATTGTATGAATGCTAATCCTTACTGAAGTGTGTTTAGCATCTACACCTCAGGTGATGATGGCACTTTTCAGAAAAAAAATAGAGGGAAAGTATCACCAGAAGAAAAATTCCTGATGAGTTAGTTAAATATTAGAGCTGTTGTGTTTTTCTGTCTTCTGATTGCTAGCTAGGTATCACACTGTGAGCTAATTTATTTGCTACAACAAACTCCAAAGTTTACTTCTCATTTCTTCTCCTGTCCCTGGAAAGTCTACTTCATTGTACACCTGTCATTTGCATTCTATTTTCAACACTTTACTAGAACATTGGAAGTTGGCATCTATGAAAACCAGCAAGGTCAGTATTGTTTGCAATGTCTATGTAATTTCTGCGGAGGGGGGCACCTCTTAAGGAGGTGCAGGAATTAAGGGGAAAGCTCAGTGACAGCTGAAATAGTAAATAAAAACAAGTAGCTATTTTGTGTAGAGACTAAAATCCTGAAAGCAGGGCTAGTCAGACAACTGAAACTGCTGTAGCAGAACATCATGAAATGTTGGTCTCAATGGACTTCTCAATATTGTATGTCCAAAAGTGGTGATGTGGCTGTAAGTGGTTTATGCAATGCTTGCGCACTCCGGAGATGATGCCATCTCACAGCATCCTGACTATAAGGGGCATTTCAAACATGAACATCAGACAGAACAGCTATTGCACCCCAGACACCATGACTCAGATTTGTGCTGTCATGCTCCGCAGCTACTGTTACTTTCTTTTCTTTATTGAAGAAACAAGCAACAGAAGAAAATCTGGCTCATTCTGCCCTGATATTTAGCTTTCTGCTACAAAGTTCCCCTTTTAATGGATAGTAGTGTTTCCACAAGTAGCAGTGTTGTTAGGTACTTAAAAGACTCAGGGCGCAAGTGCAGGGCACACATTTACACACACACATACACCTCTGAGCAAATTAAGATGATTTGCAATGTGGCCAGCATTCCTGTAAGCAATTTTGTTTTAATTCTAGAAAAAGAGGTGCTGGAACTCAAAATGAACACTTCCCTTGTTCTCTTATACAGTGGTACCTCGGGTTACATACGCTTCAAGTTACACACGCTTCAGGTTACAGACTCCGCTAACCCAGAAATAGTACCTCGGGTTAAGAACTTTGCTTCAGGATGAGAACAGAAATCGTACTCCGGCGGCGCAACAGCAGCAGGAGGCCCCATTAGCTAAAGTGGTGCTTCAGGTTAAGAACAGTTTCAGGTTAAGAACGGACCTCCGGAATGAATTAAGTACTTAACCCGAGGTCCCACTGTAGTGTAATGGCAATGGCACACACCTGAGAGGTGGCAGCATTGGCAAAATTCAGGCCTTGAAAGATTCTTGTCAAATCCTGTTGGCTAAGCTCTTCCCCTGACTAGAGTTGAATTTATCCCAGTTATACATTATTCAGGGCAAAGCTAGGAGTAGATCAATGGCTATTTATCTAAAAGGTTTTAAAACAGCCAAAGCCAGGCTGCACATCTGCCTGGGGGGCAGAGAGATGAGTCATTAAAAAAACCCAGATGTTCACCATTTTCTCAGGAAGGTAAGAATAAACATTCTCACAACCAAACGCCCTTCCTTTTGACATCATTGAAACCCTTCATTTGAGGTGTGGGGGGGGGGACGTGCGTGTCCTGGTCCTGCAAGTAAAAATATATTTAAACATTGAGTTTTTGAAATGTTCATTGAGATCCACTGCATCTTTTTCACTCCGTGCTCACAACAAGGACAGCACTGGTTGGATTGCAGGCCATAAGAGGGTTTTCTGAGTCTTCGGGTTTGAAGGGGGGGGGGGAGAGAGGTTTGCAGGCATGAGGCACCCACTCCTGTGTCTAGCAGTTTCTGGATAAGAGCTCTTCCCAACATTTGCATCCCTCCATTAGTAAAGAGTTCCTCAATCTGAGCCAGAAAAAGGTAGAACTTAACAATATAGAATTTGTATGACAAACTATTGTACTCTCAACACTTCCTTCTCCTTCTCCTAGCATTAGGTGTCCGAAATCCTTTAGTTTAAGAGTTATGAATGTGTCGGGACTATAATCATATGCACCCACAATTCTATACGTGCTTGTGCTGCCACACACAACCAACACTGCACTAACACTAACAGTGTGATTTATAAGCTTTTATTCTGTCGTTTCAGCGAATGAAGGTTTCCTTTCCCAAATCTCGGTTTGCACGTTTTAGCTTGGTTCACACCTCATGCAGACACACCTAGAACAATGCCTGCAGCGCCTTTTTCTGCAAAGATCCCACCCCCTCTGGGAGGTGGGTGTTTGAGGGGGGCAGTGAGAAGCAGATACACATGTGAAATATACTCGGAGTCAAGAGTGGATTTCATGCTCTTTATTCAGCTCATAGTAGTGAGGAGGAATGGAGTTCCCCCAGAATGTCTGCCTTATATACATTATTTACACAATGGGCCTCACGTGATTGGCTAATTCCAGGATTCTCCTGTAGGCAAATCAGGTTGCGGATTCCCTTCCACCTGGAGCTGGATTGGGTGGCTCCTGTGGACCAATCAGACTGCTGCATTCTGGGTTCTATTGTTCTAGGACCAATCAGACTGCTGCCTTTTGGATCCTATTCAACTCAGTACATAACAACATGGCATCCATTCATGTGTTTGTAATTTAAAAAAAAAAATTTAAAAACGCCTCCACATAAACTTGTTGCTAACAGAATATCAGGAAGATTTAGAATGGTACTTAATCAGTGTCTCTTGTACTGCATCTCATTAGGTCTATAGTTTTGCGTTCTCAATTGCAGAAGCAGACGGATATTTATTTGTAAAGGACGAAGGACAACAGTTTACACTCATCTGTAAGTTAACACACAGGCATACGGTATTTGTTTTGGAATCATTGTTTCATACTTACAAACATGTTTGCGGTCCTGTCATCTTCGTTTCCTAGCAAGCACCTATGGTGGGTGCATTCTTGAAGTCGTAGCGGGGGGAGACTGTCATGATTCCAGTGGATTCCCAAGGAACAGAATGTCCCTATTTTCATCTAAGAAATGTTGGAGGTTATGTGGTTGAGTTTTGAAATGGGCGGCAACTACCAGTCTTTGTCAGTCACCTGAATAGTTCAGAAATCTCATCTGCTCACCGGTTGGTACCCCTCCAGGTGGCCCCTTTTATCTCAAGGTTTATCCAATGGTTTCAGAGGAAGTTGGCTGTTGCATGGGATGTAGAGCTGACATCAATGAATGTACAGTGGCGCCCTCTGTCGAGGCTTCCAGTCATCACATGCTTCACTAATGAAACAAGAAAATGAAATTCCGCTAGAAATACATGGTTTGTGATGTCTGCATGATGCCAGGCTAATGAACTGGTAACATGAAGCCAATCGCTTTGTCCATTCGTGTTTTATAACATTCACAGCCCTTGAACTCCGCCGCTCGTCGTCCTCAGCTCCTGCACCAGCCTAACTCATAAGGGATAATATTAAAGGGTTCCTGCTATAAAAATGAATGCTTCCCCCGAGTTCAACAAATATTTCCTGATGGGGGCAAAAATAATTGTCCTATCATGTATGTTATCCGGCCTAACCCTCTGCCTTCAGAGGCAGCTCACAATATATTAATGAGGGTCTGCAATAAGGCAGCCAAAGCAACCATCTCTCACAATTTTTAATGGCCTGTGTGTTTAAAACTGAGTTGCAATGACTTAAAGAAAAGGAATGGGCTGCTGGGATTTGAGGTTTCCTTAGCAGCGCAACACAGTATTTTGAATGAGAGAGATGATGTGGGCTTGTGGTTAAGAGTAGTGGTTCAAATCTCCATTCAACCATTAGCCATTGATACAATTCTTGCCAGTAAAGTGACGCATGCAACTTTTACAGCAGCACGGATCATAAGTACCTTCCCCGCATCCTTTCCTCCCATTTTCATTGATACGTTTTCCGCAAGAAAATAAATGGCGTACAATCCTGCTAGTGCTAATCTCAGCCAAAGAATATTTAAAGTGCCGTGTTATCACTGCCCTCTGTATTCCTGATCATATTCTGCTGTGATAGATGGAAGAGACCATTTCTTCACAGCAGCTGTGGAATGCAAACTTGGACTCCCTTCACCTTTCTTTAGATAGTAGCTCACTGGAGTAAACAGCATTTCCTATTTTTAAAAAGTCACGCCAAAGCATGCCATTATGAAAAGGAGTCACAGATGGTGTGAAAGGATAGCGGCTCTCACCTGACCTCCAGTTGGTCACATCACTGCTGGGATGCAGAGCAGAAAGAGTGAGGTGAGGAGGTCAGCATGATTCAAACGCACTAGCAGAGCCAACCCACTGCTCCCATTAGTGTTTTTGCACCGCGCCAATCTCACGCCTCCCTCTCCCAATAAAAAAATATATACGAGCTGGTCTTAATATGGAGCGCACATAATTTCTCAGTAAAACGATGTGGGTAACCCAGAGGAGATGTGGAGATTAAAATCTGGAACAATTCGTGGAAAGGAAGGTGATCATTGCACATTTTCATCCATTGGGTTGAGAAGTTCCATTGTTGGGTGCTCACTTCGGCAGCACATATACTAAAATTGGAACGATACAGAGAAGATTAGCGAGAAATTCCATTGTTGGGTACATAGGAGGGCATCTGTTTCCTACCCCAAATAGTAAAGGTAAAGGTAAAGGGACCCCTGACCATTCGGTCCAGTCGTGGCCGACTCTGGGGTTGCGGCGCTCATCTCGCTTTACTGGCCAAGGGAGCCGGTGTACAGCTTCTGGGTCATGTGGCCAGCATGACTAAGCCTCTTCTGGTGAGCCAGAGCAGCACACCGAAATGCCGTTTACCTTCCCGCTGAAGCGGTACCTATTTATCTACTTGCACTTTGACATGCTTTCGAACTGCTTGGTTGGCAGGAGCTGGGACGAAGCAACGGGAGCTCACACTGTCGCAGGGATTCAAACCGCCGACCTTCTGATCGGCAAGCCCTAGGCTCTGTGGTTTAACCCACAGCGCCACCCGCGTCCCCAAATAGTAGCCCCGAGCTAAGAATGCGTGGCAACCTAAGTAATGCAATGATGAGGCTTTGCACAGTGGCACCACATTTTATTTGTGCAGAGCACAGGAAAGAACACAAGAGTGGGGAGAACGAGAAACATCTGTGGCATCTACTGGCTGAAATTACCTGGGTAGATTGTCTTCTGTAACGTAACATGCTCAATGGCCAGGCACACCTTAACAACTATTTCACAAATAGTTGCTTTGCATTGTGACGAACTCTTCCAATGGACCTAGCAGACCTAGGACAAATACTGATTCTTGCATAGATATTGAGAAATAACCTGACCTTGAAGTTAATGGAGTTCTGCTTCAGGTAGCTCTGACCTTTCTTTCTGTCCAACAATTAAGGCCATTGTACTGAATGCTCCAAAGCCACTTGAAAAAAATCTGTTGAACTATTGAAATGTTTCTTATCTGTTTATCTAATCCCTTGAGCAATTTATGAATAGTGGGAAAGCTCTTTCCACCTGACCTTTTTGCAAAAGCAAATCCATTATGTACATTAAGTGTATCTGACTCAATTTTTCACAAAGGCTTGACAATAGGTTTCACAGGAATCAGTTACAAAAAGCATTGCACTTAAATGCAAATATACCAGACAAGTGCTCAAAATTGGGTATCGACAAACTGAATATTCCATGCTTGCTTCCACAATAATTTCATGATACAGGAACATAACCTTGACATGACACTGAATGAAGAAGGAGGGATGAGAATAGTTAATAACAGTTTTGTCCCCTATTTTTGGGAACATTTATAACTGGGGGTGGTGAGAATGGTGTTTAGTGAGCCTGACTTCTGAGAATGTTTAGCCTGAGGAAGAGAAGCTGGGGTGGATTGAGGTTGCTAGTACTCATAGAAGATGCCATGTTCTCTGTTGCCTGAGAAGACAAGAGGAGAGGAGCTTTAGTTACAGGAAGGTAGAGTTCAGGAGAACATTAGTAGAAATTTATTGATGGTTGAGAACAGTGGAACCAATTGCCGAGGGCAGTGATGGGGAACCTCAAGCCCAGGAGCCAAATCTGGTTCTCCAACCACTCTCTATTTCTGGTCCTCAAGGCTCTCCCTCCTGAGCCACACTTCATTAGTTTAATGCTCATCTTAGAGGTTTCAAGGTGATCCATTTCCTTTAATTTTCTCTACTTATCCAGTTACAGTGGTACCTCGGGTTACATACGCTTCAGGTTACAGACTCCGCTAACCCAGAAATAGTACCTCGGGTTAAGAACTTTGCTTCAGGATGAGTACAGAAATCATGCGGTAGCGGTGTGGCAGCAGCGGGAGGCCCCAATAACTAAAGTGGTGCTTCAGGTTAAGAACAGTTTCAGGTTAAGAACGGACCTCCTGAACGAATTAAGTACATAACCAGAGGTACCACTGTACAATTTACCTCTGGAAGAAAGCCACTAACAGATAAACTTCACTTGTAGCTAACAGTGAAATGCATCCCTTCCAGCACTGATACACTGGAACCAATGTCTGAGTTGTGACTGGTCCAATTCTACTTAGCAGAAGTGCCAAGCAAACAAATCAAGGAATGCCAGATTTATGATAAGTACTGAAACTTCAAGTCCAGCGTATCCAGGAGCTAATCGCTGAACTGGAGTTTAACAGTCCATTTGCATCCTCATATAGGATCTCCAGAGATGCGCAAAATAGTGTGTGTCGAGTTCTTTAATGCTAGCAGCTTGCACACATCACAAGATGTCTCCTTGATAAATATTCATATGCCAGCCAACATCGTAGCATTCATTAGACTATTCTTGCTGATGAGCCTGCTTTTCCTCAGGCAACGTTTCCCTCTTGGTTTATTAGTGTAAGATACAGATATGTGCCAAAATAACTGAGACTAATGAAGCTGGCTGGCTAATACGACTGGCACACATTGTGTGATGGTGCAGACACTCAGGAGCGACCCCTTACCGGATATTAATGGTTGACATGTTTAATCAAATAATTGGTTAGCTTAATCAATTAAAAAATGCTGATCAACTAAGACAGGGGTCACCAATGTTTTGGGACCAATGGCCGCATTTCAGATTTTGGGAGAGCGCTGGAGGCACCAGTCACAAAATATTTGCTATGGGGAGCAGGGAGCGGGGCATCTCACACACACACACACACACACACACACACACACACAATGGCAGCCGCTTCTGTGCATAGTGTGAAAAGGGTCAGCCGCAAAAATGGCTTCCAACTCCTCTCACACGCTGAGGATTGTCCAAACAAAAAAATTCCTTCCAGTAGCACCTTAAAGACCAACTAAGTTAGTTCTTGGTATGAGCTTTCGTGTGCAAGCACACTTCTTCAGATACACAGGATTGTCCAGAGAATTATAAAAGAAGACGACCCTGCAACCTTAAAGAAAGCACACTGGCTTTTTTTGGTAGAGAAATAAAACCTGTCAGAAAGTGGTTGCTATTTCAGCTCCACAAGTCATGTTTTCAGAGTGAGAGGGGCCAGTTGATCTGAACCTCGCGGCTCAACCCGAGTGGAGGAAGGAAGGTGACATTTAATGACATTTATTCCTGCACCTGCTGCTCATTTTGAGAGAATGGGACTGATCAGCCATACCCTATAACTGGAGGAGGCAGAAATGTTCAGGTTTGATTTATTAAATTTCTGGATAAAAGGCAAGATAATTGGAGATGATCTGGTGATTAAAACTGCCCAAAATAGCAAAACAAAACAAAAATCACTGCAAAGGCGTGATATTTGACAAGGTGCCATAAGGCACCTTACTCTTGCAAAGCCAAGTTTATGGTATGTTTTAGAGCCACCTACTGGGTGCAGCTGGAATATTGGAACTGCATATAGCACTCTGAATTTTGTCCTTGATGCTTCTAGTTTTGGCATAGTTTTGGTTTAGTTTGCTTTCAGACAGAGGCTTTGGGAGTGTCGTGCACAGTGTCACCAGCAAACCACGCAGGAATTGTGATAATTCCTGTGCTTATCCTGCTAGTCCAAAGAACAGGCTGGGGACAAGCAGGATTAGTGCAAGTTTCAAAGTTCATTACAGGTGTGGGAGAAACTGGCAAGTCCTTGGTGTATCCCAGGGGTAGCCAACATGGTGCTATCCAATGTTGTTAGCCTACAAATCTCATCAGCCTCAGTCAGCATGCCCAATGTGCAGGGATAATGGGAGTTGGTCCAATAACACCTAGAGATAACTGTTGGAATTCTGCCTGGGTCAGAGGAATGTGCCACAGCGTAGGCACCGGCAGATATTCCTGTCGACCTCCCCGCGTCTCCACTCTGCTGATAAGCAGGCGAGGTCCGGCGATTCTTCTCAGATGTATGAGAGGAACACACCGTTCTTCCTCTCTCCCCTTTGGTGTCCCCAGGGAGGGGAAAGAAGCAGACAGAAAACTATTTACATCATTTATTTCTGCCTCTTACATCAGTACAGAGAATCATGTCTGCACTCAACAACAGCAAGAAGAAACTCCTCCCAAGTACATCCAGTACGGGTCATATGACACACACACACTGAGCTAACATCCGGTGCTCAGTACAGAATGGACTGCCCCTTTGTTCCCATGGCAACAGTCACAAACATCCTGTCTGGCTTTCCAGCCACAAGCAGCTGGCTGAGCTGCTAGAGCCTTTGCTTGCTGCAGCATTGGTGCTTTATGGTAACATACTCCCCCTAAAGTATCAATGTGTGCCGCGAGCAAAGCGTCATCCAGAGAAGAAAACAAACAGTTGTTATATTTATAACATTCCCCTGTTGTTTCAGTTCCACCCTTGGAACTACCCGCCACTGGTTTAACCAATGTACCTCTCTGGTTGTGTGACTTCGCATTACCTCGGTTAACAACTCTCTGTTGTGCCTTTGTCTCTGACTCAGACACAGCTTCAATCTGTCCTTGGTCGTTTACAATAGCAACATATGCAAGGTTAGCAAACTCCTTTGAATACCTCTTGGGTGGTACACCCTTCGTTGCTCTCTCAGACCTACGTAAAAGTTGCTGCTCTTCTCTGCTTTCTGGTTCAGCCTCTGAACTCTCTGGAGAACCAGTACTAAGCTTAATCAATGGTTCATCCTCCTCTTCTGAGGGTCTAGTCATTATGTGAGATTTCCTCTCAATGACTGTGACAACTGAGCTGTCTGAGCTATCGCTGTCATCATCAGTACTACTGAACTCAATAAGATCAAACTCATCATCATCATCATCATCAGAATCGTTTCCTGTGGGAAATGTCTGTACTACCCGCTCTTGCTTTGGAGCACTCTCTAGGAACTTTGTGAGAATCACCTGACCAGATTCAGACAAAATTACTCTGTAGAGACCCTTTTCATAACCCACGAAAATGCCTCTGGCATTCTTTACTCCACCTGGAGCTTCTGTTCTCACATGAGACCCGAAAACCTTAAAATAGGCAACAGAAGGTTTTCTATTGAACAGCTTCTCAAAAGGAGAACATCCCAACTCTGTTGAGACCTTTCTCAACCACACATGAAGATAGGACGCTAGCGATTCGGCCCAATATTCATGTGGCAAATGTGAACTCAGCAATTGCGCATTCATCCCCTTTTGCAATTCTTTGTTCACTCTTACACAGACCCCCCTGTTCCACGCTTCTTGCGAGACTGCAACTTTGTGGTCTATCCCTTTTCCATCCAGGAACTTCTGAAACTTCTGTAACAGAAAAATTTGCTTCTCATCTGTGAAAAGACAATCAATGTTAGCATCATGCATATTTTTAACCTTGTCACAAAACTCCTGAAACTTTTCTAAAGTTTCTTGTGGTTTCTCCATCATATAAACCCAAGAATAATTAGTGAAACAATCCACACACAAAAGGTAAAATCGTGCACCGCCTCTAGATGGTTCTAGAGGACCAATCACATCAGCATACACCCGCTGAAATGCTCTGTCGACCTTCTTGGTCTTGGTCACCTTCCTGGTGCTCACACTGGTCACACCTGCAAGAGAGATTTCGTTAGAAACAGAAGAATTACATTTCATGTAATCACTTTGATCGAAAGTCAACAAATACAGTCCATCTTTCTCTTTGGCAGTAAGAAACAGTTCTCCATTTTTGTAGATCTTGCAGCTTTTAGCATCATAGGACAGTTTCAGTCCTTTCTTTGCAATCTGCGACACGCTCAGCAGATTAAATCTCAGTTCTGGAACCAGGTAAACATCGCTTATAGTCAAGTTCAGACTCTCAAGATACACAGTCCCAATTCCAGTCGCTTCCAACTCCTGACCGTTGGCCTGTTTCACAGTGAAGCTTTGCTTCTTCAACGTCGAAAACAGTCCTCTGTGCGGGCACAAATGTTTTGTACAGCCCGTGTCAATTATGAACGAGTTCCCAACATCTGGCGTGGTTCCTTTCGCCATCATAGCCTTTGCAGGTTTCACCTGGCACTTGGTACGGCTTTTGCCTGACGCCTGAGGCTTCGTAGAGCTGCTCTTTGCTCCTCTTGACTGGCGCGGCTTCTTACAGTTTCGCTGTAGATGCCCAGTCTGTCCACAATTGTAGCATCGGACAGCACTCAATGCTACACCATGCTCTCCAGTAGCATCAGCTGTGGGGGAATTAGAACTCTGTTCTTCCCTCCCCCTGTCTTTTTCTTCCAGTGCAGCAAGTCTGTCGTGTTCATTCAGGACCACAGCACAAACTCTCTCCGCGGTCAGCTGCGCGGCCGGTAGGGAACCAAGCTGACTGGCAACAACCTTGTAGGTGCGGCTAAGGCTGTTTATCATCATGAAGCAAAACACTTCCTCCTGAAGACGAAAATTGCGTTCCACCATCTGTTGACGCAGAAACTTCATTTCTGTCAGGCGCGCTTGAACATCTCCATCAGGCGCAAGTCTCAGATTGGTCAATTTCTCAAAATACAGCAACGCTGAAGAACCAGCATCTCTCTGATGCGTTGTACGCAGCGTGTCCCATACCTCTTTCGCATTTTCTAAGTGCTGAACATGCACCAACTGATCATCTGAGACACACAGAATTATAGCAGTCCTGGCCCTTACATTCTGTGACTCCCAACCTCTGGTTGGTGCTGCAGGGATGGGGTTTTCAATTACATCAAAAAGCCTCTGATTCTGCAGCAGGGCCTTCATCTTTACAGACCAAGATGAATAATTGTCATTGGTTAAGGGAGGTGGGCAAGGCAAACCTCCCCCTTTCTTGGCATCCATCTTGAAGCCAAGCCTCTCTCACCTCCAAACAAGCTGCAAAATCCAACAGCTGTTTTTTTCTTTCTCACGCAGGCAAACTGCAAGTTGTTTACGCTTTTTTTTTCACCTGGCAGCTAAACTCAGGCTGCTATTAAAGTCCCTTCCAAGGGCACGTAAACTTTGTAGCCAAAACACTCTATGGCTCTGTTTCGCTTTCCCAGGCTCACAGTCCAGCCCCTTTGCCAGTAACTTTCCAGGACCGTTACCTAGCAACAATGCATTTCAATAGGACATCTTATCTACCACAAAAATTTGTGGAATGCAGGCTTCAGCCTTCAAGCTGCAGGCCTCTTCTCCCGGAGCTTTTGTTTTCTTTGAAACGCAGCTCCGTGAACCAGGGAATTAATCTTCCTGCGTTCACACTTTTAGCCCGAAATGCAGCATACCTTGAACTTTGTTGCTCTGGAAAACACCTCTTCTTTCCACCAGCTGTCTGTGGAGCCTCTGGCTTCTTTCAGACGCTTCTCTTCCTCCTTGGAGCAGAGGAGGACAATCCACCAGCCTCTCATGCAGATGTCCGATGAATCGCAACCATCCGAAGGCTGCCACTGTTGGAATTCTGCCTGGGTCAGAGGAATGTGCCACAGCGTAGGCACCGGCAGATATTCCTGTTGACCTCCCCGCGTCTCCACTCTGCTGATAAGCAGGCGAGGTCCGGCGATTCTTCTCAGATGTATGAGAGGAACACACCGTTCTTCCTCTCTCCCCTTTGGTGTCCCCAGGGAGGGGAAAGAAGCAGACAGAAAACTATTTACATCATTTATTTCTGCCTCTTACATCAGTACAGAGAATCATGTCTGCACTCAACAACAGCAAGAAGAAACTCCTCCCAAGTACATCCAGTACGGGTCATATGACACACACACACTGAGCTAACATCCGGTGCTCAGTACAGAATGGACTGCCCCTTTGTTCCCATGGCAACAGTCACAAACATCCTGTCTGGCTTTCCAGCCACAAGCAGCTGGCTGAGCTGCTAGAGCCTTTGCTTGCTGCAGCATTGGTGCTTTATGGTAACAATAACTAGCTCTGGTATATTCACTGCATTTACGAATTTAAAGCTGTCTGTAGATTGAGCAGTAATACCTTGCTCCACTATAGAAGCCAAACATGTATCTTGGATTTCATGAAAGCTCATTTTAATAAGCTCAGAGAATTGCTAGGTGCGGTTCTGTGGCTTGATAAAATAACAGGGAAAGGAGCTCAAGATGTGTGGGCATTCCTGGAGGTGGTTACTAAAAGCAAAGTCACGAAGAATTCCAGTGGGGAAGAAAAAAACAAGCTTGATCCTGTTTTGCAGGGCTCGCTTAAACTACAGTTTGCCAGTTTGTACATCACAGCAAACCGTGGTTTGACAAATGAGGAAATATTCTATTAAGGTGAACACATGAAAGAAGGAGACAGACACCTGTACACCACAGTTTTTTCCTATTCCTCCAAGCTGTGGTTTGGACTGGTTAGAAAACAAGTCTGATCAAAAACAGCTAAACATTTTATAGGCACCTTGGTGTTTTGGGTTGTTTTTTTTTAAACTGAACAAGTGAAAGAGTGTAACTGCTCAGAGGGTGAGGAATGAGTCAGCCAAACAGCATGATATCTGTCTCTGCTTCCAATTGTAGATGTTAACACCAACACCAATTCAATCCAGATACCAAATAACTATCAGCACATAAGAATTCATAGACAGGCTTAGCAAAAAAGTACAGATTTAATCTGCATAGCAAAAAAGTACAGATTTAATATTGGGATTTAAATGTTTGCCATCCTTCAGGAAAGGATGTCAAAGCAATTGTTAGCCCAGGTGTTTACTTACCTCTTAATTTATCTATTAATGTAACTGCTATGTTATTAGGTTCTTCGTAGCTGAAAGCCTACCTGTGGCTACTCAACAGAATCAGGTCACTGCAACAAAATGATATGTGTATGTCTCAGAGGGAGCCTTCAAAGCTCACCTCTCTCGGGAAGGAGCAGGCCAAGACTGAGCTACCATTAATAATAATAATAATAATTAATAATAATAATAATAATAATAATAATAATAATACACCCCACCCATCCGGCTGGGTTGGCAACCAGCAGCTGTCAAGACCACAAGAGAATGGGCAAATTATATGTAGGTATCTGTTCCTCCTACCTTCTTGTCTTTCCCTTCCATTCTCCTCCCCAACTAGCTTTCAGTTGTTTCCCTCCCAATAGTTCACAAGTACACATTCCCAGCATGTTCTCACTCCTGTCTCAGGGACATCTATGCTGGCTTGGTCATGTACACAGAGTGGAAGATAGCAGGATCCCCAAGGAAGTGCTCTAGGAGGAGATGGCTTCAGGCACCAGCCCCGTTGGCAGACCAACTCTGTGTTGCAAAGATGTCTGTCAACGTGGCATGAAGGTTGGCAACATCAACCCTACCGTGTGGGAATCCCTTACAGACGACCGCAGTGCCTAGAGACAGTCCTGTCGTGCAGCCACAGCAGTGACCAGAAAAGGAATGGCCACTGGGAGGAGCATGAGAGAAGAAATGCCATGGTGCATCTGCAACAGCACAACCAGACGCCTTCATCTGCCTCAGCTGCAACAAAACATGTTTCTCCTGTATCGGAGAGGGTGCTGTAAGCTTCCAACAGTTTGACTTGGCCCCCCAAACACACTCCTCCATTGTCTCCTGAGGCAAATGAATGCCAACCCTCCCAACAGCCAATAAGCATTCTGGGGTCACTGGGCATGCTCAGTCCTCATTGGACAACTTTGGGGGTTTCCTATCACCGTAGAGGAATTTTATTTCTGAAGATTTTTCTGTACTTCTCCAAGCTTTGGAATTACCTCAGGTCTACATAACCGATAGGACTCAGCAGAGCCAGCCCACCAATGAGGCGGGATGAAGCACTTGCCTCAAGGTGTGGAAGCCTTGCCCCACTTCTTCCACCACTGCTGGAATGCCCACCTCTCACCAGCGAGTGGCCTTGCCAGTCCTCTTCTCTGCCCCGGAACAGAGAAAAGGAGCAACAGTGCCTTGAGGAGCACCCCAACTCTCCCCAAACTTAGGGGGGGACACACATTCTGGCAATGGTAGAAGTGAGGGGGCAGTGGGAGGATAATTCCAATTTCACCACAGGTGGCAAAATGGGCCACCCCCGACCCAGAATTGAATCAACTGAATCAGAATTACTATAGAGCAGGGATGGGAAATGTGTGACCCTCCGGATATTGATGGACTACAACTTCCATCATCCCTGACCATTGCCATGCTGCCTAAGGCTGATGGGCTTTGGAGTCTATCACCATCTGGAGGGCAACAGGTACCCCATGCTTGGAATAATAAAATAAGCAAGATTCTTCTGGAAGTTCCTCTTCAACCTGTCTCTAGTCTAAGGGTAGGATAGATGCAACTACCACAAGACTTACCAAATGACATCATGATATATCTTTGGTGCTGGGCAAAAAACTTTCCTCTATAACCAGGCCTTTGGTGTTTTTAATATATTTGGGGGGGGGGTTCCTTTGTCTGCTTATAAGTTGCTTTGGGCCGCTCTGGGCAAGAAAAAGCAACCAACCAATTTAATTACCAATGATAATAATGTAGATGGCACTTGTCCCTTTGTATACAGGTTAAGAAGCTCAGTGTGCACATGAAGCCTTTGCAATACTAGGCATAAAAATATTGCGTTAATGAATTTCTGTTCTCTGAAATAATGTTTTTTGTAGCAGACTCCCAGCTGCTAAGAACATTAAGTGGCTCAAGCGCTCCATCACATGGACAAACCGGGGTTTCATTTTGCAATTAAGATGCATCACAACAACTGGCTAGAAATTCTCACCAGCGTCAACAAGCATTAAAGGCTAAAGAGTGGGAAGATTTTAGCCAGGTATCTTAAAAAGCCAGGAGCCCTTTGAGCACAGAAGAGAAAGCCAGAGGTGCTGAAAACTGTTCAGGGCAGTAGTGTCCAAAGTTCTGAACAGGGACAGCCAAAATGCTTTTCTTATGGATGCAGGGCATGTTGTAGGGAGTCCCATTGTGCAAGCAGAAATCCTTGCATTGATGGGACACGGTGGTTGAATCCTGCCCCATTTGTCCATCCAGTCAAGCACTGTGTACTTTGATTGGCAGTGGCTCTGCAGAAACTCACCCCTTTTCCACCACTTGCTTTTATCTGGAAATTCCAAGGACTGGACTTCAGACTGCCTGCGCGCCCTGAATGTAGCCCGCCACTGGGAGATGGTACCTTCAAACAGTACATCAGAGCTTACACAAAAGTAATATGCACTATTATTTGTGAAATAAGAGAAAACTTGCAAAATGAAAACCACAGGTGGTAGAGGCTGTTCCAGCAAATTTTATTTGTGCCATTGTATATTTTTCTAAACAAAAGGAACACCAAACCAGGAAGCTTTGTCTTCTGTCCCCCTTTAGTACACCTGTCCTCCTCACATACTGAGGGCCCTTATTACTGTAATTTCTTTGGTCACAGGACAGACTCTCCTACAACTGCAAACATGTTTGAGAATACATCTGGCTCACAGGAATGAGCAGGTAAAGCTGCTTGCAGGCATTTCAAAAATGATGGGCTCTGTCATGAAGTTTCTATATAATCCATCTTGTGTTGTTTTACTCATTTGCTGTAGGCAAAGGATTAACCAGCCCTCACACAGGTCTGTTATAAGATGCATTGTGAATGCCTGGATCCAGCAACGTAATTGATTTGCGTCCTTGTGAAGACCTCTGGCCATTCAGCCATTCGCACTGCAATTATGATCTGGGATCCACTGAACCATCCGGACGTCCTTATTCAAATAATACCCACCCTTATGTACAGTCACTAGATGGACTAGAACTGGATTGGGGACAAAGACTGCAATGCCCTTGGTAACGCAAAAGGGCTAAGAAATATTAAAAGCTGAAATGGACTTGACTATTCATCAAACAGGGTTGGCTTGATTGAAACCTTTTCAGATATTCAACCTCAACTTTTCTCTCTTTCCCCCATTCACTACTGTGGCCAGCCAGTTTCTGGCTTTGATGCTTACAGTACATGCTGTATCAGGAAGATAAGTTACTTTAACCAAAACCAGACAATTCTGATATTGTATTGTGACGTCTACTCAAGAGATATTATAGGACACATAGTCAACTACATGGCACTCATGCAGTCAGAACTACAGTGAACAGATGGCCAAAGTTTCCAGCCAGAAGTCTTCAGGCTCTATGATTAGTCCTCCTGGAGCACATTATGGCAGAGGCTGGACTTGTTTTGAGTAACCAGAATTATGGTTTCTAAAGAAAATAAAGTGTTAAAACAGCCAGTCGTCATATTCCTTTTCTGAAGTACACATAAACGTTCTTTATAAGTTACATGAATTTAAACCATGTTTCGTTGCAAAAAATAGTTGAATTAACAGAAACCTCTATTGAGAAGGTTAAAATGAAATAATCTTAAGCCAGGGAAGGAACCCACCCTTCCCTGACCTGTAGAAGTAATTGCCTATTTTTCTTATTTACTCCTTCCGTGTCCTCTCTTCAAGGAACTCAAAGCTACAAGCATGACACCCGCTGCCCAAAATTATCACAAGAACCCTGAGAGGTAGGTGCAGTGGAACGTTTTGTGTGTGTGACTGTCCCAAGGTCACCTAGTGAGTTTCATAGCTGAAAGGTGATCTGAGCGTAGACCTCCAGTTTCTATCCAAAACTCTATCCACTACGGCAATCTGCCTCTCTAAGGGCAATTTAGTCTAACTGTCCACACTGGTATAGCCCCGCTATTTTGAAATGTGGTGACAACAGTTAATGCAGTCGTCAGCGCTACAACTATAGCTCTGCCATGCGCTGCAAATCTTTATGTCATAGGAGAATTGCAGTTGGAAGGAACCACAAGGATCATCTAGTCCAACCCCCTTCAATGCAGGAATCTTTTTTGCCCAACGTGGGGCTCGAACCCACAAGACAGGAATTAAGAGTCTCATGTTCTACCAACCACGCCATCCCAGGGATATGTTTACATACGACATGAATTCACTTCCAAGTGAACTGAGCACTCGTTAATTGTATGCTCCACTTGCATTGTTAATTGAAATAGTGTTCCCCACCCCCAACAAGCAGTCAAGAAAATATATTATACCCTGTGGAATGAGAATAATTTTTGCTATTCAGCGGAGTTTCCAACATACTGTATTGCTTTCAGCGTGAAACAATCCAATTCGGTGCTTAAGACCAATCATGAAGAAGGTATGACAGTGTAAAAAAAACCTGCCTAACCAACCAACCCCCCCCCCCCCACTGCTCTTCCAGGACCACTGAACCCTTTCCCATTTCTGTATAGCTGCTGTTCTTAAGTCACAGAAATGTGGCACAGCACAATAGGAGCTGCTTGTATGCCTGCACCCCTTTAAAGCACATGCACAATGGCAAAACAACATGCCAAGGATACAGGCACCCTGATTTCAACTGAGCACTAAGAACATCTATTGCCTTTGGCTCTTGGTGTTATTTAGGTACCCCACTTTTCCTTCCAAGAGCAAAATGTGGCATACATGAAGTAGCCAAGTGGTTGTTTATCCACACTCTGGACAAGACCCACCCCTATTTATTATTTAATTAGCTTCAAAAAGCTAACTGCATTACATGCCTTCAGTCCATGTCCTGGCTAACTGCAGAAGGAAAGCCATAAGACTTTGACTTTGCAAAATACCTGCTGGCTTTGGATACAGATCGGAAGACAATTTTCAAGCTTGCTTTCCATCCTATTTGATACAAGGAGGAATGATCCTGGAATGATCTCTGCTGGCTCCTCTGAAGGACTGGTCTAGCTCAGAAGATCACAGCTACAAGCCTTCTGCTTGCACATGAAACCTGTCTGCCTGAGCCACAATTAAACCAGGAAAGCTCCGATTAACCACAGCTTCCCGTCTCATTGAAACCGTGAAACTTCAATTACCTGCCTTGAAACAAGGTGGGTTATCAAACCAACTTCAATATATGGTTTAATACCCTGGCTTATTCAGAAGCAGGTAGTTCTAGTTTCCCATTCAAACCAAACAGGGAACCATGGTTAATTAGAGCTGGCCTGCTTTAATCATAGCTCAGGAACGAGGGAAGGAACTGCTTTACATATACAGGAACTGTATATGTAAAGGGCTTGCGCATATCTTGGCTTATATGGTTGCTCAAATGCAGAGAGTGTGTATCTCAGCTCAATGAAACCAGAGAATGAAAGAACAATTTTTCAGTGCAACGAAAGCTTTAGTTATTACCGTGATTCAACACACAGCTGACCAAAGCAATTCTAAGGGGGGGCATGGGATAAACGTGGACACCATGGTGGAGGATCTGGCACTGCCTAACCCCTGCTGTTTGCTCTAGCCAGAACGGGAGGGAGGTGAGAGAGGCACCATTCTCTTTCTTTCATTTTCCCTCCCCATTAACATCAGTTTGGGGGGGGGGGGGAGAATCACTATGTATATTCCAGGAGCCTTTCTGTGGGGCCATTCAATCCTGCAGATCCGAAGGCCTGCTGCAATCCACCCCGTTTCAAGCCCTACCGCAACACATCTTCAACACTACATATACACTAACAAGAGAATTTTAGGGGTGGCCCGGGAGAGTAAGAACTGTTCTGCCAGTGGAACTCCTCTCCACTCACTGAGCAGCACTTGCACAGCATCCTAAGGTGGCTCGGGCCATCTTGAGGACTGCAGCCTTATTGCTCTACATAAAACAGCAAATTGAGGCTTGCACAAATGCCACAATTGTATTACTCAAAAACTGTTAAGTAGAAAAGTTGCATGAATTATCAAAGGGACTTTTGGTAAAGAGGACCCACACACACACACGCAATCATTTACATCACCACCTGCAATAAATATGTCATATAAAAAACTTCATCGTGTGTGGAAACATGGAAAAATGTTCCCAGAACCCTCTACTTCCAGTAGAAGAAATAGCAGCTTTTCAAGCAGGTAAGTGGCACGTGAACATTTTTTGCAACACTCGTCTTCTGAAGAAGGCAATCCTAGAAGTCAGCATCCAGAGTAAAAACGTTATCGTTGGTGTCAGCCATAACTGCAAAACGCTGATACTCCGAAACCCTCTTTTCAAAGAAATTGGTTTTTCCTTCCAGCGAGATGTTCTCCATGAAGTCAAAAGGGTTTTCTGCTTGAAAGACCTGAGAAAAAGCAAAGTTATTATTAAATTGCAGTTACTGGCCTAAGCACGACAACATTCCTACAAATTTCTGGTAGCTAACTGCTGGAGGCCTTTTCCACTGAGATAGTACTCCTTTCTCTTAATGGCAAAAAAAAACCCCTTCTATAACAAGGCCTTTGGCTGATTAAACAACTATGGCCTTTTAAATATGTTTGTGGAGAAGGGTTTGTTCTTGTTAGTTAGCTGTTTTGTGCTTTGCCTTTGTATTTTTATGCTGTAAACCACCCTGTGATCTTGGGATGAAGGTAGGTATATAAATTTAATAAAAAACAAGTAGAATAATTCTGCCTACAGCCTTGTCTGGGTACAAGCAAAGGCAACAAAGCTTTAATTCTTCTGCAGTTACTTATCTGCCTGCTATATGGCAGCTCCTGAATTAACGTCACTCCCCCAGCACATCTATCACCTCTTCCACTTTCCCAGGCACTTTTACCAAAGCTAAATTTCATAACTGACAACACATATTCTGAGGCCATTTAGACAGAATGACAAGTCCCACTTTGGCATTACATGAACCAGGCCTGGGCGATGTATCAATCAATACATCGCCCAGGGCCGGTATGAGAATCAGAGCATGGTGTCTGCTTCACCCAGTAGTATATCGCGGGTGAAGCAGCCACTGCTTCTGAGTCATAATTTCTTAGACAATATTTTAATTTGACTTATTGGGCCCTAATGTCTGATACTCACATTTCAGTGAGTCTATTGTCTATTTCAGTCTATTGTCTCTTTTGTTGTTTTATTTTACTTGTGTTCTTTTTTTTACCATAGAGCGGTACCTTGGTTCTCGACATACAGTAGTACCTCGGGTTACAGACGCTTCAGATTGCAGACTCCGCTGACCCAGAAATATTACCTCGGGTTAAGAACTTTGCTTCAGGATGAGAACAGAAATCGTGCTCTGGTGGCACGGAGGCAGCGGGAGGCCCCATTAGCTAAAGTGGTGCTTCAGGTTAAGAACAGTTTCAGGTTAAGAACGGACCTCCAGAACGAATTAAGTACTTAACCCGAGGTACCACTGTAATCTGTTCCGCGAGTTCATTCGACTCCCAAAACCATTTGGAAACCAAGGCGCGGCTTCCGATTGGCTGCAGGAGCTTCCTGCACTCAAGTGGAAGGCCGCAGAAGCCGTGGAAGCCACGCCAGACATTCCGCTTCCAAAAAACATTTGCAAACCAGAACACTTACGCTGGTTTGCGCTGTTCGGGAGCCAATTTGTTGGACAACTAAGCCGTTCAGGAACCAAGGTACCACTGTACGTTAATTGTTAACAAGATGTTACTTGTAACATTACATTGCAAGTCACCCTGCACACTATTTATTTTGCTGCAGAAAGGTGGAATACAAATTTTCTCAAATAAATAAATGATACAAAACGATATAAATAAATAACACAATTAGTAAATAAGATGTACAGTATTTTGCAAGGCAACCTGACCAAAGAAAGACTAGTCAAAACATTCCTGGTTTTATTCTATACATCATATATTTTATTTCCAAGTGCTTACAGAGCTCAGGCACAACCCTGAAACAAATGACTATGGCAAAACTTACTAAGGCCCAACCCCACTTACCTGGGAGTAAGCTCCATTGAATTCAACAGGACTTACTTCTTAGACTGCATGATTAGGATTGCATTGTAAGGAGACTAGTGTTAAATGTTTCTATCTTCCTGAACTACCTTACCTTGGAGAAGCCCAGTTCCAGAAGTAACCGATCTGCTACAAACTCAATATATTGCTTCATCAGAGTGCAATTCATTCCAATTAAGCCAACCGGCAAGGCCTCTGTCAAAAACTCCTGTAAATTAGAAAAAGGTAAAATATTTTAGGAGGAGCACAGTTCCAGCTACTTAGGAATAACCCATTATAGTCTGATTACCGTGTTAACATAGGCCACTTTAAATAGAGCCACAGCTACAACACATTGAGATCTGGAGATGGATGTCAAGGTGCTCCATCCTGAAGCAACTGTAGTGACAAACAGTGACTGGTGCAAAAGTGGAGCAGAGCAGGCACCTGACTTTTTAAGAGGAATAGTATTTTGGGTGCAGAAACCCAGAGACTCGTCTGCTCACCTGTTCAATTTCAACTGCATTGACAACAATCTCTCTGACTCTTTCTTCTGAAGGTTTATTCACTAAATACTGAAACATTAGGCAGGCAAAGTTGCAATGGAGTCCCTGAAAAATGAGAATGAAATGCAAAATAAGGGACACTCACCTTGCTTCTACAAACCAGCAGCAAAAACTCTCTTTTTCCACTTTTATTGATGTATTTAAGGTGCATATATGTATATATGTGCGCCTTAAATACATACATAAATATATCCATCCATCATAAAGTAAACGTTAAAAGGGCCAAGCTTTTTACAGCAACACCCACCCACAATTTTAATATCTGAATAGAACTATCCAGAAGATATTGATAAGACAGCAATATAAAGCTGCAAAGAGAACAGGAGTCTCCCAACAACTCTCAGCACCCCTTGACAAACTATGGTCCCCAAGACTCTTTGGGGGAAGCCATGGCTGTTTAAAGTGGTATGATACTGCTTTAAATGTGCAGTGCAGACAGGGCCAAGTTGGCTTCCAATCCACCCACCCTGATTTTTCATATTTTAAAAATTTCAAGACTGCAACATGCATTATTAGTTGGGGGGAAACACATCATTCTTATTAAAATGAGCTGTGCTTAATCTAAAGTGATACATTTACACTATTTTATTTCAACAATTCACATACTACTGGTTGTTGTTTTAAAAAATCAAGTGTGGGGGGATTTCTACTATCTGTGACTCTTTTATTTGGATGGTTTTGCTTTCAGAGAACAAGACTGGACCCCATTTTGAACATCAGCCCCCCCACCACATTACTTCATCTCGGCTAATGAGTTCATTGGAGAAAGTGAGGCCCGGCATCAGTCCTCTTTTCTTGAGCCAAAATATAGCCGCAAAAGAACCAGAGAAGAAGATCCCTTCGACGGCAGCAAAAGCAACCACTCTCTCGCCTGTTTCAGAGGAGATTAAAAAAAAAACAACACACACATATTATGGTCACAAAGTTCGGACACCAACCCCTCAAACTGTAAAACAGAATGTTGCAACATATAAAAGGAGAGGAAATTCCAGGACAAATACAGTAACAATCTGCACTGAAAGCAACATAATTAACAAGAAAACAAAATATTTTTTCAGAGAACACAAAAATCAAATGCAAAAATGCAGTATGAACTCGAGTGTCCCTCCTCTCCACAAACGCCCCAATCCTGGTAGTCTTAAGTATAATTTATAACCAGCTCATTCAACCACCTTCAGCCACAGGATAATACAAACCAACACCATAGCCCCTCCTTCCTTGTCTCCCACTCAGGTAGAGTCTTACTCTATACCAGTTCAGTTTCTTACACTGAGAGGTATTAAACAACTTCAGAACACTCAAAAACATTATCTCAACTAAGGCACGTATAGTGGGAATGCATTACTCAGAAGCAACCTACCAAAAGTGGCTTCCCTGTCTCTTATCCACCTCAGTGCCCAGTCAGCTTTCCTCTTGACGCAGGGCATTGTTTCAATAGCATTAAATAAGAAGTCCCTGGAAAAAAACAAACCAAAAGATAGCAAGAATCTGAGGCGCCAGTATCACATCCGTGCATCGGACAACATGGGTGGTTCAGCTGTTTTACCCAAAGCGGACCACCGAAATTAATGAACATGACTAAGCTAGGGCTATTAATTTCAACAGGTCTACTCAAGAGTAAAACATAGTTGAATGCCACCCTAGGGCTGTGCAAGACACCCCAATACAGTTTGGAACCCAATTTGGTAATCCTGATCAGGCCCTATTCCAGCCAGATCACTCTGGGGCCCAGCCTAATCTGGGCCAAACTCAGAACCCGAACAGGATCAGGGTCTTGCGCAGCCCCAAGTGGCAAGAGGTGTGGGGAAAATGAGATGATACAAGCAGCCTCCTTCCACCACCTCCCTGACCACAAATTCCATCACGGTTTCACACAGCTGTATCTGAATCAGGGGGTCACCCACAGATGGCTCAATCCTCTCATAACAGATACATGACTCAATGATCTTCTGAATGTGTGCATGTTGTGGCAAAACAAGAAGCTTCTGCATCTTGAAGAACATTAAGGCACAAACCTTTTTCAGAACCTGCCTTCAAACTAGAAGGAAATATTAACTCATTTCACCACTGAGTAATTTACAGCATGGGTAACAAGACTATTTCATTTCAGCACATTAATTCTGAAGGAAAAGTCACCCTTTGGTCAACAGTGACTGGTATGGTAGGACAGACTGGACACCTGTCCAGGTAAGCCACTAGTGAACTTAGTGACTGGTCTGTCTTTAAATAAATAAAAAAATCATATGAACTGGATAGGGGAGAGAGACGAAACCAGTATTCAACTAATTTCTACCTTTTTACCTCATTTCTCACATCCAGCCCCTTCATGGAAAGTTATTCACCGTTCTATCCTAGCTACACACATTTTCCATCTTTGTAATTTTGCACAATTTTATTCAGGGCTGTGTGTATTCTGCGATTTCATGAAAGTACTGTGTGAAGCCTTAATTGGTGCAGAATTCCCAGCATTTTAAGAATCACGGTTTTAAAATGGTGTTTCTAGTCCATATGACTAGTCATGAGCCTTGAAGGTGTTTCGTAGAATCTCAGAAGTTATATTTCTAGAGGTCAGAGAGCAGGGCCTCAATATCATGCAGTTCCTTGCTCTTTCTCATACTTACTTGAAGCTGAATTATTCAAATTAAACAAATGCATGCAGTTTCTTAACTTGTATCATTTATACAGAGGAAAGTTTTTTTTAAAAAAAGTTCAAATTTTCGATTACTCCGATGAATATTGCTTCCTACTTTTAAGCACAAAAGCACATACTGCTTTGAGTTTAATGAAACTCCTGCTATGATAATGAGCTGCAATGAACCTTGGCCGCAAGCATACCTGTGAGGAGATTGGAAACATCGGTATCTACTTTTTAACTAACCACATCTAAATCTGAGGAACTATGACTTATTTAAACTATAGTTAATGAAAACAAACCAGCATCTGAAAGAATGATTTGGCTCTGATGTCTCCTAACCATAAAGGGTAAAGGGAACCCAGACCATTAGGTCCAGTTGTGGCCGACTCTGGGGTTGCGGCTCTCATCTCGCTTTACTGGCCGAGGGAGCCAGCGTACAGCTTCTGGGTCATGTGGCCAGCATGAATAAGCCACTTCTGGTGAACCAGAGCAGCGCACAGAAACGCCGTTTACCTTCCCGCCGGAGCGGTACCTAGTTATCTACTTGCACTTTGAAATGCTTTCGAATTGCTAGGTTGGCAGGAGCAGGGACTGAGCAACGGGAGCTCACCCCATCGTGGGGATTTGAACGGCCGACCTTCTGATCTGTGGTTTAACCCACAGCGCCACCCGCATCCTCTCCTAACCATAGTTTAGCTTTAAACAAACCACAATTCCCAAGCTGAGAAGTCGCAGTGAACTGTGGTTTGTTGAAAGGAGGAAGTAGATGTTTTTACCTCCTCCTCGTAGAAGGAAGGGAGGAATGTTGGAACCAAGTCCCACTGTGGCTTAATGCTGTACAGTGGTACCTCGGGTTACAGACGCTTCAGGTTACAGATGCTTCAGATTACAGACTCCACTAACCCAGAAATAGTACCTCAGGTTAAGAACTTTGCTTCAGGATGAGAACAGAAATCGTGCAGCGGCGGCACAGCAGCAGAAGGCCCCATTAGCTAAAGTGGTACCTCAGGTTAAGAACAGTTTCAGGTTAAGAAGGGACCTCCAGAACGAATTAAGTTCTTAACCTGAGGTACCACTGTAGTGATCTCTCCTGTTATGTCATTCAGTATGGAAAGAACACAATACAGAAATCCTCTATATTGTGGCAATACTTACGGTGATTACCTTTTCTCAGGATCTTTGATGTAAGTGTCTATTAATAAACTGTACATCTCTGAGTGAACATTTTCTATTAGTATCTGGAAGCCATAGAAACAGCGAGCTTCTGGGATCTGCACTTCCTGACTAAAACGTTCCACCTGACAAGAAAAGAAGGTTAGAGGTAATTCACACATATACATTCTTAATAACTCATAGAAAGGTGCATGATTCTACCATCACTGGAAAGCACTACATTTGATGTAGTTATCAGACGACAGGAAACTATGGCCAAGGGAATGGGTGTTTCCTATCAACACTTGGAGCTGCAATCCTCAAGTGCCAACTTATCTAAGGACCTTAAATATTTGAACTGCTTGCTCAAAACACTAATGGCAAATAAGCCTTGAGGTCAAATGCCAAAGTGTTTCATCAGCTTGACTGCAGGTGCTGAAACAGCAAATAAGGCAGGCAGCACAGGGTTAGAAAAGCAGCCCATAAAGTATCTTACCAGGTTTTCGTTCACAATTCCATCGCTGGCTGCAAAAAAAGCCAGGATATGTGAAATAAAGTATTTTTCTTCAGGTTTTAGTTTGTTCCAGTGAGGAAGATCCTTTGATAAGTCAACCTTTGTGAGGAAGAAGAAAAATTCATTGCAAATTTATAATTTAGTGGTTCAATAATAAATCTGTAAGACAAAAGAAACGCTTGAGGGAAATGAAATGGCAAATTCTTTATTTATTAAATTTCTATACTGTTTTTTCATCTGTAGATCTCAAGGCAGCTCACAACATAAAGATACAAGATAAGAACACAAAATACAAAAGAACAAGTGCAACAAAACCAAAACAAACCAATATCCACCAACCCCCCACATTCATATAGTTCCTACAAAGCTTCTCTCCACGATGCCTTGTGCTCCATTTAAAGACATTTGCAAGGACTGGGTAGTTTGCAAGTGGACAGGGAAATAGGATGCCCATAACTTGTTCAAAGACATGTTATTAATTTTGTTATTATCACCACTCCTCCAAAAGTCCCAAAATGGCTAACAGCAATAACAAATAATAAACCAATACAATTAATTAAAAATAAATTAAGAAACAGTACACTAAATATGCCAGGATATCTGCACTATCTATGATCATTTCTTGTTAACTGTTCCCTGCCCCACTGCAGGTGTAAATACAATCATTTCAGGAGTTATCATCAATCTATTACGGTAAAATTTTAAAGGTGTATCTATCTAGCATATATTAAGCTCTCAGCGTCACTGACTGCAATTTTTGTATCTTATTGCCATTCAGTTACTGCCTTACCATTTTCTCCTTTCTCTAGTCCACAAAAGCTTGTGCTGTAATAAATGTATTAAGAGTTTAAGGTGCCACATAATTCTTTTATTAATATGCTAAAAGTTCATCTATACTCAACAAATCAGACACAAAAAGATGAATCAGCTGCTTCCAGAAAGTCTACCGAAAACAGCACATTATCAGTGGCCCATATCAGTGTTCAAATGCCTGGGAGAAGCCTTTGCCTGGTGCCAGATAGATGACAATGACAGCAGCAGGTGAGCCTCTTTGGGGCAAGTGTTAGTTATGTATCTACAACTCTCAGCACCCTTTACAAGCTACAGCTCCCAGAATTCTTTGGGAGAAGCCATGACTTTTAAAGTGGTACAAGAGTGCCTTAAATGTATGGTGTGGTTGTGACATCAGTGAATGGAGTCAGGCTTTCGTCACCCTCTCTCCTAGCTGTCCCTGAAGTCTGGCTTTCCTAGGTCTCTTGACCCTTCCTTTCTTTTTATTCTCCTAAAATGATTAAGTGGCTAGAGGAACTCCCCTACGAAGCCTATACAGTGTTTGAGGTGTTTTTAGTTTAGAAAAAAAGCAAGTAAGGGTGGTCATGATAGAGGAATATAAAATGATGCATTCTGTGGAGAAGTTTTTCTTCTTCTCTCATAATACCAGAACAGGAGGTAATGCAATGAAGATGAATGTTGGAATATTCAAGGCAAAAAGGCATATTTCTCCACACAGTGCCTAGTCAAAATATGGAATTCACTAACCGATGTAGCTGTGGACACCAATTTGGGTGGCTTTAAAATGGAATTAGGCAAATTCTTAGAACTATCCATTAAGAATTATAGCAAATTCTAAGGCTATCAATGGCTACTAGCCATGATGGCTGTGTTCGGCCCCAATATCTAAATATCTGTTTCTGGGCAACAGCAGCAACAGAGTGCGGTTATCGTGTTTGTGGAACTTCTCCAAAAAGCAACCTGAAGCCACTTGAGAACTGGATACCCAGCCGCCTCCTCTTCTGAAATGTCCTGAAATGTTTCAGAAACGTCTTGAAAGTGGTGTTGAACTACGCAAGTCGAGCATAGACTTAAGCTTGCTTTGTTTGCATAGGAACCCCATTGTCATTGTGGAAACTGTGATGCCTCTAACACAGCAGGACACAGAATACACACCTGCACGCACAAACACACCCTTACATCTGCATGTTGTTACACTCACCTCTTCCGCTGTCCAGAAGGAAGCTTGCGCCTGCTTGTACATTTTCCAAATGTCTGGATACTGGATGGGGAAGATGACAAACCGGCGAGGGTTTTTCCTTAAAAGAGGCTCTTCGCCCGATTTTAAGCCATCCTCAGTCTCACCGGAAGACGGTAACAATCTCTAAAGCAAGAACACAACGAGTAGTCAATAACATCGGCCCAGAGATGGAAAGAAGATAAAAGTCTCAACCAGACAAGAATGGCAGATTAAGTTGATGAATTATGCCGAAATGGCAAAAATGACCGGAAGAATCAGAAATCAGGAAGACCAAAATTTTAATAAGTAATGGGGGGAATTTATAATTTAGCTTAAAAATAATTGTAAACAGTTAAAATCGTTAGTAGGATTGGAATAACACTTGTAGTTTAATGGTGAATTTTGAATATAACGGAGATGTAAAAGATTTGGATTATTATAAAAGATGCAGGAGGAAATGACTAACATTGGGACCCAGAAAGGGGAGGAGGGAAGTCCAGGAGATTCTTTGGAATTTTGTTTTTATGATGTATGTTGCATATGTGATTGTAAAACTTTATCTGAAGAACCAAATAAATAATTTTTCAAAAAGTAAAAGAACACAAGAGTCGTAGAGGATGCGCTGGTTTTCTACGCCGCCTCGCTGAAAACTCAATGACATATTATATAAGCTAGGTTTTACTCGAAGTCGGAGCCACGGAGGGCAGCGGAGTTGACTCCCGAGTAAGCGCGAGCATAGGATCGCGGCCCTGGAGCTCGATCCTGGCCCCCTCCGCCCGATCATGCGCACGCCTGCTCGGGTGTAAGGGCCTCCGGGTTCGACGGGGGCCTGATCCCCAGGAAACGCGCGCACCCATCCGGGGAGATGGAGATCCCAAGCTGCCCTGCTCACCTCGTCCCCCTGCGGCCTAGCAGCACCGCAAGACGCAGGGCGCTCCCGTTGCTCGCCCATGGCCCCGCAGCGGGCCCGGCCCGAGGGCAGGCGGCGCCGACAACGGGGACCTGCGCGCAGCAGCAACCGGCGGACCTGCAAGGGCAGCGGCGTCGGAAGAGGCCACGACTCGGAGGCTCCTCCTCCTCCTCCTCCTCCTCCCGGAGGCGGGATTGTGTGCAGCCGAAAAGGAAGGCAAATGCTCGCGCTCCCTCTGCAAAACTGAGTCTCTCCTCCTCCTCGTCGTCCTTTTAAGTCAAGGCGCAGACACAGTTCGAGACAAACAAAAATTAAATTAATAAATAACCCGTCTGAATTCAGCGCTCCGCCTCAGTGGCCGAGAAGAAGTTTAAGCTTTAAAAATGTGAACTGGAAGGTATGTAAAATAATGTTTTAACATGCAATCGAGTTTTCATATTCACCCATCAGCCATGGGTGCTTCAGTTGAGATTTCTGCATTGCTTGGGGTTTGGAATAGATGATAGTAGGACTCCCTTCCAGTTCCAGAGATCTGTTATTATGATAAACTGATCATCCCAGAGGATCTTGCCCCCTTAAGAGCACTTATTAGTTCTACCTGAAGATGCAGAGATTGAACTTGACCAAGCTTTTGAAGGACACCAGATTGGGCTGTATACACGTCTATATCTTTAAAACCCATTTTAAGCACATTTCAACCAACATAGAATTACGGGCCCAGTAGTTTGTTAAGGAATTGTAGCTCTGTGAAGGTTAAACTACAGTGCCCAAACTGCTTTGAAGGGATCAGAGTGGTCTAAACAAAAATTAATGGCAAAAAGCTCCCGAGGATCTCTCCAAACGGGGTGAATAGACAACAGAATGGCAAATGTGATTTCATATAAGTAATATATAGGGATAGAGTTTGAGCTGTTTTAAATGCAGTAAACTTATGAGGATTTGGAAGCTGGCTCCTCTCATTGCTAGATGGTCATTATTTCAATGGACAGCCTCTGTTGGAAAGCAACAGTTGCCAAGATAATATGCACAAAAGGATATTTGAAGATCACAAGGCATACAGAGAACATATCATCATCATCATCATCAAACCTTTTATTGGCAACACATACAAACATCCATAGCAAATCAATACAGAATTCCCACCTTCCCAATGACACAAAACATTTGTCAAATGAAAGAGGCAAAGCAGTCTAACATTACATCTCTAGGTCTCCAGGGAGATCAGACATCTGCAATGTGTTTCAATGACAAAGAACCAGATAAAGATATTTAGCCACTAACTTGGTGAGCTCCTGATTTCCCCCCAATAATAGAAAATGTATGACCTCTAAGTCTGGTTTCCATTTGGGATGCAGAGTTGATCTAGGAACTGCTGGCAGAGATCAACATATACCGTATTTTTCGCTCCATAAAACGCACCTGACCATAGTTTTTAGAGGAGGAAAACAAGAAAAAAAAATTCTGAACAAAACATGTATGATTTTTGTGGTTCATGCTGTGGCCACAGACATGTTATGTGATTTGACGGTGAGTTTGGGGTAGCCCAATGCAAAAATCCTGAGAATCCATGTGGATCCATGCTTTGTAACCACGTTTTTGCGCCATTGCGGCCCCACGAAACAGTGGATGTGTGTGTTTTTTGGTGCAGGCTGTAGCCATGGACATGCTATGTGATCTGATGGAGAATTTGGGGTGACCCAGTGCAAAAATCCTGAGGATCCATGTGCTTTTACCTCCCCCCTCCCGGGCAGCCTCCTTTATCTCTAGAGTCCCTTATCTCCCTCCCGATCGCTTGCTGATCAGCTGATCAGCGGCTTTGTTTCAACACCCCCTTCCCTCTTTCTAAAAAAAAAAGCACGATCTGCTTTTTGCCCCTGGGCAATTTGGCTCCAGGGACCACACATTCATTCCATAAGACGCACAGACATTTCGCCTTACTTTTTAGGAGGAAAAAAGTGTGTCTTATGGAGCGAAAAATATGGTAGTTTACATTTAAGAACCATATGCGTAAGAGTTTCCATCTGATGGTCTTCACATGGGCAAATTCTTTCTCCTTCCACCATTCCCGAGTACCGTCATTAGTGGAAGCATCGACTTGAGCATCACTTGTGCAGTTTTTATTAGTTTGACTTGAGCTCCCCATCAGCTGTGCGGTTTTTCTTAGTTTTATCAGTTTTTATCAGCCTCAGTATTTTATCTACAACATTTGGCAGCTTTTCCTTAACTAATATATTCACAAAGCTTGAGTTAAAAGCTCAAGTTAAAAGTCTTAGAGAAAGTCCTGGAAAGTCTCGGGGAAAGCTTTAATTAGCTCCAGCTTGACCCAGTCTACCAACTAATTATCAGCAGGAGTGGCAATTAATTGCTCTATTTTGGGAGGACGCCGAGCTTTCCGATTTACAGCAGAAATTAGTAGTGGCTGCATCTCCAGGAAAATGACTAAGAAAAAGAAGCGACTGGTCTCATCTCCACAAGTGAGCCCACAGCAGAAGTGCAAGCAGAAAAGGACAGAATTCAGGACCTACCACATCCAACAGAGCACATTCCCAGGTGGGTTGGGACGCTTTAATGGGTGGAGATCAGCCAGGGGAGATTGCTGAGACGAGCGCCCATGAACTATCCCATGAACTACTATCAGAGGGGGCACCGCTCTATGCGGAAATACTCGTGGACCACTGTCTGATGACTGCAAGAACAGTGGAGGAAATTAACAGCAAATTAGAAAAGGTAACGTCTCTTTTGACTGAGTTGGTGCTTCTGGCGACCAGAAATAGCTCCCTCAATTCTAAAGAGGCTGACCACTGCGTTGCCCTCCCTCATAACCATTGTGTAACTGGTCTGGACTTGATAACAGAGAGACTGCAAATAGTAAAAATAACAATAGTGAAAGTAGGGACCTAATCCTACAAAGCACTCAAGTAGCTCTCGATATATATCCTTTCAATGGTAAGCTGCCTTACTGGAAATCAACTGACAGTGTGAAGAGAAACTTTAAGCAGAGAACATATGGAAGAAGGCATGAGATTATATGTTAAAAGTAGCACTTGGTATTCGGCCTGGAACCTCATTGGTAACCAGAGCAGGACTGGTATCCTGCAGTCTCTTTGGCAGGCCTAGTAATCTTGCTGCTGCACTTTGGATCAGTTGTCATTTCTGAACATTCAAAGGCAGGCCTATGGTAAGGGCAGTGCAATCTTGAGGTTAGTAGGGCATGTATCACAGTGGTCTGTTACTTGTTTATCAGGAGAGGGTGTAGCAAGAGTATCCTCTGGTTAGAAGAGAGACACTCCTGGCCACAAATAACACTCAAGCACCAAGGAGCAGAACATCCAAGGAGGAACTGCACTGACACTGCTTTCAGTGTGGTGGTACCAAACCTGTGGAACTCCCTGCCAACTGAGATTAGGCAGACGCCCCTCCTTGCTGAACTTCAGACACGTGACTAAAACTTTCTTGTTCCAGTATGCTTTTTAAGGTAGTGTTCAGTTGTATGATCGATTGCTCAGAATAATTGTAGTATTTTGCTGAAATGAAGCAGTGCATTTCTTACATTGGGAGGCAGTTTGACTAGACAAACGCCCAAGTCCCTTCCAAACTCTCTGGTTCTGTGGTATGGATTCAGCTAAACAGCTGCGCTAGCGAGAGGAGTGCACTAGTACAAGAATAATCTCCCCTCTCCTCCCCCATGGGCCCCCCAAATCAGCTCCAGGGGGCAGGAGAGCCCTCAAAACTCACAGGGGGGAGGCAGCAAGATCGTTCCACCTAGCAAGCTGAAATGCTTGTGCTGATGGAGCAATGGTAATAGCGCAACAGAGAATTCTACCCTCTGATTCTATTACAGTGGTATCTCAGGTTACATACGCTTCAGGTTACATATGCTTCAGGATACAGACTGCGCTAACCCAGAAATAGTGCTTCAGGTTAAGAACTTTGCTTCAGGATGAGAACAGAAATCATGCTGCGGCGGCGTGGCAGCAGCAGGAGGCCCCATAAGCTAAAGTGGTGCTTCAGGTTAAGAACAGTTTCAGGTTAAGTACGGACCTCCGGAACGAATTAAGTACTTAACCCAAGGTACCACTGTACCACCTTCAAAGCTCTGAAAAGCTATAGGCTATATACATGTCTGTAGCCTATACATAAAGCTGTAAACCTAGAGGATTAATTTGCCATCCTGTTTATAACTTAATGACTGCAATCCAAGCCAGAGGGATGACTCGAGAAATGTTCCGCTGAAAGATGTCATAGCAAAACCATATGCCCATCTCAGCCTCCAAGGTAACTTGAATGGACACTGCTTCACTAAAAGTATTTACTTAGGTATATGACCCTGCAAAGAGGGTTGGGCATTAACTCATTCGGCAATAATCACCATCTGTTGTTGACCTCTCTTTGGTTCCAAAGTTGACCTTTGCTCAGTGTCTGGCCAGCCAAAAAAGCTTTTGGAAGATTGTGTTGAAATTCTTGCAACGTAAGGAGCCTCAAAAGATTTAATCCGGTGGTATTCAAATATTTATCTGGAATGCACACCAGACTTGCTTTTTAAAAATATATCTCATGCAGCACTTTTGTGGGTCATGCAGTACACTGAAGATGATGTCATAGATGGAGGTGCGTAAGACTATAAAGAATCAACTCCACCAAGACCAGAGTAAACCGTGAAAATCAGTTCACCTAGGAAGCTAGAGAGCCTTAAAACAAATGGATTTCATGTATATTTCAATCGTTTCAAGATCACTCTTGCCTGCAGGTGCCTGGTAGAGTGAAATAAAATATCCATCTCCTGCAACTTTCACAAACCCCTTGGCACATAATGGCAGGGGTGAATGGAGAGCTGTATTGCAAACCATCTTAGCATTGGTGAAGGCTTATCTGCTGCATAATTCTTAATTGTGTCTTTCTTTGCAGTACTTGTACTGTACTTTTCAGTTTACCAAGATGCTTATTTCAGGGATTTACATGTCTTGATTTACTGGTGTCTTTACTATTAAATGTCCCATCTCAAATCCTTCGTACTGTGATTAATATGTTTGCTCTTACATTTGCCTGTTTTAGTTGGGTAGTGCAGGCCTGCTTGCCAAACAGTAAAGGATATGTAAGATAGCAGTTGTTAGATATCTAAACAAGTTAATATTTAGTTTCAAATTGCTGCTTGCAAAATGAGACAAGTTTTGCATCGTATGTCTGCTTGAAAGACTGAGGCCCCATTTAACATTTGCTGCTCACTCCATCTCAGGTTAGGCTTAACTAATGGAAAAATAACAAAAACAAGCAATATACAGGGAATAATTGTGAACACACAATAATAAAATGTGGCACAAACAGGCTGCGGTGCTTGACCCTCTCTCACATTGTCCTTGTGGATGATGGTGACAGACGACCCCTTCCCTGCCCCCTGACACCATCTCCTGGTAGAAGACCAAGAACCTATGGTCAGCAGGCCAGTGACTCACACATGTTACCTTCAAGCCAATGGGCTCAATAACTACCAGGGAAACAGGCTTTAGAAGAAACCCAGTTCCATTTTGAAATCTGGGAGCATTAGTATCAGCTTTCAAACCAGCACTGTGTGTTGCAATACACAATCGAAGGAACCACATCTAGCTTCAAAGAACTAAAGTTTTCCTATTGCTTTTTCCTTTTACTCTATACCACATATTTAAAAGAAACTAACTTAAGCCAGACAGCAATGTGGAGTACAATTTTAATAAACATTTCTTATGAAAAGCTTGATACTGTTCAAATATACAGAGAAAAGCTATTTATATAGCTACATATACATCTTGAGTCAATGACTACAGCATAAATCATTCTAGCTTTCCCCTTCGGTTAGAGTATCAGCAAAGTGTTTTCTACATGTATATATTTTCTTTTTAGGCTACTATATCGGGCTTGTTGACTGTGTAGTTTTATCCTGCTGTGATTGTTGTAAAACAGCTATGTTATATACATAATTATACATATAACATATGGATATGCTATATATACACAGGTTATATATAACAATACTTTACAATATACACAGCCTTTCATAAGAGGGCTCTGGAAGAGATTAACCTTATTAAGCCTCAACACCTCAGTGAGGTAGGTAGCTATCATTATTTTACAGAATGTGAGTAAGAGGCCCAGAGACATTAAGTAACTTGCCATAAAAGCCAGTAGCAGATTCAGGAACAGAATCCAAAACTTTATATCCACTGAATACATCACCAGAAACTCCATCCTTATCCCTCAAAGGGCTGTCACGGGGGAAACTAATTAGTTCATCAATACATGCAGGGGGGAAAAAATATTTTTAAAAAGCACCTGCAGTTATTCCCTAACTATACAAGTCTGGCACAGTCACCTTTAAGAGAACAAACAGTCTTCAGAGTCTACTGCATGGAGGTCAGAGATGTGCTCTAGCGAGCTTCCCCAAGGCCTGTCAGAGTTAGATTTTTCTGTAGAAGGCAGCCATTCTATTTTTAAGCTAAGGCAGAAAGGGGCTTGAATGCTGTTGTTAAGGGTGAGTGGGGGAGAGGAGCAGTTTTCCACTTTGGTAGAAATTTAAGCAAGTTTGCAGTGATGTGCTGTTCACTCCCCCCCCCCCCCATTCCCCAGCCAAGAACCACGGGGACAGGGGAACAACTGAAGCCAACAATAATAATGGAAAGAGTTTTATGTCTAGTAGGAGATGGTGAGCAAGCAACAACACAGAGCCTCCCCCTTTCAGACATCACTTAAGAACTAAACAAAACGGGACCCTGGCGTACTGAAATACAAGAGGACTCTCTCCCCTTCATTGTAAAAATGTTTAATTAAAAAAAAAAAAAAAGCAAGCACTCAGCGCACCACAATACATTTGGCAAACTTTTCTTTGTGCTGATTGAACAAAACTACATTACGCCTCCATCTTGTACAGCCTGGTGAAAACAAGAGAGCTTGCCAGGGCAGGGCAGTTCTGCTAACTGTAAAATGTGGGCTGAACTCCTTCCATTTCGACTGAAGATGAGAATGAGTTTTATTCACTTATGAAATTTAGAGTGGCTTAGTGAATGACTGTGGTGTGTGGTGATAACTAGGATTATACAGGCTATATAAATAAAAACTATTGTTTCTTCAGTATGACTTTGTACTTTTGTCTGTAATTTATTAAAAACTGTAACAAGATACTTAAAAAAGGCTAGATACAAAAGTAGTTAAGCTGCTCACGAACATTAAATTTCTTCAAAATGTACCTTCAAATAATCATGATCTTATAAACATTTTACAGTTACCAGGTAGTGCCTAGGCTGAAATTTTAAACAGTCTGAGACACAGCAGAACAAGTGTCCAGGTTGGAGTTGGAAGTGGAACAACCTTCTGACTGATTGCTCGAGGAAAGAGGGATACAAAAATGTTGATTGTGAACGATTAAATACTGTGCATTGGCTTCCTTGTTATGTACAAAAAGATCCTCACTAAGGTATACAGATTACATGCAAAACATTAGTGGTGGTATTTGTGTGCCAGAGTCCAATGCAAAGAGACAAAACCTGCAATGGCAGTGGTTTTTTTGTAAGCAAACGTGAATGATTTCAACTCTTAGCTCTAACTGGCAAGAACTTTTTACAAGTTCAATATACATGATGCACAACTGCAGCCAACCACAAAATTAAACACCATTAAAAAAAAAAGTTAAAATAAAACACAGAACATACTTCATCTTTTATTTTGAAATTCCCTACTCCCTCTATACAAGAACCTTTGCTGAAGCACTTTCCACAAAGGCAGCAGTGAATTTTCTTAGAACATTTTACATATTCCTTTCCCACCCTCCCCCGGCAAAAAGCTAAATCACAGTGTAATTTATATTGTTCTGCTGTCATCTTTGGCTGGGGTTGGCCAGGAAGCCGGCAACTAGCAAATGGTTACAGTCCGACATTGCTAGTGCTCCTTCGGCCCCTTGGGTTGCAAACTTAGTACAGGAATGTTGCATTTAGTCATTGCAATACCAGCAGGGAGAGTATGACAGCATTAACTTTCATAAACTTTTATAGACAAATGGAAAATCTACAAAAAAACTAGCTATTAATATTACACAGCAATACACACTTTTTATACTCTACACAAAACCAAAATTTTTGGTCTTAATGGCGAGTAGCAACTTCTGCTTGAGAATCTGTTTAGAAGAATACAGAGGGACATAAAGGCGAGAAATACAAGTGTTCGCTGTAGGAAGGTGTTGGTCATCTGGCGGCCTTATCGTGATGGATGGCATGGGCTGAAATCCTTCTTCGCTAGCGGGCAAGGATGGGCTTGACGTCCAGAAATAAACCTACGGTGCAAATAAACAGTGACCTGTTAATGATCTGAGGAGGGGGGAATTCACATGCCCATTTTATATTTCAGTGGCATGCGGTGAAATTTATTGTAGGGGGACAGTTAGGGCCAGAAGCGCCAGCTTGCGAGGGCGATGGGGGGGGGGGGAGAGAGACATTGCATACATGATGTCCTGACGTCACACACATGAGAATCGGCCTTTGGGAATGTGGAGGGAGGACTCTTGGACCCCATCAGAGCATTGTGCTCTGGGCTTTGGGAAGCAGGCACCAGGTTTAAATACTTTAATACTCTAATTTACTGGGGACATTTAAGGCACTAGCCTCATGTCCACACATCGTTGTTACTAATGTTACATCCCTTTATGCCAAAATCCTGTAGATTCAAACAATATTTAAGATGTTATCTGTCAGCACCATCTTTGATTCTTTGTTTTTCCACAAATAATGGAGCTCTATGGTAGAGAAAATAATTAACACAAAGCTTGAATTGGTTAATAACCAGTAACAGAAATCTACAATGCTCAGATAACAAATGTGAAGCATTTCAGAAAATGACCATCTCATTATTGGTTTTATGAGAGTAACTAAAAGTAATCTACTTGAGATTATCATTGTCCAGTCTTTTAAAAAACTCAAATGTTGAAATCAGAACTAATGCCCAAGGGGAAATGTTACTGATTTTCTTTTTTTTATGGCAGACTCTGTATTATATTGTAGCCTGATTTTGACACTTCCCCCTCAGTTTCAAAAGAGGTTGGAAATGTACCAAGAGGAACCAATCTTGAAGAGACTCCAAATCCCAAACTCCTGAGTGACTGAACTTGCTCTTTGGGTCCAGGAGGAAATGATACCATACTGGGGTAGTTAAAATAAGAAACTGTTTTTCTCCCCAATGTGGAGTTATCTAGTACCAACAGGGATTAACAAATCCCATATGTTGACCAAAAGAAAGAATACTTACTAGATCTTGCCTTTCAGTCATACTCATCTTCTCAACTATGGACCAAAACCAACGTTTGAACTGCAAAAGCTTTTCAGCGTTTTCTCCTGTTCAGAAATGAAATAAATTAACAGAAGAGCAGGCAGATAATAACATTTAGTTGTGGATATCAGATACTGGACTTAATGGAAATACTCTGGTTGTGCAAATAGCAACAACCAACTATGAATTAAAATGCCAATAAGAGCAGACAGAGAGATCTAAGGACATGGTTTCACTAGACTACTTTTAGTATGTAAGTAATAGTTTATATTAGAAAGGTCTGAAGAGACTGGTGTGAAGGAGAAATGGATAGGCCATCTGCACTGTGATTTTTGTAGATCTGCAAAAATCTCCAAATACAATGGAGAGACACGGGGCTGGATGCAACCAACCCATTCTACTAGCACTCTGAGCAAGGATTCCCACTAGGGCAAAAGGGCTTTCTCTCCCTCTTCACTCCCCCAAAATCTATTCTGGAGGGCCGGAAGAACCCCTAGATCAGCATGTGACAGGAGGAGAGGGGAGATCATTCCATCAGACAAACACAAATGCTTGCTCACACTGAATTTCCCCCATAGTCTGCATGCTTCAGAAAACATTGCATTTGTCTAACCAATATGAAAAGGGGGGAAAAGCAGTCTGGAGAAAGATTACTGCTGCACAACTAAAGGATTACACAAATAATTTCATACCTGATTCATCATTGAAGGACGTAAAGCTGATTAGCATTTGCACATTAACTTCACCACAGCCATTTACGAGAAGCCTGAAATCTTCTGCTGTCAAGTCTTCTAATGAATTCTTTGGAAGTACATCCAGCAGACCTTTCCTCATTGCCTGAAAAAGCCACAATAATTTTAATTTAAACACTACCAGGAACTGCATATTGGCTGGTTACTGCACAACTAGATGGAAAGAACCAATGACTGGCAGATAAATCTGTTTGTCATGGCAAGTGAGCTATTGTCCTCTGGCAAGCATTATGAAGGGAGCCCTGCACTTGGAAGATGGAGCTTGGTGACAGGGTTGTACTGGGCTTTCTGAGTTGTGGAGGAGAACTGAGAACTTTACATGGCCTCATGTAGAGAGACAGAGCAAGGTCAGGAACAAGAGGAGAGGCAGAATCTTGGGGTTGCAGCAAACAAAGTTCTACTCAGGAGTACTGAAGCTGCTGGACATAAGTAAGCAATGCCCCTTAATTTCCATGGGTCTATTCCACGTATTACTAACATGGCTCCAAGCCTTGGTGTTTACAAGCTTTGGCCTGGCTATTAAGGTCAGCCAACATTTGCGGACACCCGATTTCTAGCATGTTGAGTTATAGCAGGGGTCCCATTTGTTCCTCATGACATGGCTTGTGTTTACTTCTGCATAGGAATCACCGGCCAATAAGGCAGCACCTTCACCACCCAGAAAGTTATTATAATCACAAACATCAAGCGAGATACTTTTTTCATCTCAAGGTATTAATACAAAATTTCTACTTCTCTTTTTCCTGATTGAATGGCCAAACAAACTAAAAAGTCAACTTGCACCAGCTGTCAGAAGTGACAGCTGGAAAAAACAAAACACCTGGCTCCTTCCTCCAGAAGGGGAGAAACTAGAAGAGCAGAGCCTGAAGAATAATATGTTCACACTCAAATCATAAGGAAGACCAGCACTTCCTGTGCTATTTGTAAATTTCACAGGGGCCTTATAATCCTGCAGGTGAGCAGTAGAAACCCTCTTGGCAACTGTTGTTTGCTCAGTTTCAGGGACTGCGCAGGAATTGTGATGTATCGATTCAAAGACACAGTTCTATGCAAATTATCAAATGTGAGTAAGAAAACATCAAAATAAGCCAATGCCTTTCAACCATACTACTTACGTGTAGAGGTTGTTCTGCAACTACTAACATTCTGTGCTCTGCGTATTTTCGGACATATTCATAAACATTTTGAGGAGTGACTGGTATATTTACACCATTGGAGATAAGTTCAACCTAGGAAAATATTGTGAAAAAGAATATTTAATATAAAAAAATCCAACTTCTTAAAATACTTACAACTACCTCACATAATGGAAACATATTCCAAGGGGGATTTTCCTCGGCCATATGTTTTGTTAAACTGGCCACTAATATTACAGAAGCATCCATCCATTTCCAATTAATAGCAAAAAGGGGTGAATGGTCTGAGTAACAGGGTAACTGCTGTTTACCTGTCCTCCGCCTTCCTCTTTGCATAGGTCTATTGCAAATGCTAAGTCCATTGCTGCAAAAACTGCATCAGCATCTGTACTTTGGGAAGCGAGGATAAGTTGCCGCAAACTCTCATACATTACCGGATCGAAAAAAGCAAAATCATGCCAGTTAACCTGAAAATAAAATGCACATGTAAAACATCACTTTTAGTTTTCTCGTCAGCTCACAAAGACAGCTACTCTACTGAGCAGTTTTGCTGTTAAGAACTTCAAAAAGCTTTACAAATATTGTGGTCGTACCAAGCAAATTAGTCAGGAGAAGCGTTATGTCCAAATCTTCTGTTCTTTCATAAGGAAACAAATGTGCCTAGTTCAGACATAACATTCCTCCCTTCTTGCACACCTAATCTTGGCACTGGTTTCCTGGGTTGCTCTAAATTACAGTTACTACTTATGTGCATGCCAGGAAACTTTTTTGAATACAAGCCACAATATCAGGATAAGCCTAGAGGGCACCATAAGGGAGGGAGGGCACACTGCTTTCTCTCATGTTATGCCATGTCTGATCTGGGTCTATGTCTCCGTTCAAACTTACGCCCACGGTTAAGAAAGGTTAACAATCTGAAACACCCTTTGAAATAGGTTTGCACGTCACAGTTTTTCCTGAGGGGCCCTGGAGGTGGCTACAAAGTACAATTTCCTAATGCTGAAAGAAGCCTGAACATGGAACTCTGGAGGGAGTTCCCATTTTCTGGTGGAAAAAGTACACAGAAGAGGGAGGAAGAATCACTGCTTTAAATGGAAGGTTGAGTGACATAGCGGCAATATCCAATTAACCAAGCTCTACATTTTAAACCAAGCACCGCAATTTTAATCAAATAACACTGCAGCCCTATAATTAACTATTCTTACGATTTATATGCAAGTTTACCTTTCTGCCAAGAAGAACTTTTATTACATGTCGATTTAATGTGATGGGGCAAAGTTCATTCTGTAGCAAGCATAAACCTAGAATTCTGAAGAAAAAAACGTATCAGAACAAGAAGTTTTGTTTTTTAAAAAAGAAAAAGTGATGAAGAAACCAAGTCAAAAGAAGACCATCCAAGCAAATGAGATCAATTACCGTATTTCTCCGTGTATAAGACTAGGTTTTTAAACCAAAAAATTTAAAATTGGGGCTCGTCTTATACATGGGTAGTGCTGAGGGGTGTTTTCTTAATTTGGAGTCCCCAAAAATAGGGGGCGTCTTACACACAGAAAAATACGGTATATTTTCAAAGTCTAGTTGAAATCATTGTAAACCTGGTGCCGAATTGCAAAATCTTACGTCTTTTCGTGACCGTTACTTTTATACACATTCTAGTATTTTTCACACAAAGCGATGCACACAAATCTAGAGAATATTTTACCTGCCAATATTTCTGAAACAATTTAGTCTGGCTTCTGTATTTTTGCCAGGCCTCGGTGTATAAAAGCCACGCTTTCCAGGTTGATAGAATAGCGGTGCATTGTCATCGCCATCATCTGTATCATCTAATTCCATGTCTACCACACTGCGACTGGAACCATGACGTTTTCTGTTTTCCTTTTTTACAAAAAAAGAGAAGTAAAAAAGGGGTGTTTTTTTCTGCACACTAATGAAGACTGAAATATTCTTCGCTGTTTCAAGTTGTCTGTCAAAACCACATCCAAGTAAAAAAAGGGAATTAAACAAATGATAAAGTTCGTGGAATTGCACACTTGGTTAAAGGGAAAAGTTTAAATAAAATTTAGTTTCATCACCACAGTACTAGACTGAAGGAATCTTTCCCTCTTGCAAACAGTCCAACATATTCCATGCACATAACAGTAAACTAATAAAGGCACTGTTAAAACATTTGTCTTACTTGTACTTTATCAGAAGAATCCAACAAGCCAAGGTCTAGGATACTGTCAGCTCCATTTTCCCTTTTGAACAGAATGAAAGAAAAATATTTAACCAGAATCAATGTCATGCTTTAAAATTCAATTTAAATGTTATTGTAATATAGTAAAATAAATCACTCTTTTTTTCCCCTTCAAGAAATATGAAAAGAAAAGCGGGCACAGATGGATTTTACTAGCTGCTAAATGATCTGTCTTCCTTTCTCAATATTCTGAATACCCAACGAATAGTTTTCCAGTGGGAAAACAAAGAAAAACAAGTACAAAACCACAGGAATTGTGTAGAGGAGCTACAATGCACAAAAGATCTAATTCAATTTTCCCCCTGTGACAGCTCAAAGCCAGGCGCAATCTGAAAAAGTTTTCCCTTAAGGATTTATCCCTAACGTTAGTTTACCTTCCATGTGCAATAATGAGTTCCATAGCTTCATCCACTCTCGCTCGAAGAGAATCTTCACTGGCAAGCAACAGAAGCAGCTGAGCAGGAGACAATTCCAACAGCATGCCAGTGATCTTGCTTGCGAATGCCTGAGAACGAGAAATTAATATCTTATATTCCATTTTCCCCTAGTCTTCTCCATCTGCTTGGAAATTACAGATTCGGGAAACTTCAGCTGCCCTGGATTCAGCCCCCTGCTGCAACTGGTGCTTGTGGGCTTTTGCATTTATTTAAAGGGAGGCGGAAGCTCTGGGTATGGATCCTGTTACATATTTAGCTGCTGCCCTATGCCTAGGGGAGGATCCTTAACGGGGCCCTACAACTACAAAGAATTGCAGGTCTAAGGCAAAACTCTTTGTATTCTTCATCTTATTCACTATTCCCCAACATGTCAAGTATATGTAGACACACCCAATTTTTAAGAGGAATACAGTACATATTAAGAAACAAGAATGATTTTCGCCACAGTAGACAGAAAAGAACATTAGCCTTACAGGTTGCATTGCTTGTACACGGGGATAAAGTCTTTCACCCAGGGCCTGCCGATGCGCTGGAAGAGGATCGGGGTCATCACTAGGATTCCCTTCTGAAGCTGGTCGAAAAGGTCTGGTATCAATGGAGAGCTGCCTTCTAAAGTCCCTTAAAAACAACAGCAATTCATCAGAAATTGTCTTTGCTCTCTGAAAGGTCCACATCAAATGAACTACAGGGTATGCTCCTGCTGCGCTAAACCCGTCCTTCCCCACCTTTTGTCTTGTGTCCCAGTAAAGTGGCAGGTGCTTCCTAGTTAATTCTTTTGCTCACTTTTGAGTCCCTGTTTCTGAGGAGCAGTTAATTTAGAGGTTTATTTTCTGCCTTTTAATGAAATTCCTGGTGAGAACGAGCAGTTTATTATTCCAAATCATCTCCTGATTTGAAGTTAACTTCAAAAGAAAGCTACTTACCTATCCCTGTCCCTCCGAGAGCCAGTTCGCAAGCCGCTGCTGTTCCTTCTCATTTCTCTTTCGCGCTCCCTTTCCCGATCCCTCTCCCCTCTGTTTCGTAATCTCTGCATGAGACCTTAAAGGGGCAAGACATACTTATGGTTTGTAAACAACGCTCACTTTTGCAACAATGCTCACTTGCAAATACTATGAAAGATCATGAAGCTGTGGAAACCAAGGCTGAGGGAGAAGAACACAAAATTTAGCTTGGAATCACAATTCCAAATTAAGATTTAAAGACATATATAAATCAGGCTTGTTCATCAAGTTCTTTTCTACCACCACACAATAATGGAAGTTTACCTTAAAATATTTGAAGAAAACAAGGTTAAAATGTAACCCTTCACTGGCTGAAGCCTCAAAAACCAAGCCAAATGCATGTAACTAAAATAAAATCCATTTGCTTTCCCCTGTTTAGTCCTGCCTGTTCCTTTTCCTTTCTTCAGTTGACTCCCCTTTGATGAAGTTTAGCATATAGACTCAAGGCAGGAATCTGTTGTCTTGTATTCTATGGAAATAATACGGAACCAAAGAAGAATTCTGGCAGTCTGACAATTCTTCCTGTTCCCACCCACGCACCCAACGTTCTTAGTGCATCTGCAGGCATCTTTATTTCATGCTAAAATGTTCTACACTATGTTTAAATGAAGGATTGATGGAGAATACAGATTTTCCCCCATCAGAACTGTGTGTATTGTGACCACCTTAAGTGCACAGATTTGTGTTGAGTGCAAAATTCAGCATCTTCAGTTTTACTGTTAAATAAGCAGATGTGCCCCTCATGATGATTTGAAAGCCTGAGGATAACGCAGATCCCTGCATAATTTCTTGCCCCTCATCCTGCTTCACTGTTCCAAGTCTTCAATGTTATACATAACACATTTATTACAATATACTTACTTGTATGCGTCCCTTTGTTGGCATTCTGAATACAGTCCAGATTTGGCAGCTTCTCATTTGACAAAAAAGCTTGTGCAATGGCAGTGTAAAAGCTTCTTGCTACACCACTGCCTTCTCCTGGCTCATCCTTAAACGTGACCTTTACCCTGTGGACAGCCATTGGAGTTGTAGCACATCGGCGACCAAAATGATTGTTGAGCTGCCTCATCGTCTGCTGAATTAGAAGATCTCTATCCCGATCAACCTAGAAAGCACATTAGGAGAACACAGTGACGAACAGACAAGCTAAAGAATGAAAATATGATATACAGCCACACTAGCACCCAAAAACATCCTTCAGCTGCAGCATACACAGCGATGGCTGGGCCACCATTTTACATCCTAATTTACTGAGGTAAGTAATTGCAAGAGCAACAGGATATCCACAACCGTTCATCTTTTAAATCTAGCTAAACTCAAAAGGATAGCACTAAAACTTCTTACCTCTAGTGTTAAATCTCTAGATTGTTGGTTTCTCAGTTTTTCCATTTCTCGGCGGAATTTAGATTCTTTTACTTCAAACCCACCTAATTCAGTCAAAATCTACAAAGAGAAACAATGTATTAGTAAAAGGAAAGGCCTACAAAACAATCTAGCAGTCTTCATTCAAGAAGATACATACCGATCCTGGTTCCGCTCCTACATCTTCCATGAACACTCTTCCAAATAACTCTAGGGAAAGCCGCCAACGTCCAAGCAGCATATCATGAGAAATAACCATCCCCATAAAACTGCACTGTGGCCTGGCAGACAAAAATTTAAAAAGAACCAGGAGAACAGAGATTACTTTTATACACTAAGCAAGTTAAAATTAGGATTATGTTGTGTTCAGTTGCTGCCAAACAACTCTAGCAGGAAGAGTCAAGTGACAATCTCTCTGCAGTTTCCATCAAGGATTATCTTGATCACAAGCACATGAATTAAATAGCAAGGTAATGTACAAAGAAAAGTGGCACTTGCGAAACCAATGCAAATACCAAAAAGCAATGGTAATTGATAAAATCGAATAAGAACCAATATGGAAAGCCTGTGTTCACAACACAGCCATTTCCTCTCTCTTTTTCCTGCTGCTGTTGCCTATCCCAAGCAGTCATTTGCAGCAACACTCCTGACTATGCAGTATTGAGCACAAAGGAGTAAAAGTAAAGGTGTTGTTTCTTAAGTAATGGTACCTGAAGGATGTCAGAGGTGGACCTTCACTTTCGGTCAGTCCAATCTCTGCCAGTAAACTGCTTTTCAGCTGTGCTGCAAGATCATGAGCCGAAGGGCCTGGCTTAGAACTCTCCGATTCTTCAGATGGCACATTTTGTTCTTCTTCCTTCTTCTGCCGATTCTGCATGCTCATAACATTTTTTAAATTTGCTGCATAAGACATTTTGGTTGGAAGAACCTAAACGAAAGGGCAATGAAACAGGTTTGTCAAACACTGCAGGGTATTTTCATGCTCTAGACTCATCTGCAATACTATTTTGGTACAGTCTGCATATCATCATTAACCATCGTCAACTTTATCATGAAAGAGCTGATCTTGGCTTCTTTGCTCTGCCCCACCAACAAGAAGGAGAAACAAACCTGGCATTATGTCCCAACCAGGGACTCTGGTTTGTTTCACTCAACCAAATGCAATCTTTAAATCAAGACCAAACTTTGCCTACAGATCATGGTTTGTTTGGAGCAAAACAAACCCCCATCACTGGTTCAGACATAATGCTACAGCCCAGCTTAACGCATCCATAGTGAATCATTAACTCTTGTCATCATGACATGCAAACATGGTCACTATAGTGCAAGAACCTAAAGTCTAATACTATCTGAGCCAGAGAGTCTGGATTAACTTGACTGGTCCTATAGAAATCAGTGGGATCAAAGTTCATTTTTATTCATGGATCTCTCCACTGAAACAAAGCAAGCCCTAAAAATGTCCAAGCTGATAATATATTATACATAGTATTATAGATTGAGATGAGGAGCTCTCTAAAATAGCAATGTGGAATTTTCAGATCTAATATTCTATGGGAGCAGGCCTTTTCTCTTCCAAATTTAACTTTGCATACACACAAATAGCTATGAACATTTGGAAATATCCATTGTGGATCTAACAAGCCTTTTTTTGAAACACCTTCTATGCATTCCCCACTTGAGGAAAGAGTTAATAGCTATCTGACTGCTCACTAGAGGAGCAGGCAGCAATTGCATTTGGGTAAAGCCTGTCTTCCAGCCACTGCAATTGCATTTCCAGAGTCTGAAATGAATACTATGGTAATCTTGTGGTTCTTTAAGGCAAGGTAAAGTCCTTAGAAGGCCTGGAAGGGAATTGAGAGTAGTGGATAAAGAAATATGGATATATAAATATATAGACTTGCTCTCAATTTTTTAGCAAAATAAGTGTGAAAAGAGAAAGTGGAGGAACGGAGAGGGAAGGAAGCAATGTTATGAATTTGTAACATGTATCACAATAAATTCATACCTCAAGACAGTTTCTATCCACAGTCACTTCCATTAAACACTTTCCACTATTGGCAGAGGATGAATATAGACCCTGACTTGGCCGACCAAACAAATCTTCTTTTCTAGCATTTGGCTGAAAAAAACCCAGAGGTAATTTACATGTGAGCCAACACTGATGCAGATGCAACTTTCCTGATCACAACGTAAGCAGCTGATCCATGCATCTCTTCTCTACAGTGAGAATTTATTTTTCTTCCTCATATGCCACCATGCTTTGAGGAAGAGTAACATGCCAAAAAACTACTCGCTGTATCAATTCCTGTCCTGCATCTGAGCAAATTAGCTACCCAGGCCCAGGAATGGCACTCCAAATGACTATTACAGGGTTTAACCTTAAGGAATATTTTGCTTCACTAACATTAGAACAAGACTGATTAAGGAACTTGGATAGTTAGCTTGTTTTGTAATGGGTGTGGGGGAACTAAGCAAACCAAAAAAAGCTGTTGTTTGGAAAGACGGAAATTGGAATAGTGTACTGTATCTTAACAAAAACAATATTGACATATTGGACAATAAGGGACTGAACTTCCTACTGCATGTATTAGCAGAAGTTGTGGCTGATTTACAATCTGCTCACAGTTGTTTAACAATGGCTAAGGTGTCTGGAGTATTAAATTATGTGTACAGCTTAGGAATTAAGCAATTTATGCTTTCTCAGTTAATATTACCTGTAACAGATGTGGCTGGTCTGCTAGTGGAATGGCCTCTGCTAGAGGAACTTCAAAAGGATTGGGCGGAATACAGCCAAGGAATGTCATGGAATCTGATCGTCGGAAGAATGGATGATTTTGGCCTGTTTCAGCTGGAAGGGAGTCGTCATCTTTGTCATTAAGTGTAGCACCTGAAAAGTGTTCAGTTAAAACAAATCATTACAATATAACAGTGATTACTTGATACAGATTTGCTCTGTTACTTTATGCTGATAACACTTGTCCAGTGTTTTTAGGACAAAGTATCAGTACTGTAGTTATTCCACTTTTGTCTGCTTCTTGAATACTGGCTTATATTTTTTCCAAATTATTAAAAATAGTAATTGTGATTTATTATTTATATGCTGCCCATCTGACTGGATTGACCCAGCCACTCTGGGCAGCTTCCAACAAATTAACGCCCCATAATACTTTTGCACGTTTAAAATGCTATATAAAAACAAGGAACAGCATTCAACTACCCTTCCCTTTTAAAATATTACTATGACTCCCTGTCTATTTTTAAAATCTCCCCTCTTTTCTACCATTTACTTCTCTTCCTTGTCATTTATTTTTCTATCTTCCTCCAATCTTGTTGCTTTTCCCTCTTTCACTTCCATTCCTCCCAAAGGAAACTTCGGCATCGTAACAGTGATTGCAGCTAGTTCCTTTATTCTTTTCAAATACTTCAAAGCTGAACTTGTCAGATTACTCATTGGATTTCTATTCAGACTGCAGTTCTGCAGACAATTTGTCTTCTTCTTTCAGTCTCTCTCACTCTCTCTCTCAGGTGCCCACATCCAACAACACAATCACTTTTTTGCAACTAAGCTACTTGAATTTTCCACCCTACTTTCAGGGGAGAAGCAAAAAGTAGAGAAGGGTTCCTAGTACCTAGTCCATGTGAATGCCTACATCTTAAAATGGTGTTGCTACTGCAACAATCCCTTATTCCCTAGCTTCACAAAGTTAAATCTGGGAAAGGAGAGCATAGGAACAAGCAGAGGGACAGTGAGGAGCTCATCCAGGTGTCCTAACGTTAGGACTTTTTGGAAGATTCTTTTAAAAACCACACTAGGAATACAAGATGAATTGGTGTAGGTGAACCCATCACTACCATAAACCCCAGAAGCTGACTAGGTAAGTTATTCAGTGGCAGAAGAGACACTATGAACATTTTCAAAGGCACTGAACCCTGGCACTGAAATAGGTCCTGCAGCTGACCCCTGGAAAAAACAGCTAGGACTTCATTTTTATCAATTTTATTGTGCTTGAATAATTACTGATGTCCGTGAATCATTTAAACCCAAGATCCAGAGATATGATCAAGTCTCTATCCAGCTCCCCACAACCCCAAACTGTACAAGTACTAACTTTGATTTGTGTCATCATCATTTTCATGCTCTGAATCTTCATTGTCAAGACCAAGTTCCAAAAGTTCTCGGGTCCTTAAAATAAAGTGAATGACAGGTTATTTTAGATGGCACGTGGTACTAAATTTTACAACTAGTGCTACACAAGAAAAATAATTAAAATTACTGTATCAGCTATACAATCTTACAGCTGTACCATACACATGCAGTTCCCGCTTTCCTCAGAAATCGTTCATTAAGTGAGTGTGTGCATAAAAAGCTTATGATTTCCATTGATTCCTATGGGGGAAATCCCAATGCGTTCCCACGGCTTGCTGGCATAGTGCTTGCCCCTCCATCCTGAATTACTTCCTGTAAAGCTGCCATTTTCACCAAGATCAGAGTTCTTACTGTGCTCCTATTTCCTCAGTCACAGCTTCATTTGAGAGGGGTCCTCAGGCTGCTGACTGGAGCTGTGTCCCACCTCACCCTACCCTATGAAGCTGTGACTAAGGAAAGGAGTCCAATAAGGAGCCTGGGCTCAGTAAAAATGGCAGGTTTAAAGGAGGTAATTCTCTGACATTTGTATACACAGAGGTCCCGCTGCTCAGGTATCTGTTTCAGATGTTCATGTAGTGAGGTTAGGGTACAAATTCTTAATGTTTGGATAAATGAAATTTCGCATGAGTATTTGGAAAATAAGACCTGAATGTATAGTGTACTCATATTCTTATAATGTAATGTTTTAACTATAAATGCAAGTGAAGGCTTAGTGCCAAACCTATTTATTTGCATCATTGTGTGTAACACTTTTCAACAAATTCCAAAGGGTAGTTTAAATCCAAAAAACTGAATATATTTAAATCCTTCCACTATTTTAAAAACGAATCCAAGCACCCAAAGCAAGAACATTCAGTTCCTAAGAAAACGATAACTGGGAGAATAGTGTTTATGATTATGATGAATGCTTCACTTGCCTTTCAGAAACTACTTTGAAAGAATAAAAAAAATCCTTCCAGTAATCCTTTCAGAAACTACTTTGAAAGAATAAAAAAAATCCTTTGAAAGAGAAAAGAGAAATAATAGGATTGGTTTGTGGGTCTTTGTAAATTGGCTTCTATGAAATTATTATGTTTCTTGGTACATTGTTAAATTGTCCTGTTTCCTGTTGAAAGAACTTGAGTGCCTGAACTTTGATTTCGTCAAAGAGCTATGGTCACTCAGGTAGATATATGCTGGGAGAGGAATGGAGGCATGTGACCTTCAATACTATTGATCTGACCAATGTATCATTCTAGACCACCTTTCTGGTTTGGTATTGGGGATCCATAACGTTCCCTCCTTCATTTTGCAGATGCCAAAACTGAAAATGTTCATATTTCTAGTCAATTCTCATAACCAGGCCAATATTTCAGCAGCAATAGCTAAATTCCAGGTATCACAATACTTGACTACCAGAAATTAATCATCTTCAGCTATACATATATACTAATCTATTGCATATGCTACATATATAACCACAAGACACATGCATTAGTGTTATGAATCAAAGGGGACACCAATGCCCATGGACAGTCTAGCTATATTTCCATTGAGTAATAGGCTTCCGTACCTCTTCCGTTCCAGCTGAGGTGTATCCAAGGTAGTCTGCTGGTTCATTGCTTTAATCCAATAAATGAGAGCTTGAAAAACATATGCTACATGTTTCAATGAGCAGACATCCAAAACAGGAAGAACATCAGAATGCTCATCGTTGTGAGAACGCATCAAGGAGAGGGCGTAATTTAAGAAGTCCCCCCTTGCCGACATCATCCCCTGACGAGCACTAAGCAGTGTAGCACGCCTGTAATGATTTAAAAAACAAAACAAATTGTTTTGGGACACAGAAGTATTGCATTTTAGACCAGGGGTGGCTAATCTTTTGGTCAGCCAGCCCTCCAAGGGCTACATGTCAGAGTGGACAACTGCATTGAATTTTTGGCTTGTGGTTACTTAGGGGGGGAAACTAACATACAACTATTAAGGTACATTTGCCTACCTTCTGCCCTCCAAAGTTCTTAAGCTAGCTTCTTCTCGTGCTGTCATCCTCTCCCTCCTGGTTGAGTTCTGTGATGCATGAAGTGGGTGGTTTGGGTGCCCTGGGTCTCCAGCAGAGGCAAGGGCAGAACCATAGCGCAACTGAGCTTCGGTGGAGTCCATAATGCTCACCATCCAATTCCACGTGGGTATCAGTTTTTCCTCAACGTAGTTCTAAACCAAATGTGATCAACATTTTGTATACATACGAAAACATAAAAAAATCAGACAAGTTCTGAACCATACTCCATTGAACCAATTACACAATGTATCCACTTTGTTCGTTGATTCCCCTGATTTCCAGATTCAACTGTTACCTTTACTTAGTTCCCTATCCACCAGTTTTAGGGTCTTGAGGAGGGGAGAAATTTCCCTTCCTGGTGGCCAATATAGGGGGCAGAAGAATGATAATAAGCATGAAACAGTAGTTATTTACTATGACAATACCAAGGAATTTAAAGGTGGAAGCCAGATTTTGCATTAAAGACACTCCAATTTAAACACGGAAATTGGCATATCTTTGTTGCACTTTACCTGCAAATTCACTGCATCCTGGTATGTCAGCTTCACGGCAGCTGGGATCTGAGAGTACACCAGGTGATTGTATTTGGGAATGAGGCCCATCAGATCAGATATTTGTCGGATCACAATGCTATATGCCCTCGCCAAACTGCTTGCCGATGTTAAATAGCTGCTAGCGTTGCTAGCCTCAAGAGCAGCTGCTGCCGCCGCCGCACTTGTGCTGATGGTGCCACTTCGACGCAGGTTTGATGGATCAATATAAATCAAGCCTGCTGAACTTGCTAAAAGTAGAAAGAAACACATTCAGGGGGCGTCAACAGCTAAACAGAAGTGAGCTCCAGAATTAGCAGAAAGCAGATTATCAATATTTGATCCTATCCAGTCCATAAATTACTCTTAAAATAACAAAGGACTTCACAGCAGCTTATGAAAAGATGCACATAAATTACTTGTACCCCTTCTGATCAAGAAAAAACAAAATAAAAAATCAGTTCACTGGGTAGGAAATAAGAAAAAAGAAAGGCCCAGTGGAGTAAAAAAATAAATAAGTAATTTTTATAATACCTGCTGGAGCAGAGGTACTAGATGGAGCAGTGCTGGTAGTCCTCTGATTCTGGGTGTTACGTACAGCCCACTGCATTGAGCGGGGTGCCTGGGCGGCACCATTGGCATGAGAGCTGTTTGTTGTTCGCTCCAGAGGCTCATCTAGCATAAAGGTCTCTTGCTCTATATCATCACTCTGGCTGCTGCTGCTATCTGAATCACTGGTGTCATTGGACTGAGAGTCATCCTCAGAAAAAAATGCTGGAACACTGCTGGCACCTGTGGGGGAAGATATACTATAAGGGTCACTGACAAGAGAGCAGGGTGAGCTTTATTTATTAGGCCAGAAATCTAAAGTATACTGTGGCACTCAGCTCCTACAAAGGAAGAAAAGCTTTTTAAGAAGCACACAAATATTTTCCTGCCTCGCGTTTTTTCAACGTGTTTTTAAAAGACAGAGCTGCAGATGCAACCCCACCTTTACACATCCCTCAGGCTGCAAGCATAACAACATTATTAACCTGACAGTTGCTGCTTGGTTTTACTTTGTTTTAAATTGTTTTTGTTGCTGTAACCCACCTTAGGGCCTTGTGGTGAAGAGTTCTATTAACAACAACGAACAACAACAATAATAGTTAAACATTTCTGATTTTCTCCTACAAAACAGTCAAGGTAACTTAAAAAATAAGCAACTTGTAGACTTCAAGGTTTGCCCATCAACGTCTCTCAGACTAGGGGACACATTTAAATTCTTTTAATAATGTACACCAAAAATATACATAAAAATGAAGGCTGATAAAAAGAATATTACCTGCTTCTGATCCTGCTGTAGCTGCAGTGACAACACTTCTGCGCCCACTGGCATTGTCCTGGTTGCTATGGTTACTCTCACTATCACTCTCAGTTTCTGCTGCTGCTAGAAGATCCAACTCCATATCACTTCCTAATAACAAATTTATAGAATTATGTTAACGCAGTGGTCTGCATGATACAATATTTCAGATTCTTCACAAAGCTATCTTTCATTTTAAGCTCTCCCACTGCTCAACTGTTGAGCAGATTAAAGCACTCCAGTAGTACATTAACTACTGCTTAACTCAACCGCAGAAAGCCATACATTTATCTCACAAGCTTGCTGTTTTTGATACCGATATTACTAATGCACGTATAGCAATACAAGTTAGAATGGAATAGGGGGTTGCAGTAGCTTTCTGTTTCGTTTCTAATTAACCCAAAGAAAGTTCATTTTACAGTTCCTTGTGTATGGTAAAACCTATGGGTTGCATCCAAACTAAGATTGCCACACTTAGGTCCCACTGAAATAAATGTAGAATGTCAGCCATCACTACCTTCAATGGGACCAAAGTGAAAGGAAATAAGACTCAATGAGGTACAGAGAACTTATTCTGGATCCAACCCTGTGCATATCTTAAAATGACTAATAAACATGCCCAGGTATCATACCATCTTCATCATGCTCATCATGCTGCCCTTCTGCCTCAGCATTTTCCTCGCCATGTTCTTCTTGCTCATCATGGTGGTCTTCTTCCCCAGCTACCCCCTCCACCACCTCAACCTGAAACATGAATATATTTTTTTACACCATGTAAATGCTTACGATCTTCAAGGATGTTTTGTAAATACAGCTCTCAAAGCTATGGCTGTTTTAGACATTTTCTATATTGCTCATTACACTTATTTTGTGCTCCATTCCTAGTTTTGGGCCAGCGCTGTAACATTTTGCTACCTTAGGCAAATAACAAAATGGCACCTCACACCCCTAACTCCACCTACAGAAGTATGGCATACTGATAGCTGAATCTTATTCTAAGACTGGTGATGGGACATCTGCCTGCTGTAGAATGTCAAAAGTAAGTGATGATCTACTATTTTTCAAACATATGCATTTTTTCTTGTGATGAATATAAAGTGAACACATTGAAAAGTGTTGCTGAGTTCATAATAGCTTTTTGTTATTATGTATTTTCTAAATTAAAGAGAACTTTGAGGTTAAAAAGTGGTCTCATACTCATAAAAGTTGGGAAAAGACGGCATCAAATTGGCTACTCCCGGATCAGACAATAGACAAAGCCATTCTCTAAGGTACCACAGGACTTTCTGCTGCTAGAGGCTAACATGGATTCATTTTTGGTAGTGTGTAACACCAAGGTTGTACACTCATTTACATCCCAAATTGCAGTATAGCTGAAACTTCATAAGCCTACTTATTATTTTGCATTCTAGGACTAGATTCATTTAACATTTGCACTGATATCTACTTTAAAATAAATAGAAAGTTGCCCATTGAAAACAATTAATATAACAACCTCTTCAACATCTGCTGACACAATGTCATCTTGTTCTTCATCTCTGCCACGAACTGGTTGAGACTGACTGATCCGCCTTTGCTGTGGATTTCTAATAATATAGGACGACTGAGACTGACTGGAACTACAAGAAAGAAAGAAGCCTTTTTAAAAAATACAATTATATATATTTACACAGCATCATCACATATGATTTTCTTCTCTTCACACAACAGTATCAACTTAAACACAGCAAACAGAAGAATATATATGTCCATAAATATATTAACATTAGTTTAAAATAGTCAGTTTAATATAATAGATTTCCCTTCTCGTTTTTGAAAGATTCTTCATTTAAGTTCTTTTGAGCTACCAGCCCAGTCCACTTCCCATGTTAGCTGTACACCTTGTTCTACCTATGGCTTGTTTAACAAAACCACAAGCCATCTCACAGATGAACAAAGGAGCCTCAGCTTGTTTCTCCAAAGCTTGGTTTGTTTGCCAGCTGCTCTTGCTTTGCGCCTCTCTACCACAGTTCGAATCCCTGCGATGGGGTGAGCTCCTGTTGCTCGGTCCCTGCTCCTGACAACCTAGCAGTTCGAAAGCACATCAAAGTGCAAGTAGATAAATAGGTACCGCTCCGGCGGGAAGGTAAACGGCGTTTGCATGCGCTGCACGACTGGACCTAATGGTCAGGGGTCCCTTTACCTTTATCATAGTGAATGTCTGGGGATAGGTGGCCAAAGCATATATGATTTAGAAGAATGCATTTATAATGATAAACATTAAGGAGCATTACCTGCTGGATTGATCAGATGACGGCCGGGGAGGTAGTGGTTCTACTGAGAACAGTTCTTCGCTGCCTTGCATAGCATCTATACTAGTGCTTGCCAACGTAAAAGGTGCCGTAGGACGTGCAATACCCATTCTGACTGGGATAATGAGGGATTCCGCTACATTGCACAATTCCTCCACAGCGTAAGGTAGCAAAGCTTGGAATACACGCTTGCATTTCCCAATTGGCTGCGGAATGAAGTTACTGGAAACAAGACGTGGGAAGGGAAAACACTGACATCAACAGCCACATTCAAAAAGGTTGAGAATACACACAAACCAGAACAGCTTGTTTAATGGTTTTGTATTCGCACAACTATTTATCTGTTCATCCTGTTCAGTCAATAGTCAAGCTGCATTGCTTCCCCCTTAACACTGTTAAAATACAGCCCTTCTTTCTGTCTCTTGGGCAAAAATTCTGGTCCCCACCTCTAGTCTAGTGGTTGGCCTACTGTTCCACTAGCAGCCCGGTGGATACAAAACAGTATGTTGAACTTTACCTTAAAACTGAAAGAAAGTTAGAAGTATATTTATACGGTTGGAGCGCTACATTTATGGGAAAAGACTCAAAACACAACAAGTTTAATTATAAAACAATGACTAACCCATTCATGTAGCTTTTCATAAATCAAAGCATTTCATTTACTCTGCAGTCTTAATAGCAATATGAATCAGAGGCATAGTGTGGTACCCAAGTTATACGACCATGGCAGGCTTTGGCTTACAGATGGTGGGGGGACAGTGATACTATCCGGGATGCTGTATGAAGACATGCATCCCTATTTGTTCCTATGTTTCAGGATACACAGCATGAAAAAGCCCCAAGGTTTCTGTGTAATAATGCTATCTGTAGACACAGATGTGCATATTTGTTTCATTGTACTAACTGAAACATGGTTTGAATTCACTCTGCAGAGGACTGTTTCCTCTGTCAAAATACAATGACATCTACCCTTGAAGAAGATCTGGAAGTTGCAGATGGTGCAGAACATGGCCACACGGCAAGAGAGGTACAGCAAGATGGGACCGCACAACACCGATCCTGCATGAACTACACTGGCTACTTATTTTTTGGTGCTGGGTCCAACTCAAGGTCTTAGGACCTCACTACTTGCTAGTTTTCTCCTTATTTGCCAGGCCAGGCCTTGCAATCTGCAGGAGGCAGCTCATTCTGCAGACACACCAGTGAGCATAGCTCACTATGGTGGGATGACATGGGATAGAGTCTTTTTGGGTAGCCTCGCACTTGTGGAACTCCCTCCCTATGGGGATCAAGTAGTCCCTCTCACAGTTTTTAGAAAACAGCTTCATTCACACAGGCATTTGGGGGAAGTCTGAGAGCATATGGCTACTCTTGATGCTACTGAACTATTGAGGGGCATTTTATAAATAAAAAATCTTAAGCATTTTCTTTCACTGCCCCAAGCAATAATTTAAGTTGTTTAAAAAAAGCTTACTTTTTCTTTTTTGAGGAAGCCATTTCCACACTGAGGATAACAAAAACTCTTGCCACAGAACGCAGAAACCTCATTGTAACAGAAATTGCTTCTTCTCTGCGACCTGGAGTGTATTTGTTCTGCAGTTCCTTTACAAGTGTCCCCAGCAAAGTATCTAAAAGCTGTAAAGAAAAGTTTACTGGAGCAAATGTCTACTACGGCGATGCAACCATGCAAATTCTTGTGCAAAGGAACTGAATATGTAAGAGTTATGACAAACTTGCCACAACTTAGATCTGCTAATCACATTAACGTTCATACCTTCTAAGCGCATAAGCATCAAATTGACAAATTTCTTTGGCACCGTGTTATTTAAATATGCCTTACCAGTATGTCTGCTGTACACTTTACAATAAGGCAGTGTGTAAAACAGTCCAGCCGAATAGTTCCACTTTGCTGATTAAGATACACTTGTTCTTCAGGCAACAGATGACCAATCCTACTGCTTGCACTAAGACTTGGAAAAAAGCAAAAGAAAGCGGGGGAAGAGGAAATATAATGTAAGTTCCCAAGTCTATGATACAAAGTCAGTGCTCAAAAGTATAATCATAACTAGTTCGTTAATACACACGGGTCTTTGTTCTCCTGTGAGCCAAACATGATCATAGACTTCAGTGCATTCCAATCTTGCAAAACCCGTTCCAAGGCAAGCTGTGCAAATCGTGGAGGTTCTAAATCATGATCTGGCATATCCGAATCTAAAGCCAAGGAATTAAAGAAAAGCATGTAAGCTGTTACTGCAGCAGTTGCTACAATAACAGAAAAATCTTGTAAACGAGAAAAGAGTCCCACCTTCAGGATTTGCAGTCTTACGATTACGGTCTTCCCTAATTCTTGGTGGCCTGTACTGGCAATGTTCTACTGTTTGTCTTGCAACTGTCTGCACCAAGAAGAGCAAAAGATGTTCCCCCCTGTAAACATACAAACAAACCAAGAGTTGACATAGGGACTACACTGGGGCTTTTTGTGGGGCAGATCAATCCCACTATACAAGGGACACTTGCCTACTATTTGGCATGGTGACAAGGTTTGTGGTGGTAAGCAGCCGGAAAAGCAAATCAAGACGAGCAGACTTCTGTCCTGCAATTAATGTTTTGCACTTGCATTTCTCCCAGCAGTCACAGTAGGCTGTTGGGGATGTGCGTTTCAGCCTGAAAGTAGAGACAAAATGTGTAAATACAATTTATAAATTTATAAACAGCAGTTTCCATATCGACATACACTACAACCAGTTTCACTATGTCCATAATCATTTTTTTAAAACCCTGCTAATTCAACTGAAGTGTTTTTCATCTAAATACCATTTTCCAGTTCTTGTTCATGAAAGGCTACATTAGTTTGCAGAAACGGTGGCCTTGAAAATGGGGTGGCAGCTTCTCCCCCTATTATCAGTCCTAAGTAAATGCCTGATTTATCTCACCTCTCTGTGACACTGCTGGAGAGGAGGCTACGTAGCTGGTTTCATCTCCCCTCCCCATCCCTACACTGTGGACCCAGGCCCAAGTTGCAATTCCAGCTTCTTTCAATCATCTCTCAATCCATTCACTAACGAAAATTTTAGGTACAGCAGAGCACTAAAAGAAATAAAATTCTACTGCATTTTCAAGCAAAATGAAACTGAATCATCCCTGAAAATACACAGCAACCTGCAGAAGTCTTGATGTTAGGAATAAACACACGTACTTGCAATCATGACCTTTGTGGCACACCCTTGCGCACTCTGTGCAACAGCACAGAGACTCCAGTAAACCGCATGTTCTACATTCAAATATATCCTACAAAGAGAAAATTGAGCATTTTAAGGGGGGGGATGGAGTACTATGTGTAATTCTATGGTGCTGCTTTTAAGTGGTAGCTAACAATTCTGTACGTGTCTGCATAGAAGTAAAGAACCGTCAAGTTCAATGGAACTTACTCCCAGGTAAGTATGCACAAAATTGCAGCCTTATTTATTCATCAAGAGTTTTCAAGTTAGATTACAATGAAATAATGTTAAGCTTCTTGTTAATGGTTTCTTGTTAAGCCAAAGCTTCCCCCCACCCAGCCCTTTCCCCAGAAAACCCAGCAGTAAGAGAACGGCAAGAATTTAAAAATCTATCCTTAAAAGCTCAGGAATATGAGCTTGTCTTTACACCTAGCACAAAAAACCAATTAAGTTCCCTTATTTTACCTGATTTATGTGCTCTGCACCAGTCCATGTAAAGCTGCATGTATCATTGCAACATAGGACATATAAAGGAGAGTCATCTGGGTTTGTGCCAGTTGGACAAACCATTCCCATAAACACATCCTCTTCTTTTTCACCTGAAGTTGCCTCCGCTTTTTAAAAAACGAGAAAGATAGTGCTTAAAATGAAGTTATACATACTCTTTGAAGAGCTAGCAACTTGAGGTAATAATTCTCAAATAATTCTCAAAGGTCCTCTATGAAGAAAATAAAACATCACGGCACTTTAACATTACTGCTAAACCACACTGCACATCAGCTAACTGAATGCACTCATGGTTCCCTCCAAAATGACTTCAAATTGTATTAGTTATACTAAACAAAACTCCTCCTCTATAGAGAACAGGTTTTTATCTTTGTTTCATTGAAACCTGCCACTATTCACAACCTTCTATCAATAATTGCCCTGACCTATTTTCACAGAAACGAAAACCAATGGATATCAAAGCATAGCCTCCTGCAGGGAAATTATTACAGGAAACTGTATCTATTGAATCAGACACTTTTTAAAACCAAGAAGATAACAGGAAGTTATTCATGGACAGCAGGAAGACTGGCATGTTCTATTAATTCAATATTTTACATTTTATTCCAATGTCTAATCCAGAGATTTAGGAAGGGGAAAGCCCTCAATTATTGGCATACATAAAGCAAGAATCACATACAGTATTCACATACCTTTGGCAACTTTTTGTGCAGTTTCTAAAATGGTAATTGCTGCAGGATATGCTCTGCCGCTTACAGCAGACATAAACGGTGTCATACCTCTTGCATCCCTAAAAAACAGTAATATGTCAGTATCATTTTCAGTTAAGTTTAAAAGGTAGTCTTCTAGGTTTAGCAGAAAGAGCCTGATTTAGTACTACCCCAACTTTTTTCCATTTTTGTTTTGTTTTAACTTTTAAAGTTAAAATGAAGGTAATAGATCTGATGCATAAACAAAAATGGAAAAATCAATTTATTAACAAATACAAAATGGAGCTGTTTATATCAAGGCTCAGTGCAGCTTTGTAAACCGTACCCAATTCCCTCAAACATTCTTCATAAAGCTTGGCTTCCCAAGTAGATGAAAACACTACAAGACATGCACATAAAGACCCCTTACTTGGCTGATAGCAGTTCCCGAAGATAAGGCTGTAAAACCACACTGTCGCATAACAATTTCAGTATGAAGTGAGCATTTGCCTTCCGATCCTTTGATTCCACTACAGAGGGTTCTGTAGAAGGACCTGCAGATTGGAAAAGTATTAGTGAAAAATAGCTGCCTACAAAAGTAGCTCACTTACTTAAAACATTCTAGACAAGAAGAGGGATTCCTGTATCAAGCTTTATTATTAGCCAACACTATCACATTGTCAGAAACCTGATGCTAAATTATGAATCTGAGTGTATATAAAGGACGGGAAACTTCATGTCCTGAAACCAATATTGGCCAACATATTTTAATGTGTGAAGCAGTGCCAAATAGTTTTAACAGGACAGACAGATTGATATGTTAAGCACCCTTATTCATTATACAGAATGATGGGAAGATGCACCTTCAAGTTATAGGAGGGAACATTTAAGCTGCACTAAAATACCATGTATGAAGCGAGCATTTGCCATTTCTTTGTGTTAAGTCATATACAAGTATACAAAATAGCATGTTCTCACCTGGTATCGTGGAGGTGCTGGGTCCTTGGCCAGTGCCAGTTGTTGCTGTGGTAAGAGATCCCACAGCAGGGGCCAGGATAAAATCAATGTCACCATCTTTTAGTAAACAGAACAGTAGGATGCACATCAATACATAAAACACATCCCTGGCAACATGCGCACTCCACAGAAACTAACCACACTATATCTTTAAATTTTCTTTCCTTCCAAAGGCTATTCAATGAAACTACTGGTAAGTGCAGCTAACATTATAGCAGACAGCAAGTCACATTATTGAAATAAGCAACATCTGCCTACAAGCTGTAATCAGAAAATTTTAACACTCAGTTTTCACCTGAAAGCACAGAAGTGGCTAACTAGCTAAATGCTTTGCACCACTGAAGTTGTAATAACATTGATGCAATGCATTTCTTATTCCTACACTCTTTCACAATTCAAACAAAAGGCAATTTATATCTACTTTTACACTTATGCACAAGTGCATGTGAAAATCTTACCAGGGTCCATAGCAGGAGGATCAGGCACCCAGCTTGGAGGAGCGATGGGAGGAGAAACTGGATCCTGATGATCACTAGATGAAGCCCCTGCTTCATGTCTGCCCAAACCTGCTGCTCTCAGAGATCTTCTCATCATTTCTCTCAGTCGCAAACTAAGACCAAACAGAAAATCCTAAAACTAGTGCTTGCCTATTCTTGCGCAGGAAGCATACTGAAGGCAACCTAGTGTTCGAGAATGCCAAACAAACTTTTGTCTGCATTTATAACTAATATGTGGAAAAGAAAGCAATATAAATGCCACACCAATTATTAAATGTAAAAAAGAAATACGGCACGTATTTTAGACACAGTACTGTCAATGTACCAATTCAACTTTGCATTCTCCTCGTAACTGCGGTTAGCCTGAAGTTGCTCTCGCATTTAATTTATAAGCAAGCGTGCCCCCCCCCCAAGACTGGGGGAGAAAAGGGAATAACTAGCAAGCAAAAACACATTGCAGGTGGTTTGCAAGTGAGTGGGCTCCAACGTAGGAGTACAGGGTGCCAGTGTGGTGTAGTGGTTAAGAGCGTTAGTCTCGTAATCTGGTGAACCGGGTTTGCGTCTCTGCTCCTCCACATGCAGCTGCTGGGTGACCTTGGGCTAGTCACACTTCTCTGAAGCCTCTCAGCTTTGAGACTCCTTCGGGTAGTGATAAAGCGGGATATCAAATCCAAACTCTTCAGCAATGTATCAGATTCTTATCTGGTGAAAACAAGCTTTATCTGGTGAAAACATAACTTTATGACCACTATTCCATAGCAATTGTTGTTATACTTTTCCATTCACCATATAGATAGGTTTATGAAGCATTTCTGTATCCTTCTGCTGTGCTGAAGAAGAATTCTACAAAACAGTGGGTATATCTGGAATCACTGTTCACTACATCTATTTGCAAACTACTTCGGCAATATTGAACGCCATAAACAAAGCTTTTCAGTCTGTTTTCACCAGATAAGAATCTGATACATTGCTTCTTTCAGAGACTTGCATAGTCTTCAAAGACTTTCAGAGACTTATAAGACTTAGGTTCATTTGGTTTTATGTTTTCAAGAGAATCCATTAAGAGTGCCTATTTTGTGACTTTCAGAAATTCTTAAGTTTTCTGTTTATGTGATGTCATATATTTCATATTATATAAAGAGTATATATTGATGTCATCATTGTATTTGCTCATCGTGTTGCCTTGCTTTTAGAAAGACTAGAGCCAGAAACAAACTCCAATTCTCCTCTAATAAGGAGTTAAGGAAAGACTGTCGTCAATCCCAGCCAAATATGAAAGAACTGTGGCTCAAACCAGAGAAAAGGGCACATAGTCCTGTCCACCTGATACAAGTTATGCCTCTCTGGAGGGTTGCTGCCAGCCAAACCCTGGGTTAGATGGAGGGTGCTATCAGAGACAAGCAGAAAGAGGGAAAGCAGCACCACAGTAAGTCAGGGAAAGAAGAAGCAAGTTCCCGTGCTTACTGGAAAAAAGGATATGTATTGTTGTTGCTCATCAAAAGATTTGAAAAGTAGTTTGTGATACGGTATGGTGGTTTTCTTGTTCAAAAAACAAGAGCCAGAAATCTAACCCGCACACACTTAGGAACATGAGAAGCTACCTTATAATGATCATCTAACCCAGTATTTTTGACTGGCAGCGCCTTTCCAAGGAAGAAACTCTCTTCCTATCACCTGCTACCTGATCTTTTAACTGGAGATGCCAGGGGGTCAATCTGGGACATTCTACATGCAGATGATGTGCTCTATCACTGAGCCACGGGACCTCCCAAGCAGCCCTTTGGATCCTGGCCTGCGTTAATTCATAATGTCTTGCCGGTAATTAATACTGCAATAGCAAAAAGAGAAGTTTCCACTAGCTTACCTTCTGCTGCTAGAGGATCCTGCACGATTTCCCGGTCCATTACTTGACACCACTGAAATAGCATTTGCAATCGCCTCGACGGCAGATAACCTTTCAGCAAATGTGTTCCTTTCGGAGCGCTCTGCTTCTGAAGCATAAAGAAGAAACTTGGCATCTGTTTTTTACAGAGACATTAAACACTAAAGAACCGAAAGCTTCTCTGTCACTTTTATATAAAATTTGTATATGAAATCAACATGGAATTTCTCAATATTTATATGCAAATGTATAACGATGACAATGGGTTTGATTGCTGAATAGCAAAAAAACTCCACAGCAGAGAAGAGAAAGACAGGACAATTTAAACTGGAAAACACATAACACACAAATACACAACCGAGCAATTCTAGCACTCAGTGGTAAGCAGGAAAACTTAGGTTCTTTTTTGCTAAATAAGAAAACCAGTCTCCAAGCAGCTCCATAAATCATTCATTTGTTGGACAACACATTCAGAGGTTCAGAAAAATGTATGTACTTTAGAGAATTGGTAAATGAATTTGCTTGCTTTCCCCTCTACTTCCTCACCCCTATTTCCTTTGCAGCATGCTTGGTAGATTTATATGCTATTATTTTTAAAATTGTATATGGCCTTGAGCAAGTTAGGAGAAGGGTGTAAATGGTGTAGAAATGTATTTTAAATGATTTAGAAAGTACACTTTCTTCTGCTTTTAGTTCCTCAAAAACTTCATGTATTTTGCCCCACTGCAGACATATACAGTATACATAGATGTTTCCATTATTTCTAGTTTAATAGGATTCTCTGTTTTGTAGATCTCCAGTTCATGCTGTAAAACAGTTTAATGCATCACATGGGCCATTTTTTGACATAAATTGCTCCTTTCCACCTTTCTCTCTCTCTCTCTCTCTCTGTTTTTCTTTGTTTCAACAGTCATAACCTTATGCTTCAAGTTCACAATGGCCTGTTTCATCTTGAAATTCCCGTCTTTCCGCAAGCGTCATCTGCTAAATTCCCCCAGTGTACATTAGAGGCAAGAATTATGGCTGGATTCCAAGCACTTCCACACATGCAGGCAATGGAGCTGGCGCTAGCTTCTCCGTGCTGCTTTGAATACTGCACCAGATGGTCCCATAACCTCCAAGCCCAGCTTTTCAGGACTGGAAGACTGCAGTGGGAAGGGAGCCTTGAAATAGCCTGATACACACATGGAACATTGAGCGCAGCATTTCAGATCCCACCCTTATTTCCAAGTGACTTAATTTACCAAGTGGAAAATGTGATGCTGAACTGAAACTTGTTGCCAGTTGGGACATTTGTTTCCCTTTCTATCATACTCTCTTCCTGCATTTTCCAACCGGATTGCCTTGCTGGTTTACGACATGTCTCATTACTACTGAAGTTGCTGTGTGTGTGTACCTGTGTCTGTGTTTGTGTAACTATTTGAGAACAGGTTTTAAACAATTCTGACTCATCTTTCTAGCCTTCATGCAAAAGCTCTCAGAAGAATCTCATCAGCATGAGATCACTGAACTTACCCTCTTCCTCTTTTGTTTCTTTATTACTGGTTGGAAAACACACAGATACACAAGCATGCAGAATATTTCGATTTCCATCACATCTGTGACTGAGGAAAGTCTGCAGCATTTGTGGATTCTGATCCAAGACAACAGCTTGCTCGAGGTTCATCAAATACTGTCTGCAGGCCTCATAGTCACATCGGAGAATATGCTGCATTAAAGTTTGCTTCTGTGCTCAGAAAAATTGAGAGAGACGTTAATAAAACAAGAGCAAGCAACATTCCCTTGCCCTATGCTACATTCTGCAGCCTCTTTTAGCATCAGTACTTTATCCTGACCTAAACCAAGTACGGGATACAAATGAAATAAATACCTAAAACTGATCGTGTAACATTTAAAAGTACTATATATTTAAATGATAAACTAAGATTTTAGCTGTCAAATGCAGGATCAATAAACTGATTTCAGGACAGGCAGGTTGGGAATCCTATATCCCAGCTGCAATGCTTTTAAAATTGTATGTGTGGCAAACAAATTTTAGTTATACATTTATTTACATTTTAAAAATCTTTATATCCCATTTATCCCTTTCATAAAGAAATTGTCTAAAGTGGCTTACAAATAAAAAGCAAGCATAAAAGCAACGATAATCCAGTTATGAAAACACAAATTAACAACATTTAAAAACCAACTAAAAAGTAAACACACTAGCACTAGCACTAGAAATCAATATTTAAGCAACAGAATCGAAGCTTGTTTTAAAAGGAAAGTTTTAATTTGCTACTGCAATTTAAATAAAAAGGACTATAACCTATTTTAGCATTGTTTTTAAAAGCATTTTGAATACCCAGATATCCCATCTTATTAAAAACTGTTATTTAAAGTTAATTTCTAGGGTGGATGAATTTTTTAAAATAAATCACAACATCCGAAAATGATGTTCCAAAACTGTTATCACAGTAAAACAGAGAGAAGATGAACCTACACAACTATTTGCACGTGATTCTATGAATCTATGTGCTCTTTTGGGTTTGCCCTTCCTGACCCACTTATAAGTGGAAATGTGGATTAAGCTATGTTTTTTAAAAATCACATTTTCTCCCTGCATTAAAGAGAATTTAGGTCCAGAGCACCTATAAACAGTAATAGCAAACATTTGAACAAAAAATAGACTTTATACTAGAAGTATCAATTTAGACAGCTGCATTTTGTAACTAGCAGTAAGCTACTTTTGTCACAGAGCTCTCATATCTAAGATTACTCTGTTTAGATATATTTGTAAAAAGGAAAAGTTCAGTTGAAAACACTGAGTAATCCAGGTGGTGCAAGATAATGTCTCTAAGAGAGAGTATGACAGATATATATATGAATTACCTCAACAGCCATTATAATGATAGCAGCTTTCTTTTTGATGGTTGAATTGGCAGGAAGGTTTGTTAAGGAATGAACTCCCATTCCCAGGCTGCTAATAGGTGGAAGATCAAGCCAATCAGGGTCTCTTATTCCACCCATACAATCTTTTGCCATTGGATATATAGTGCCATTTCCATCTCGAAGAATGATTGGAGATTCCTGCACAAAAAGTAGATTTTTATAGAATTTAAATTGTCATTATTTTTCTCATTCGTTATTGATTTGTAGCTCTATCACCTGACATATCAACATAGATGCACTGATGAAGCCCGTCTGGTGTTTCTGCTGATATGCCCACACAGTGCTGACGTCTCCATCACCTGATACCTCTCCCTCCAGGTAAGGTAAGGTAAAGGTAAAGGACCCCTGGACAGTTAAGTCCAGTCAAAGGCGACTGTGGGGTGCGTCACTCATCTCGTTTCTGGCCGAGGGAGCCGGCGTTTGTCCACAGACAGCTTTCTGAGTCATGTGGCCAGCATGACTAAACCACTTCTGGCGCAACGGCACACTGTGATGGAAACCAGAGTGCAAAGAAACGCCGTTTACCTTCCCACCACAGCGGTACCTATTTATCTATTTGCACGGGTATACTTTCGGACTGCTAGGTTGGCAGAAGCTGGGACAGAGCAATGAGAGCTCACCCTGTCGCGGGGATTTGAACGGCCGACCTTCTGATTGGCAAGTCAAAGAGGCTCAGTGGTTTAGACCACAGCGCCACCGGCATCCCTCCAGGTTGTGTCAGACAACAGGTGTAGTACCTGTCGTCCTCACCGAACACTCCTGCAAATATCCAGAACGGACTAGAAGACCAAGTTCAAATGCTTTCTTTGTGCAGTTTGAATAGGGGAATACATATACATTACTACAATATCCAATATCAGAAGCATGCAAGATGGATCTTCCCAAGATCCATTAACTTGTGTCAGTAGCTTACAAAGCCTTATCCCTCACTATAACATTGATCTACCCACCTTTTTCTTTTTCTTTACCACTTCCATCACCAGATAGGGATCAGGAGCACTGACAGTTAAGTCTGCCATGATGATTTATTTTTCTACATTTCTTGTTTAATGGAATCATTTATCAACATTAAGTAACCCATTAAAGAGGTACTTTTAGGGTGGTAGGAAACATTTAAAACGCATGAAGCTGAGAGGAAACAAACCTGTCCAGCAGTGAAAATAGCAACGCTCCTCTCATTCTGCCCAAGGAAAGCAATACTGCTAGTGGGGAAATTGTTTTCTTGTTCTGCTTTTCCAGTTGCAAGATCAAATATGCAATATCTAACCCAGTTCCCGGTCTTCAGGACGGCATGTACTCCTGAAAGTGTGCAAAAAAGAACACTGACCAACAAATTATTTGCTCCAAAAAATATTTAAAACCATTAAACTAGCAAATATTGATTAATGAAATTAAGATGACTCAGTTTAACAATTCTCTAATAGGATAAGTACCTTTCTTTTTTCTAAAGCAAGCAATAGATAAAATGAGAAGGAAAAAAACCCTTCATCCTTACCTTTGGAATCTACATTCACAGCTAGTATTTCTGTTTTTTCTGGAATACATAACTTTTTAGGAGTCCTCTGAAAACAATCTGGAACTTTTGGTGTCCCACCAGTTTTTACCACCTGTAACAAAAACAGATTTCTGTACATCCAATGCAATCTACAGAATTGGCTTAATTCCCCCCTCTTTAAGAATGTACAATTTGCTTGAAAAGACTAGGATTCTTCTGCAACAGCAGCCAACCAGATGCCTAAAAAGCTCATTAGCCATGCATGATGGTGAAGGCCATCCCCTCTTTTTTGTCCCCAGCATGTGATAAGCATAAGTATGTCATCTATTAATGGGAGGGCTCCACTTAGCTGTCATAGCTAATAGACAATGATCAACCCATGAATTGGTCTACACTTTTTAATGCCATCTAAGCAAATGACCAGCACTACATCCCAGCCATGTATTTAAAGTAATTTATGTGTTGCGCGAAGTTCTTTCTTTTGCCTGTTCCAAACCTACTGCCTAATGTCACAGACTCCAGATTCTTATAAAAGAAAAATTACTGTGTGTGTAATTTCTAAAATCTAACTTATGTCTCCCCTTAGATGTCTGTCTTTCTAAACTAAAAAATATGTAACTTCTGAAGACTTTACTTTTAATATCTCTGGTTCTTATATTCTCAAAGTCTGACATCTCTTTGAGATGGAGTGATGGAAGTGAACATAAACTCTAGAAACTGTGGCCGCAGCAGAGATAATCAAACAGGGCCAAAGTCCTGGCATTGCAAACATACCTGGAGCTCATCTATCCTGAGCAACCGACAATCTTGGAGAAGAGAAGATGGATCAGGATCCGAACCAGAGCTGTTTGTACAATTTGCAGTAGTAGATGTCCCCGGAAATTTTACAGCAACATAAGCACCATCCACCTTCAGTACCTATAAAAGAGAACATATTGCATAGTGTTGAAGCAGAATTAAAAATTCTCTGAAGTGAAATGGGGGTTCGGGAATCTTAAACTGTACTTAAAACATCCAGAAAAGCAAGCAGTGCCACCACACAAAACCAGATTTTCACCAACAATACAATTTCAAACCACTATGGCTAGGTTTGCTGTAAAACAGCTTTCTTCTATCCATTTTTAAAGGATTGGTACACAGCAAATTAAAGGAAACTAAGAAAGCTTATTTTATACAAACCTTCCCAACAGGAACATTCTTAACATCTTCCACAAAGACAACTTCCCTAAGAGACCACTGTTCTTCATTCACTTTCTCCTCTTCTTTTGGGGCAGGTGTAGATCGCCGCCGCTCTTAAGAAAAAAAGTAACAGATTAAAAGTCTCCTTTGTAGCATGTCTGCGACACGCATATTCTATGTCTAAAAACAAGCACATGGCTACTTATGTCATTTTTCACAGGAAGTGCCTTCTGTGAAGTTTGTGCCATCTACTTAAGTTGGTATTTTGCTAATTTTATCCTGCAAATATTCCTCTATGGAACACTGTTTCTTACATTATTCAGGAATTCAGGAATTAAATATGGATACATTAATATAATTGGCAGACGTTGCACCACAGTGGATTTCAACAGGGCAAAAAAACCCAAAACCTCCTCATATGACTTACTATATGGCATTGATGCACTGCTTGCTATTGAAGAAGCATCACTACAGGTAGAAGCTGGAGACGGTGGTGGACCCATTTCAGTTTTCACTGGTTCCTGTTTGCTTTCAGGCCTAGGATTTATTTAAAAAAAAAACAAGGCAGTTGTTACATTTATTTTCCATGAATACAATGTGAAAACTAGTTAACACTTTGGGCAGAGATACTAACTTCTGAATTGTTTCTTAAGTCAACAGAAGTTTTTGCTGATGCAATATAACAGCAAATATATACTGCAACAATATACAGAAGAACTGTTTATGGCCATTTTCAAACCATTAATTTGTATTGGGGGGAAATCAACATACTCTTAAGTATGTGGTTTGTCAGTATGAAAAGGCAATGCAAAGCACATTCTTTGTGTGACTTGCTTCTTTCAAGTATTTGCTAAACAGTCTTCAGAGCAATATTTACAGCCCTCTATTGCACTCATGTCTGTTTCATTTATGGAAACAGTGAGGAGCTGGAGTACAGAGACCCACAATCTAATGCCAGTTCAAGATCTTTTTCCCTCACCGTCTACTGTGTCCCTGTCAAAAGTTTAGAACACTTACTTTGCTTCAGTTGTTTTACTAGCTTTCTCCATGTTCTTTAAACTCTCTGGTGACCGGAGCTGAAACCTACAGCTGTCATTCATATTCCAAACAGATTCCATTAAGACGCCAACTTTAGGAATCCCAGCGCTAATTGAAAAAGCAACAGCTCCAGCATGATAGAGAGGATTATTTCTCAAACACACCTGCAATCAATCAACAAGGGGGGTAAACAACTCTTTTTATTTGTTTGTTTGTTACCCACCCTTCACCCTAAAGTCCCATTCATGCCAAATGAAGAATCAAAACTATGTAAGCAAAACAACACTTAGAAGAGGTTAAGTACTTAATATAATTTTATCAGGTTTTTTAGTAGTGACATATGGAATATTATCTCTATCTTAGCTGCAAAAGTCTCTGAATGGGTGTAGCCAATAGGGTGCACCTTCCAGAAGTTTCTGGACTACAACTCCTATCATCCTTAGCAATTGGCTATGCTGGTTAGGACTGATAGGAATTGTTATCCGACAGTATCTGGAGGGAACCACATTGGCTACCTTTTTTCCTACCACATAGTTTCCTAATAAGGGCACCCGGTTTGAAGGAAAGGAAAAGGTTAAGGCAAAAGGGCAACTACAGGCACACCAGCATATCGGAAACTTTTTAGGAGCATCAGTGACAACGCAGAGAAGAAAGGCAAGAGCCTAATATGGTTGCAGCTAGTTCACAGCACAGAGCCGCATATGAACAGGTGGTTTAAGCTCTGTCACTTCAGGTTATGGGAGCACTTGCGTTAGAGTCTATCTGCAGACTATTTGCACATGTCACTGCATCATAAAAAGGGTCTTAATGGTGGATTTGTTCCTTCTCAAAGCTTTAAAATGTCACACAGTAAGCCTCTACATACCTGAGTACCAACAGTGATATTTGGCATTGAGGAAATACCAGCACTAGACTTAGGCTTTTTATTTTTGGCTCTAGCCTTTTCCAGCATCTTCTTCCTTTGGCTAAAAGGAACTACACCCCTAGGAGGAAAAATACTAATATAAGGTTAAAAAAAAAAAAAAGAGCTGTGTTGTCTTTATTATGCATAAATGTGATTTTCAAGGTGATGTGGTATTGATTAAAAGGAAAAAAGGCAGAGCATTTTCAAAAAATCTGAGAAGCTGAGCTTCTGAAAACATTATTCCTGCTTACAGGTTCCTTCAGTGAGTATCCCATGCAGTCATATGTATGGGAAATGAGTCTGTGTAAACAAAACAGGTCCCTCCAAGAAAGTCTGAAAAAACTGAAAGCTCAGGGATGCTGCCAATCCTCAGTCATACACAGCAGCCAAGGAGACAGAGGCAGCCTTTTCCCACTTAGTTCTACCAACAAACCATTGTATACAGCATGACCAAAGACTTGCTTTTGAATTGATTTCTTAATTGAAGTATTTTTAAAGTGCCCTTCATCCTAACTCAAGCAAGGGCAGCATACAAAACTCAACATGCCAAGAATACAATACAATAAAACAATACAGCAACATCATGCATAAAGCATTCAGAGCCAACTACAAGTTTCAACAATTGTGACTGCTGCCTAAGAAAGCAAAGCAGGAGTTGTGAAAATCTGACTGAGATCTTGCTACCACATTCCCAACCCTAATTAAGCAGAGCCTTACTGACTGGGGAGAAAAGTGGAAAATAGTTTTCATAAAAAGGATAAAGCAAAAAACAAGCAATTGTATTCAGGGTTCAAATTTTGTGACCAGAAAGAAACAGAGGGAAGGCAATGGTTTCACCTCTTTTCCAACGTGTGGAATGTGGCAGTCCATGGGGCAGGAGGGGGAAAGCACTCCTAATCTTTCAGAACTTTCTAGAAGGTTCCTGCTATGATCTGTGCAGCCAGTGGAACTGTTCATAACCAACCATTGCTGACCAATGCCACTTAAATGGTTGAATCATTTAAGGACACATTGGTTCTCCTGCACTACTAATCTGATTCAATTTAATAATTATTAAAAGATTTTTTAGGCTACATTTCCAGACAAAGTCCTCTTCAAACAATGTATACAATATGCACTATGAAACAAAATAACGTTATTAAAATTTTGATACAACTTGATAAGGAATACATTCATGGTCAATTTCAAGTCACCTTTTTAATCATTGTCTGGAAGAATTAAGAAAACTTCATCTATAGATAAAGGCTTTAAGCCATTACAAATCTGCACAGCCTGGCAAAAGCACAGAAGAGTTTAGACAGTTACAGAGTAATATCCTCCCTGCACTATCAAACCGACACTCTTATTACACATAAAATCCTATTTACAAAAATCAACTAACACTATTAATAAGCAACTTGCCTTTTGTGTTAGTTTAGACATAAGGCCCCAATGAAGGAATGGAAGTAAAATTAAGCAGTTAGAACTTCTATATTGCACCCCTGCTTCTAATCATATTTTCACAAGTGAAACCTCCAAAGGACACAATACCTATGTAGTCACCCACTGACTGCCAATACAAAACTGGACTGATTCTACAGAAGATGCTAAACCACCTGTGATGAAATACCTCAACTATAATAATCACAGTTGTGTCTTAGACAACTCCGATAGCGGTATCAGCCTTGTATAAACATTTATTTACAGATTTTATGTCATATGCAGTGGAATATCTATTGTCGTAGAACTGTGAAGGTTTGTTACAGTAATAAAGCATTAACTCTTCTAACTCTGAAAGCATCCTAAATACAAAATTCATTAAAATAATTCAGTGTCAAGTCACTTAAATGCTTTAAGGACAAGAGCATGCTTTGTTTCTCTTTGATCCAAGAACAGTCCTTTCTTCAAAGCAATGTAACCTCCTAAAGAATCCTAACCAGAAGGGAAAATTCAGTTCCATTAAAAAAAGAGAAACATGCATATGAACAAGGATGGGTAAATTCAATGTACCTTAGTGACCCAGTTCACACCATGGTAAACCAGTTATTGGTTTATTTGGTTAACATGCCAATCTTACCCACTTTGCTCCTGTATGCTGTATGAGCCACAATCACTGTTTTAGCTTTATGTCAAAACTAGGGATAATGGTTAGTTTCAGTCAAACAAATAATGCTTAGGGAGCTAAGAACAAACCTTGACCACAGGTTGTAGTCTGAAGCAAACAAACCATAATCTTTGGTTTCAACATAATGCAAAACCACAAATCATGCAGAAATCACAGGGGGAAATGCTATGAATAAGTCAGAAATTAAATCGTTGTAACAAAAGGGGAGAAAACGCTATGGAAAATCACTTATAATTTTTTTTGCTCTCTGGCACCATCTGGTGTTGCATGTTTATAACGCATTCAAAATGCTGTTTCTTGACTAATGTAGCTGAGTCCATGGTTTGTTTCTCCCATTCATTAGTCAGGCAATAGCCCAGGGGGCAAGATCAGCACATTCTTAGTAAACCATTAACTGCTGTTTACCATGACATGTGAACAAGGCCGATGTCAACTTCTCTTCTATTGTTTTTCAAAGAGCAAAAAACCATTATTTGGACTCTAAACTGAAATATACACTTACCACCAGTACAGGTTATTCTCCAGCTGAGCACAGGTATAAAGAGCGCAGCAATGCAGGGAAACTATCCGCTCTCCTTGAAGTTCAGAGTACGTCTGTGCCGTATGTTCTAGTTTAGAAGCCACAGAACTCAACGTTTCATCTACCCAGGTAGCTACCTAAAAGGAATAGAGCACAGCCCCGGAGTGGATCTTAACACAAATATGACTTTGTATTCATGCAGGGCACAATACAAAACAATGCGAATATAATCTTGAGAATATTCAGGTGCAACCACTTCCAGTATAGTGCTTTGAAGTTTTGCTTCAATCCTTTTTGTTCTAAGCATGCCTTGGCCCTGCTACAACCATTTTATCAAGCCAGAAGTAGTTCACATTATCACAGAACTCCCCCACTGTACCCATGTGTGCACGCCTTTGTAGACAGTCACTCCTCACTTCCTTGAAATGAACAGGAAGCTTTCGTAGGTGGAGCCACGATATGCATCCAGCAGAGAGCACAGAGTGCCTAGACTTTATTTAGAAATCTTTATTTAAAAACCAAATTACTTGATCTCAGAATATTATGCTAGAATATTTGGATTAGCAACTTTTAATGTAATGGACTAACTACTTGTTAGTCACTTGAGACCAAGGGGAAGTTTGTCATTAAGGAAGACAAACCTAGTTCTGAAACCTTAAGTGCGACATTTCTATGGAAAATAAGCTTTCTAAGACACAAGGCCAAGAATGACTCAAGAGCCTACCCCTGCTTTATACTAGGGATGGCTAACCTGTTGCCCTCCAGATTTTGACAGTCTACAACTCCTGTCGGTCTCAGACAGTATGGCCAACTGTCGAGGATGATGCGAGCTTTAGTTCAACAACTTCTGAAGTGTCACAGGATAGCCACCCCTGCTTTACACATTCTCTACTTTTACAGCAGCTTCCTTTTGTTCTTATGGATTCTTCTTCTAAAGAAGGAAAGTTTCTTTAATTTTGTTACTAGGCCAAAGTCTCCTCAATTTTAACAGCAAACGGAGTCAAAACATTCTTTTATCTTCTTTCTAGCACGCCCTGGCTTGTTTTTGTGATGAAAAGTTCTTGCTTCAAGGTTATTCGCAAAACCAATCTCTGCAAATGATTTGCTGAAGGCCAGCTGTAATCTTTTTCTATAGAATGGCAATGCAAGGAGGAGATTAAAACCACTGAATTTTATCCTCAGTGTTTCGTACCTTGTTGTTTTCTGTGGCAACAGTTGCTCTGATGCTGTTTGCAGAAAGGAGGACGATCTTCTCGTTGGTTAATCCCAGGGACACGGCACGTGGGTGATGTATAGAAGGATTCTTTGAAACAAAAATGAAGCAGACAATATTTTAAAATGCCGCCACTGAAATAACACTTGTGGCTACCAAACATTTGGCAGGGAGGGAGACCTAGTCTTTGTCTCTCTCCCAAGTCATAACAAGGGAACAGTCATTACCCCATACCAAGAGCAATGGTATACCTTTTGCCATAGAAGCAAATGGGCGCTATTCATATATGACAGAACGTTACAAGGAAGCCAAGCAACACATCAAAGAGCCCCACCACTTTGCTATGGCTGCTCCTCTCCAGCTCTCAGGTTGCTGCTGCTGCTGAGGGGAAGGAGGAAAGATGCACAATTTCAAGCACAGCCGGAGGCAAACCTTTCCTGACTGACTTTCTCCCAGCCACTGTAATCTTCAATTAGAATGGCGAAGCTGCTAAGGAAGAGGAACTGGCAGTGGCTTTCCAGATCCAGCACTAGGCACGGCGAGCTCGCTATTCACACTGAAGTGTAATCAAAGCAACAACTGTAATGTAAAAGATTTTCCACATCTGCTTTGATACCATGTGGATGACTGCACACAAGACTTAACTTCTGAATGTGTATTTGTCCTGCAAGACAACACTATGCTTGGTAATTGTTTATTTAAAAATTCAATAAAGTTTGTAATAAGAATTTTTAAAGATGCACAGGAAGCTCTGTACTTTTTTTAAAGCAACTACATTTTTGTATACAAGAGATTACCATATTTTACAGAACATAGCTAGACATACCTGTGCATTTCTGTAAGGTTCAGATTCACTCCATTTCCACTGATACAGCTCCCCTTTACTGCTCACTGCCACAAGCTCAGAATACAGAGCACCAATAGAAATAAATTTCATCCCATCCTATAAAAGCAAACAAGTGAAGCTTAAAACTTCAATATTATGAGTGCTAAACACTCACATATATTATAAATTCATCACAAAGAAAAAGAACGGTTCAGACCATTTGGTGTCTGTGAGAAGTTGACAGGTTATCAGACATAGTTTTATATTGGGTAAAAATAATTATTTTAGATTGTATTTTATTTTTGACATTGATAAGGTTTGGGCTGTGTCATTAGTGGGTTCTGCGTAATTTCAGAACTGAAATTTAAGGGGTTCTAAAACCAAAACAGCACAAGTGACTCTTGAAAGATTTATCAGGCAATGCTAACTTCTGTATACTCAGTGGTTCAATGGTTGTAGATGAAGAAATGAGAAAGGTTTTACAAAGGAACAAGTGTAGTGGATTATATGGTCATTCCTCTAACACTGGCTATACAAGTGGAAGAGTTTCTAGTTCTATTAGGACTGAGAAGTGTCCTATACAGAAACCAATCCTTGGAGTAATATAGAAGAGGTGTCACAAAGGAGGGTTTGGTGGCCACCTGAATTTGAATTAGTCTTCATTCAAAAGAAATGACGGAATGTTTTGTTGTCATCTGTAGAAACCTCATCTGGAGAAGCTGAAGAAATGCTGTTGTGCTTTGAACAAATTACTGAATTATTAAAATCAAAGCTCCTGAGTAAGTCAGGATTTTCAGGAAGAAGAAAACAGACCAAGCTTGGGTATGATAGGAATTGCTGGACTATTATGCATGAATTGAGGAGGTCATTTGTTAAGATGAAAGAAACCATGGAATTCCAAGATTTGGAATTTCTCCTTGAATTAAGGAGAGAATATAAACAATGGAAGCAGCAAAAGAAAACCAGGTGCTATGCAGTTTTGAACACATATTATGCTTGCATCAAGAGGCAGATAATCTTTTTGGAAACTGATCATGACGGAAACAAACTGAGTGCCTATTTTTGAATTACCTTTACATTCAGCCCAACAGCTTTCTGATAACCACTTGAATTGGTGTGGTGAAATGCTGTGACCTTTCAATGGAGCATAAAACATTTTGATCCAAATTCTACCTGATCATTGAGGATTAGTGATGTATTCTGTTAATCCAAAAGACTCTACTGAACTTTGGACACATGTTTTATATCTTGCCCTTCCATCTTCCCCAGCCATTTAACTGCAAGTACTCCAAAAATGTTTAAAGCACATAAAGTTGTGGTCAGTTCTCTCGTCCCACTTCTCTTGCCTTGCTCTAGGCAGGGACATTATATATCATGTCACAGCAAGCCTCCTCATTCTTCGATTCTCCAAAGAAGAAGCAAGCCAGGAAGCTTGACTGATGACGCGTGTCTTAAACTGAACCCAGGAGAATACAAATCCAAGAGAGATGAGAATGGAATAAACAGGCCAACAGCTTAATGTTCCTGTGCTGGGCATCTCAGGTTAAAAAATAAGCCCACTGCATCGAGTAAGATTCTGCTAATTCACAACAGCTGTAGCTCAGCAACTGAGTGCATGGCTTGCATGCAAGAGGTCCCCGATTCAGCTCCTGCCAGGTAGGACTGAAAAGATCCCTGCCTGAAATTTGCAGCTTCCTCTAGACTCCACTGTTCTCAAGACTCTCCTGCACTTCAGATACCCATTTAATTATATCTCCTGCTTTGTGAAAAGGCTACTTCACAGTATGTACCCCCAAAATATTGGAAGCAAATAATGAAGGGGAGCAGATACTTGCCTACACTAATTAAGAGTCCAGACTGGCTTTCAGTCTTCTGGGAAAGGAAGGCACAAATATAGGAAGTAGTTTGAAAGACAAAATAGCTCATGTCCATTCAGATAGGACCACTAGCAATAGTAAAGTTCTTTAAGCTAAATATATATCATATGGCCCACCCACTCTTCACAACATTTGTTCCTTAGAAGAGCAGGGAGGAAAAGAGAAATAGGTTCATGGCTGTTTTTTATACCATCAGAGCAAAAGGAATCATTTTCAGCTGACACTAACAAATAATCACACTTCTCGAATGAAGGAGGAAAATAACAGCAACAGTGTGAAGATGAGTTCTTTCATCCGCAAGGTGACAGAAAACAAGCGAACCAACTGGTGAAAGGGGAAAGAATAGACAGAAGAAACGCAAAGGATCAGCTTAAAAAAAAATATCACCCCATTGCTTCAAAGGTTGGCAAACGCGTTGATAAAGACAGAAGAGTACTTGTTCAGGCTCCCAAAAAATATCAGTTGACACAATTAATTTTCTGTCCAAGTGAAAGGGATGCTAACTATAAACTACTTAAGGCAGGAGGCCTATGCACACTTCCATTCAAGCAACTCCCTTCTATTAAATTCAACAATACTTAATTTTCCAAGTGAATGAGTTTATGATTGAGCAACACATCAAAACTGAAGTGACATGAACACGAATGATCCACATTCAATGTAAACATGTCCATAATATAGGATTTACACGCAGGGGCATTTGATGAGGAAGGTGGCAGGGGGAGGAAAGAGATAGATCCACATTTACAGACAATACAATATATTTCAATGTTTGCATTTTTAATAAAAATAAAATACAACCAAAATACCTTATCCGGCCACCACTGCAAGTCCTCTCCTAAAGAGACCGGACTTTGGACAGGTGTGTTCTTCTTGTCAAGGTTTGGCTCCCCTTCTTTGCTTGTAGAGCCTCTTTCATTATCAAATGAGGCTCCATCAAGCCACCTTCTTTCACGCAAACGTAAAACGGACTCACGTTCACGCAACAGCTCAGAGTCTCTCTCTAAGGGAAGAAGGAGAACTGGTATGCAATTGGGTCACACCAGTGGGATAAAAGTAAGCCACTCTCTAGTAAAGACCCTTCAGGATGCAACTAACAGCAGTTAAAATCTACTTATAGATTTCACTTAAGTGTAAATATAAAAATGACATGCAACACTCAAAATATTAACCCTTTCAAGCATATGTACTTTGGTACTGCCAAAATAATTTGAAATGCAAGAATGAGACTAGAAATAAAGTTCAAAATCTGAAGTTTCAAGCTACTCAAAAAAATGAATTAACAGAAGAAAAAAAATTACCTCACTGTTTACTTAGGATGAGATAAAAGGTGATTTAAGATTTTTGTAGTACCATATGCAAAGAGTATATTGTGGGTGATCTTATCAAAGAACAGCAAGAAAAATAGATGCCACCAAACAAGGCAATGTCTCTTTTAGAGACTTTTTAAGCTAACCAAAAAGGAGTGTTTATTAGAGAGTCTCAGAATTTTTCCCAACCACCACCACCACCACTTGAAAAGGTTAAAAAACAATCTTAAACTTCTGTAAAATTTGCTAATCCAACCCCTTCATTTAAACAAACATATAGGACTTGCTTTGATTTTTAAAAGCTTGTGGCAAAGTTGCTTAACTAAAAATTTTTGTAGTCAGACAACGTTCTAAAAAAAGATTTTTGAAGGAGAATGTTCCTTACCAAAATGCTTTCCCTCCAATTGGCCTAAAATTGTCTAAAGCCAGTACTCTCCAGTTCTCTCATACAATTAAAATTTTAAGTCAGGTAATCAAGCTAAATATCCAAGAGTCAAATATACATGGAAAATAAGGATTTTTTTCATCTTAACATAGAAATAACCTTAGAAAGGAAAAAGGGAGTGATTTAAGAAAAGTCAGAGGTTGAATATACATGCACATAATGCATTTCACATACGAGTCTTCATTTGTATTGATAAACTTTTTAAGAACAAATCTCTCATCTTTCCTCCTTGCTCTCTTTTTCCTTCTGGTATCTGTCATTTCATTCTCTTCCTTTATTTCAAAACTAATCTCCACATAGCTTACTTCTCTTCTTCCCCCCCCCCTTTGCTTTACAGCCCAATTCCTAACAACTTTTCTTTTTATCTCCCATGACCCATCTACTTGGACTAATGCTGGGCCAAAAATCATCTCCCACCCTAATGGTAGTGTTCATGCCCCATGAAAAGGTTTTGGGGGACATTTTCTGCAACTTTGGGGGCTAGTAAGGCAAATTCAACAAATTGAGAAAGGCCTCCCTCTACGATATGAGGTGGTGGAGGGTTCCTTGCGCTTCAAAATAAAAAAGTTAATCAAAAGGCAAAGAAGGTTTCCTTCTGCTTGAAAGAGAGCTGAAATTGACCGTCTGTTGATAGGTCCTATAAAATGCTAAATAGGAATGACTAAATCATGATGAGCGATTGTGTTCACTGCTTCAAACAGCAGTAAAAAATCTTCCATTTGAACAAAAAGGTAGTTGTGATAACCTTTTCCTTCATACTGATATCAGTAATTTTCAGTCTCTCTCCACTTCTGTGCTTGTATGAATTTTATTGCCATTGTTTACACCAGAACTATGCCTTTGGGTTAGGGAAGAGGAGGAGGAGAGGGGTGTACTGGGGGGGGGGGCGCTATTTATTTATTTATTTATTTATTTATTTATTTTTAAAGATGAACAAAAAGTAAAAACATTAAGGAAACCCTCAGACACCTCATATTGTATAGGTAAGCCCTCTTGTCCCCCAAAATGCATTCAATATACCACCCCCCTCAAAAGGCAACTCTGGCTGTTCTAAGTCCACCCAGTCCCCATCCCCAAGATCACTGGGGGGAAATGGGCCAAATAGGTCAAACTTAAGCACATTTAAAACAGCTTTTAGAGATGAAGCGTAGACTAGAGGATCGTGTAAAGCTTCTCCCCACCACCTTCTGCATAAATTCCGCTTCTTTCCTCCCTCCAGCTTTGGAATTACATGCGGCCATTGCCAATCCAAGTTAAGATGAATCCAAGCATGTAATAAACTCATTCCAAGAACCCTAATGGTTTCGTCTCTCTTTTAATGTAGAAACTGAAGACAAAGTGTGTGCACTCGAAGAGGTAGGAGGAGGATGCATGTGATCCTGCAGCCTGCACTCAACACCTAAACCAGGGGTCGGCAAGGTTACCAGATGATGGGCCGGTTTACACTCCATCAGTTGTAGGATGGGCCGGAGCATGTACGCACGAGCACTCTTCTGGGTCAGAGGAGCGCCTGTGCGCCATCAATCCGGAAGTTGGTCCCCGTGCCACACTGGTAAGAGCGGACATGAGCAGGGGTCGCCATGGGCCAGTTAGACAAGGCCCGTGGGCCGCTACCGGCACATGGACCTTAGGTTGCCGACCCCTGACCTAAACCCTAGCTTCAATGTTATGTCTGAACCATGTCTCAAGAATGATGACAAGGTATTTTGTTCTAATCCTCCACGTCATAATTTTATGACGCTAGATTGGATAAATCTAACATGTCGAGAAAATTAAAATTATGCCTAATACGTACAGCAACCATTTTACTGATCCTAACTTGTGATAACACTTAGATATTCATGTATTGGAATATCTAACAGAAAAAAAATTGGAATGGGCAGAGCAATACTCCATGAAGATCATGATAGAGGTTGGATTAACAATTGGCAAAATGTTATGGATACGCATAATAGTTATTTTTAAGAAGCTATGAAGGAATAACTAAGTATCAGATCTGGTATTACATTTCATACGCTTTTCAAGTCATGCTTAGAACGTGACGCCATGCAAAGTATTCTGTCATTGCAATGGGTTATGAATAACAGACATGGAATTTGAGCACTGCAAGCCATTTCAGAATGCAGTTAAATTCCAGCTTGCCTGACCTATTGTTGAGTATGTCATTATTACTACGCTTTGCAAAGAAAATGTTTACTCTTAGAGCAGTGCATAAGGAGCAGTGGAAGAGCTTTCAATGCTACCTACTGGAACAGATGTAGGACTTCTAACTATACTATTGAGTTATGCCTCCAGACTCAGGAAGGCACAAAATTCCTGGTGTACCATGGATACTGAGCAATTGAACTCCCTTTCAGAATGTTGCATGAGAAAAACATTGAGTTTTTCAGTACGTACTCCCTAAGTAGGCATGGTTTTTTAAAAAATGGCTTTAGGCAGATTGCTTTTTGAAAGCCTCATGCACATTTCACCTGTCAAACTTTTCAAACATACTGCTAGCAATTAATTTCACACACTTACATCATACAATTTTTACAGCTTAATGCAAGAAATTTTATTTATCTGTATTTAAAACAGAAAAGGGTTGTACACACAAAACTAAAGACAAAAATCACCAGCATGTGCTATAACTAGTGTACTGCACAGCAATGCTACTTATTTACAAAGAAAAAAAAGGTGCAAAATTACCTCGGGACGAGCTTAGCCTGGAAAGTGATGAGCGCCGAAAGGATGGATAACCAAAGTAACTAATATCTTCTGAAAACATAGCATCAGCATCAATAATGACACTTGGGTGAGCAGAATGTATGTCAGCATCCAGAAGAGACATAAGATCCTCTATAAGAGGAGACAAGGATCTGAGGTGAATTATCAGCTACTTGAAATATCATCTTGAAAGACCATCACCAAACAAGACAAATCCACCAACAAAAACTGATGTTCTGTTCTTCAGATTCCCTAGCGTACGGATGTATTGCCTACTGCTCACATATGCGATCAAGCAAAATGTCCTGATTTAAGAAACCAATGTTAGCTATATCAACTGCTTGGTCTAAACTAATCCAGACATGGTTCAAAGCTGGAAGCGGTTAAACAATATAAAAAGAGCAAGGCTCAATAAGTTTATGTTCCAGAAGAAAGCAGATAAAAAAGACTTCCTCCAAAGCGAATAAAGCTCATGTTTGCCTATTACTAAGACAATAACTTCCTAAACTGGAAAGTGTCATTTTTAATAGAATCTGCTGATAACTTCTGCAAGAACTCTTAAGCATGCCCCCCCCCAAACAAACTCTACATTTTCTACCGTGAAGTAACTGATTTTAATGGTAGGACAGTGCCCCGTCTTTTAATACTCTATCTTGAGATGATAAAGATCCTACCTTAGGTGCTGGAAAAAAAAATCTGCCTTCCTGACTTTCTGTTAAATTCTATTAAATTTATTTTCCAACACAAAGCAGGAAATGCTGTCCACGTTGACGGCAGATATATTTTTATATTTCTGGCAGTGTTTTTCAAGCTCTGTAAAATCACACCCCGCTTCTTACATTAACTAGGCTTTCCATAGACATTCCCAACCACAAGCCTTGCTATGGGTACTCATCTAGGTGCACTGAATGCGTCCACCCATCGTGGACATCTCTCTTTTAAAGTAATCTCATTGAGACTGGCACTTTAACTTTGAGAAACCCTGATGTTTTTATACATCTGATACCAATTATACATGCAAAATTGTTTTCAGCTTCTTTCCTCCCTCACCCAAAATGTTCTTCACTGGTACCTTGCACCATCCCAGGGATCCCTCCACTAAGTCAAGGAAACATAGGTTTATGCAATCCTTTCAGCGTCCATCCTAAGAATCACAACCTCAACACTAATTACTTTCAGCTTCTCTGCACATGGCACCCTCTAGAACAGTAGATCCCTGCCCCAAAAAATAATCCCCACAAACCACTTGAAAGTTGCTGAGGGTCTTGGCAGACCACTTCATAATTTTTCTGCCTGTTGTAACAACTGTAATGTGCTGTGCCTAATGCTATATGATTTGTAACTGTGCTTTTACTCACATATCACAGGGTACCTGAATGAAGCTTGCAGACCACTTGTGGTCCACAGACAATGATTTGGGAATCCTTGCTCTAAGAACAAGGATGAAGAATCTGTGCCCCTACAAATGATGTTGGGACTACATGGCCAATGGAAATTTCACCCCAACAACATCTGGAGGGCCACAGCTTCCCCACCCTTGCTCTTAAAAAAAGTGTTGAAAATTTAAATTACTAGTAATCAGTGCTTTTTTTCTAGAAAAATAGGTGCTGGTATTCACCATGAAGCTGTTACAATTAAGTGCCACACTTTTTAACAACAACAAAAAGAGGTGCCGGTACTGGTACTATGTACCAAACAAAACATTCCTTACACAGATATCACCAAATACCCAACTGGATAAATCTACATATGTAACTGAAACAAGCCCAAAATCTAAACATGCTAAAACAACAACACCTATTTCACTATCTGTCTGTGAACTATTACCTCTGAAATATACCTAGACAAAGCTAAAGCCAATAAGGCACACCACCAACTTGACCTCTTCCTAATGCACTGTTCAAAGCCTTCAACAGATGCTTATTTCATATGAGATCCCCCGATGCAGTGATGATTGAGAATTTGAAGGTCACATTAAAAATAAACAGTAGAGCTGAACTCTCCTGTAAAAACAATGGAGTAACTTGGCTGAATAATTTTGCTTCAGTGCTGCAACACAGATTCCAATAGCCACATCAAAACTACTGCTGCAGCTCAGAAGCCAAGTATTTTCCTGTGACAATGGCCATCAGAACACAAAGTTAAGATAAATAACCAAAGAAACCAGAATGTTGAACTCTGGAAAATTCCATGTATATAGAATACCAGGAAAGGGGGGCAAATACTAAACAGCAAGGCTTTGCTCTCCAAGCAGCACCCTTTTTCATGCAGCCTCAGGACTGTCTCACGTCCATATTTTATCAACATGAGACAACTCTGGCAGTTACCTTATGGTGGAGATGCACGTGCCCCAACATGCACCTAGAATACCATCGCCTTGTATCTCAAGACTGGGACTTGCTGAGCATCTATTGAACCTTACAAGGGATGTGATAAACCTCCCTGACCCAAAAGTGCTGTCATGTCTGAGGTAAAAGTATCGCTGTGCAAATTGTTTTGTTTTGTTTTAGTAAATTTTACCTAATTCATATTTAATGTCTCAAAGCAACAGGAGCATTATAACTGTAAGCACACTTTGTAGGAATAAAGGTTTTTTAATAGTCATGCTTTCAAATATGTATTTCAATAAGTAAAAAAAGTGGTGCTTTGTCTACCTGTCTGTGAATCATCTGCCACTGAGTTCGTCCCAACAACAAGAAATCACACAAGCAAACCAAGCCCCGCAAAAGACAGTCTAAGAGAACACTAGCCTTTGAAAGGGGTTGGGGATGTAGGAGATACTCTCATCCCCCTTCCTTTTGTCTGTCACAGAAGCTCAAGACAAGAAGAATGAGATATGGAGACATGAAAAAAACTTTAGCTGAAAGAAAGGAGCAGATAGGGAAAATTTTGCTTGGGCATTTTATTAATATTTTAAATAGTCATCTATGGAAGATACGAAATTTAGCAGCTAGGTTTAGAGACTGCCATAGTTCCTTATCTCAAAGGCAAGGCACAAGCCAAGAGGCAGAGCATATTTATAGAATGAGAAACACGAAAGCTGGATGCATTAACAGCGCAATACTTTTGACTGCTTACTCAGAAGCAAGCCCCTACTATGATCAACAGAACTTTCTCCCTAGTTTAGGATTTCAGCCAAATATATTTTTAGTCTTCCCTTTACACATTCAAAAAGGCCCAAAGCGGCAAAAATCTGCACACCAACCAATGCAACAATTTTTAAAAACCTTTTTAAAAACAGCCACCAGGAACAGTTCACACAGATTGGTATCCAGTCATTATCAAGGAGAGCTTCACATGGCTCAAAGTTACATTGTATAAATAGGCCCTTTGCCTAACAAGCACCAAGGTTGTCCCTGGCATATCATACATTATGAATCACACAACAACAGTAATGTCAACTGCTGTCAATATTAAAACAAAATTGCTAATTCTTCACTTGTCAAAACAAACATGCAAATTATTTACAGGCTTCCCACTTTATAAGCTTCCCACTGTGGCCCTTTGTATTAGACAAATTGTGCACCCTGGTTCTCCAGTATTTGAGGAGCAACACAGTCTAGAGATCTACATATACAGGCTTTGTGTGAAAGTGCATATGAGGTATGGAAAATCATGCCCCAAATAGGAATGCCTATCAATTATATAAAATGCCAACTTACTCAAGACTGGTACATTTTAAGTGTACAGCTGTTCTAGCATAACTGTCTCCTGATAGTTACAAAACAGAAGGTCTTAGCAATAAGAGCTCTTTACACTTGGGGGGGGGGGAGACCCTCTTATAACAATAATAATAATTTATTATTTATACCCCACCCATTTGGCTGGGCTTCCCCAGCCACTCTGGGTGGCTTCCAAAAAAATACTAAAATACTGTAATACATCAAACATTAAAAGCTTCCCTAAACAGGGATAAATGATGATGGTCACAATATGTACAAGCTTTCGTTATACCAGACCTCGGAACTGTTGCTTCAAATCCAATAACTTAACTCAAGACATTCACTTCCATACAAGTTAACCTTAGTTTTGTCTTGCCTATTACTTTCTCTCTTATTTACTGGAACCAAAGAGCAATCAATATTTCTGTATCTCCATAGGGTACATAGCAAAGAACATAAGGCTAACTCTTTACCAGTACTGCAAACTGAAAGTCTATTGCACTTTGACAGAATAACTTAATATTGCTTTTAATGGTGGGGAAAAAAAAGGGAAACATTGCCGAATACAAACCTCCAGGAAGGTAAGATTCACTCGCCGTGTCGTCACCATCATCCCCATCTTCATCATCTCGGCTCAGCAAGTTGTTGACTGCAAGATTTACATCAAGATTTGTCCGCTGGAGCTCTCTGATAATTACACTCCTAGATTTTCCTTGTAAAACAACTTGTGCCTATGCAAAATAGAATACATTTTTAACAATGTAACATGTTACACCACCCCAGGTAATTTTCATCAGCAGAAACAAATATTTCTGGAGTAGTAGAAGTCAACCATATACTCAATATAAGCAGATATCATGTTTAACTGGAAAAAGGTAAACAGGCTGGTTTTGGATAATGCTAGTAAGTAATGTGAAGTCTCAGTAACTTCTGGCTGTGGAGCAGTTTATAAATCTGTAAAGATAAAAATCTATTGCTTATTTCTATTCTTTGCTGCTTAAACATTCCTTCGCTCCACTCCACAGGCTACTTTTAAAGAGGCTACCGATGTTGCTTTTTGGGGACATCCTTAATAATAACTTTCTTATACCCAGTCTTCCAGGAACAAGCCTCCAGCAAAGACATGAAAGATTCATGCCACCCTCGCCTCAAAGCTCATAGCACACAGTGTATATATATGGGTGATTCAGGACTCCTCTCTAAGTCGGTGGAAGGAGTGAGATTCTGACTTCTGCCAAGCCAAAACTCTGCAGCCCCTTGCCAGGAGAATGGGCATGCCAAAACGTCTGACAGCAGCTGTTTATTTACTTTCAAATCATGCTAGACGGGTAACAAATGTGAGAACATGGTCCAGAATTTGGAAGAATCATTTCCTATCACATGAAACATTTGCTCAAGTTGCCAGGGGAGGCCTTTCTGCTCATGTAGCTTCAGAGGTGAGGCTGGCTGGGGCACAAGGAAGTGAGTTCACCATAGCAGTGCCCAGAATAAAAACTTATGCAACATTTGGAAAAAAAACTGTCGTTCAGGGAAGCTTTTGGCCTAAGAGGCTGGAGATATTTCATCTGACATATTTTTACCTGACACATTATTTCTTTTGGATATTTGCTGTTTGGTTTTTTAAAGTATGATTGTATAGTAGTTTATTTTAATGAAGTATGCCATTTCAGTAACTCAGTACAGATACGGCAGGGATAAATATCCTGCCAGATAAAAATGATTTTCAGGGACTGTTGTGCTTCTCTATTCCTTGGCTATACTGAATATGTCAGCGTGTATCATATAGCACAAAGTCTGCCTCTTATAAATATACTAAAACTAAGAAATTAGAAAAGCGATTATCAATTTACAAGGAAGATGTGAATTTACCATTAGAGAATATTAGTTAACAATGTGAATAAAATCAAAGTGTTCTGGTGCCCTGGAGGGGGTGGAGGAAGATACCAACAGAAAGAAAGCATAAAAATAATACAAACGTGTGCAGTGTCTGAAGAAATTTACCCACAGGCATTATAGGAAACAGAACGTAATCTCAGAGCAATTATCAATTATCCCTGGGAGTCCAGGGCCAATTAGACTAGTCTCAAAGGCCTGAACAAGCTCCATCATCTTTACACAATACTAAAGAAATACTAACCAACTAACCTACTTTTAAAATTCTTGCTAACCCTCATGTCAACGGAAATTGTTCCTTCTCAATAATCTGTAGTATGCCTGCTAATCTTTAGAGAATCGTCAACACAAATGTTTTTCCAAATGTTTGAACAATAAGTGACTTGCATTATGGGTGGTGTTTATTTCTTTATTTACTGAAATTTGGGCCAGGTGTTTTTCAAAGGCTGACTCAAAATATTCCAGTCTCAAGACCACAAACCAAAATGTGCTCACAGTCAACCTTAGCTTTACATGAATCTGATGCAGATACTCTGCTTTTTCTCATGTTTCCAAACATTGTGAACATCTAAGGGCACAGAAGCATCCCATCTTCCTCCAATATATATACATATATGTAAGAAACTTGCAAAATAAATAAAGAAATAAGCAAGCATCTCCCAGTTACTCCTTTTCCACAACTTTGAAATATTTCATCACAAGAAAGATTCATACCTGTGAAATGAGTTCTTCTGGAATAACAGATGCTGGAATCACTGGCTGGGGCTGACTACCCAAGAGCCCAGATCCTCTATCACGTCCTGTTCGAATAACTCGCGTTTGCCTCCTGGAATCTCTAGCTCCAGCTGATGATCTACCAGAGGATCCTCCTCCACTTCCTCCGACACCCGAGCTCCAGCGACTCCTGGGGAATTTTAAAAACGGCAATAGATTTATATGTTTGAGCTATTTTACAAGCTATCATGCATCTGAATTTAACTGTTGACTACGGTACACTAGCCATGTGATTCACTAGCCTTTTAAAATGAAGCTAGAATGCTTGATACAATGGCATCTTTTCTGTACAGCAGTTTTGCAAATGCAATTTCTTTGAAAGACTCCAAAGAATATAAATTCACAAGCTAATTTGCATTAAGAGTCACTTCTTTACTTTCAGCTTTTACTTTTAATCTACATTCCAGCCAACTTCTGAAATTATTAACAATGAAGGCATTGCATGCATGTGCAAAAGATCAATATGTTTAAGTTTTCATATCCAAGAGCCATACGTTCTGAGTTACAGAATCAGACCGCCACACTACAAATAATTAAAACAGAACTCCCCCTATTAAATATGACATTTTCTATGCAAAACATTTAAATACTACCACATCTTAGTGGCCATATATTGGTTAAAATTATAAATTGCTTCAGAAATAGTAATCCTTCCAGTAAATATCTCCTTTGGAAGAAAGGGCACAATATAAATATCTTTACCAATAATAAGAGGTAATTTATTTTGAAATATTTGTATTAGTAGAAATGTAGGATATTATTTATGCTTTTTTCTTTTTCTAGGCTGAAGATAGGGCTTGTTTTAATATAATATTTTATTAACTGAAGACACTTGGCACAATCCAAACATGAGGCTGTTCAGATATCTTGAAACTGAAGTAATAAACCATTCTTGAGAAGGTACTAACAATTGTTGCTGATGTGATACAAATGCAGCAGGTTTAACTAGAAATCCTGTTTACTTCTAAATCATGCTAGCTTTCTTCAACAACATAAATAACAAATATGTCCAAATACAGGTCATGACACTCATGCAGATATTTTTCCTACAAATGTTTTCATTTGTATTTTTAATTTTAGTTCCGTACTACAAAGAAGATTCATGCAACATTTTGAGTCAATAATGTTCCTCTAAAATGAAGTCATTGTTATTCAGGGGGAAAAAATCTAAAAGGACTACCCACAGTAGCAGACATGTTTTTATTACGGTTAAAGTAAATTAGATTGCTTGCAATTATAGATTTAACATTCCAAACTTAACAGCTTAATAGCATTTTTCCAAAAAGCTAGCTAAGCTACTTCTGCATTTCGGTGGTCTTATACATACGGGAGACAATGTTATGTGTAGCCACACATAACCAAGCGCAAACAGATGGTAGCCTCAACCCTATCAAAACTTACCCAAGGGTGTTGCCTGCCAGTCTGCCCAGAGTTTCAGAACCAGACAGAAACCATGGGGAATCACTAGTTCTGCCTGGCCTGGATGTCCTTCCTGCCCCTGAGCCACTGCTCAACTTTGAACTGAAAGTAAAAGATGGTAGATCAGTCACAATACAATCCCAAATGGGTTACGAACAAAGCCTGGAATCCCAGGTTTAAATTATCAGGGACTTAGTCTGGTAACACACCAGCTTAAGCAACACCCTTGGGGAATCTTCCATACTTAGCTGCAGTATATGATGCTCGAATATGAAAAAAGAAAAGGCATGTGAAGCATGCCTAATGAATTTGGTGGTTGACAAAATGATGTCCTACTAAAAAAAGAACAATTCAGTGTCAGGAATTATGGTAAGATTGTGAAGTGTCTGTATAAATGAATATGCATTAGATTATAAATTAATATAATCGTGTGTAATGCCCAAAAACCTGTTTAAACCAAACATTAAACGTATCAGATAATAGTTCCCAAAAAATTAATTTTGAGTCAAGTACTAACAATGTAGATCCAGAAAACATACCCTAGCAAGTGGTAAATATGTAAAAATGTAATCTCAAACTTGAGCGATTACTGAAATAAATGATCTGAAATAACTCATTATGGCACCTATATTTAGGATTGTAAGATTCCGTTCTCATCATTTAATATAAAATAAGTCATTAGATTGGCCTTAATTTTGCTAAGGTCTGTACAGCCATTACCAGTTTGCTAAAGCAAGACACCCAAAAATATGGTTCTCCCACCTCCCGTTTCCATTTTCAATTCTGTTGACGGTTCAGAATCAAAATACCAGGAGAAATTTGTTAGATACTTCTTAAATACACAACAAAAGTAGTTCTTACCCATCATTATTATCAGGTTTACCCAATTCCAATCTGTCTGGCTGAACTAAAAAGCCAATCCTGCAGACTCTACCATCCTAGATTTAAAAGAGAGAGTGTCCAATATTGAAACAATACTAAACTTTAATTATGCAAAAAATAAAAGTTTTCAGCTGTGGGTCAAGTTGGTCTAATTGAGATTGGGAAAGCTATATTTAACTATATGAATTAAGTATCAGCACAATATTTTTCTCAAACGTATTTTGAACAAATTACCTCAAGGAGAAATGCAGCGTGATTTGGTCCCACCACACACTGTTTAATAGTGGCCTGCTCCAATACATTCAAAGGGGGGTGGCTGAAAACAGAAAGCAAGCATAGGTAACATTTTTAAAGACTCCTTAACTCTGAGAAATAAACCAAGTGGCATATGGAATGTATAATGAATATAGCTGTAACATCTGAAACTGATTAAAGATGAACATTAGTTGCAGCAACCCAATGTATTTTCAGCCATAAGACGAGAAAGAACAAAATGTTAAAAGCCACCAGGGAACATTATACTACATTTCAATAATGTATTTTCCAATACATATCTTTATGAAGCGGTGTTCCCCAAGTGCTATTTTCTGACAATAGCTGTGAAATATACAGCAGCAGCCAGTTTTAACCCTGCCTATGCACTTCAATTCATTTAAGTGCTAAACTCATTTTTAATGCTGAATTTCAAGTATCATCATCACCAATATTGATTTACTAATCACCTTCTAAACAACCGTCTTAGGTGATTTATACATAATTAAAAACAGTTAAGAACACAAAAACAAACAAGACATTTAAAACAAGACCAAAAAAAAAAAAAAAACCACAAGATCAAATAATTAATTTGTATACCAATGAAATACAAAACCACATCCACATGGCACTTTGACCATCACAAGTACATCAGGAGCTCTTCCTTTCTGCATTGACTTGGGCAACAAGACTTATGTAGTTAGCCGAGTAGCAAAACAAATATAGAGACAAAGTTACTAATTCTGGAAATGGTGAATACAAACACTGAACAACTAAGCAGCTTTATCCAACCTCCGGTCCTCCAATTTTGTTGGACTACAGTTCCCATCATTCCTTATCACTGGCCATATTAGCTAGGAATGATGGGTGCCACAGTCCAACAATATTCTGGGGGACCCGAAGTTGGGGAAGGTTGCCCTAAAGTTACTCTTCCTTTGACGTTATAACCTATAACGCTATCTCACCTGTTTAAGTTGTATTTGTTGAGCTTCTCTGAAACTTCCCTTAACCTGCAAGAGAAAACAAAGGATCTTTTAGCATTAATAAGTTTCAGTCAAGCAACACATTTCTGACCAAAATTTACCTTGGCTATTAATAAATCTATTTATAATGATATAACAAATGCTCATGGTGAGTGAAACCTCAGAACCAGATTAGTAGCTGAGATTTCCCGTGGTCAAGAGACAGGTTAAGTTATGAACATTGTTCTAATTCTTTTCCATTTATATTCCACTGATTTTCTGTCTTGCAACCCAATACATGCAATTCCAAGGCAATCACTCATCCAGGTACTGAACAGAGCCAGATATGCTTAGCGTAAGCAAGGTACAGTGGTACCTTGGTTTACAACCATAATCTGTTCTGAAGGTCCAGTTGTAAACCAAAACAGGTTGTAACCCAAGGCGCCCTTTTGCCAATGAGGCCTCCCCCCAAAATGGGTTGTAATCCAAAAAAAGGGACACACACTTCCAGATTTGACGTGGTTGTAATCCAAAACAGTTGCAAACCAAGGTAGAGGCCTCCTGTGCCTTCAGAACATGATGCATAAATAGCATTCGGTTAGCAGCTTTAAAAATGGACTCATCTATCAGGGTTGCTGAGCACCCCTTTATGTCGCCACTCTCCTAGCCAACATATTCTTTGCTCTTCTAGCTCTAGCACTCCATTATCTGTAGTTCTCCTGTGCCTCAAACTCTGCCCTCTTGCAGTGCCAGGTATCTGTCTGATGCCAACCTGACTTCCTTCAAATTCCTCCTCAAAGTCCACCTTTTGCATGAATTCTTTGTCAAAATCCCTTAGCTGCCATACTACTAAACTCAAGTACGTACAATTGAAACAAGTGCATGTTCTTCCCGTTTACTTTTACTTTGTCGTCGTCGTCGTCCCTCACTTTCTGTGATAAACTTAAAGTGGTTTTAGAAGGGAGCCTGTCGTATTGTACTTTATAAAGCACAATATAAATTCAAAGCATTATATAAACAAGACAACATAAGAGCTGAACCATGGATATTTTCTGTTTTCTTCATTATGCACGGGTCTTCTTGCATAAGTAACTTCAAACACACCATGAAAAACACGATTTGCAAGGAGGTAAAGCATGTATAATGTACCCATCTTTCTTTTAGTTTGATCACACGATACACCAGCCTTTGCCAACTTGGTAGCCTTCAGGTGAGTGTTAGAAACTCAGATATATAGGCTGAACACCAAATGGCTCCTTAAGGTAAAAAGGTAAAGGTAAAGGACTCCTGGACAGTTCAGTCCAGTCGAATTCGACTATGGGATAAAGCACTCATCTCTGCTTTCAGTTCAAGGGAGCCAGCATTTGTCTGCAGACAGCTTTCTGGGTCATGTGGCCAGCATGACTAAACCGCTTCTGGCACAACGGGACACCATGACTGGTGCCAGAGTGCACAGAAACACTGTTTACCTTCCCGCCATAGCAGACCTATTCATCTACTCGCGCTCGTATGCTTTCGAACTCCTAGGTTGGCAGGAGCTGGGACACCCGCATGACCTTGAACCAGGGTTACAGTCACTAAAATGGGGTGCCTAGTTGTCATTTGGGGGCCAGGCGGCTTGACAGTCATATTTTTCAATACAACTTTTTGCTTCCTGAAATTCACTCTGATGCTGCAGATAAAATATAATGGATAGGATGTGCTGCTAGTATGTGAAAACAGCCAAGATCCAAGGACCCCAGGCATGGACCTCTAGATGGTGGAGACATCAGGTACCATCCTGGTGCCCGGGCATCATCACTTGGTCGCAAATGGCCAATAGCCAGGTGCAAAATGCACCTGGTGAATTCCAAACACTGTTTCAGATTACAATTCCCATTGGCCCCAGCTGGAACAGCTGTGCACAAATGCATTCAGCCTCATTTTATGTATGCCCCTCCTTACCTACTTGGGCCAACCTTACTGTTAACGTGTCTTCCTGTTCAGTAGCAAGTGCCCTGCCACTGGGAAATGAGCAGTTGTCTTACAACAGCCTTCTAGCCAGGCTGGGGCAAATGAGCGCACCATCACCCAAAGTTCTGCTTTATTCCCACTCCATTCCAAGGATATATGTTTTTGAAAGAAAAAAAAATTTAAATTTGTGACACAACAATTGACAGCCTCTATTTAAAGAATGAAAGCTCATTTTAACGACATGAGCAATTTAAGACAGGACTTCTGAAAAGCTCACTGAAGAAAGCAGGATGAGTACACAACAAAAGCCACATTTAGAAAAGCCCCCAAAGACTTTCCCTGACTGAGGGTAGATTCTTCATGATCACAATAACCCTTTAATTAAGTGATCCTGCAGAAAAACAGCCCCTACAGTAATTTAACTCAAAGAGAACAATATTTAAATTTGTATTATGGGCTAAAGTTACATTCCACCGCTTGGACTTTCCTTTGCTCTGTTTTTCAGCTTTAGTTGTGTTGTCTACCCAGCCAGCAATCAAGAAGAATGTTTGAGTGCTTGTTGTAAGAAGTGAGGGTTAGTTTATTCTGCAGTTATTACGATGAGTAGAGGAGGACTGGGCGCTTATTGCAAAAAGGTGAAATAATGAGGCAACCTAAAGCGAGCTAAAATACATCTACCCCAAGTAATTATTCAGTCCTTTAAAGCACTCACTCATAATGGCTATTTTTTTCTTCTTTTTCTTGTGATGCTAGACGGCAAAGGATGAAAACAAGCCTAGAGGAATAAAAACACTGCTGTGCAATCTACAGTTGGCTGGCTGGCTGGTTCTGCTGTAAGAGGCCTAATTTCTGATTTTCCCAGTACGTGCAGCTCAGTATGAGGCCTTTCCAAGGTTTCTGGGAAGAAATATCAACCCAGCAACCAGTAAAAAAAATATCCAATGGATTTCTATAATTAGTTTCCAATCACTGTTAGCCTTTTAGTCCTTTATATAGCAAACAGTAAACAAAAGATCCTTGACCGTCCAACAGAAAGGAAGATCTATGGAAAAGTTTGTTTTTCATATGGAATCTAAAGCTGAGACACCTAATCCAGCATTAAAGCTAAGCTCACTGCCCTGTCCAAAGTAGCTCAGTTCATGAAGAATTAGGTGAAAGAAGACTGTAGCTACTGGCAAAGTCAAGCTTTTGAGCCTGGTTATGCATTATTTTTATTCGATTTTTTTATTTATTAGATGAATATACAGTGGTACCTCGGGTTACATACGCTTCAGGTTACATACACTTCAGATTACATATGCTTCAGGTTACAGACTGCGCTAACCCAGAAATAGTGCTTCAGGTTAAGAACTTTGCTTCAGGATGAGAACAGAAATCGTGCTCCGGCGGCGCGGCAGCAGTGGGAGGCCCCATTAGCTAAAGTGGTGCTTCAGATTAAGAACAGTTTCAGGTTAAGAACAGACCTCCGGAACGAAGTAAGTACTTAACCCGAGGTACCACTGTACTACTCTTCTTAATAAGATCTCAAGGCGATTCATTTGTCCTCAGCACCACTCCACACAGGTTTTTACTTTCTAAGTTATAGCATAAACTATTCTATTTTGTTTTACACCTTTTCATAGCCTTGTTCACTGTATCCATAACATCCTTAGCATCATAGAGTTGGAAGAGACTCTATGGATCATCTAGTCAAGCTTCCTCAAACTCAGCCCTCCAGATGTTTTTGAGACTACAATTCCCATCATCCCTGACCCCTGGGCCTGCTAGCTAGGGATCATGGGAGTTGTAGGCCAAAAAACGTCTGGAGGGCCGAGTTTGAGGAAGCCTGATCTAGTCCAATCCCCTGCAATGCACGCATCTTTCACCCAATAACCCACAACCATGAGATTAAGAGTCTAATGCTGACTGAGCTATCCCTCAGGTCAAACAAAAAATACGCCAGTCATCTAATTCCTGGTGTTCACACTAAATGCTCTGTTAACATGACTTTTACGTATCCCATTATGTAAGTTAACCTGCTCTCTCACTGCCTTTTCCTTCCTTTGGACTGGCCCTCACCTCTTCTCCATCAGAGAAGAAGAAGAAGAAGAAGAAGAAGAAGAAGAGGAGGAGGAGGAGGAGGAGGAGGAGGAGGAGGAGGAGGAGGAGTTGTTGTTTGGATTTGATATCCTGCTTTATTACTACCCGAAGGAGTCTCAAGCGGCTAACATTCTCCTTTCCCTTCCTCCCCCACAACAAACACTCTGTGAGGTGAGAGACTTCAAAGAAGTGTGACGGGCCCAAAGTCACCCAGCAGCTGCATGTGGAGGAGCAGAGACGCGAACCCGGTTCACCAGATTACGAGACTACCGCTCCTAACCACTACACCACACTGAAGAAGCGGGATTGGCTAGCACTATGCCCCTCCAAAACACCCCATCTCGAAATGTGGCTGCCCCACCTAACAAGGAAAGCTGGCTACGAGGCTGCCCTACAGGCATCTGCATCATCAGCACTGCTCTCAGGAGGCAACACTACCAGTCCAAGAAAGCCATTTACACCAAGCATGCCGCCTAAGGCAATGTGAAGACAATTTTCAAGGTTATTTAGTTTGAGAAGGCAAACTCTCCCAGTGCAAACTACTTGGGAAGGGATATTATTAATGCCATGGCTGGGCCTCAAGCAGTCTGGCTAGACATATTCCAGACTCCAGGCTAATAAAGTTAGCCACTGCTGCAACAGGCAATGACTGCAAGTGTTTTAGTATTTTCCACGATGTGGATTACATTTGTGCTTCATGTTTTTGTGTCATTGTTTCCCCCCCCCCTTTCTGTTCTGTGCAAATATAGGGTAAGCCCCCTCACAAAACAGGCTCCTGTACTTGTACTCTGAAACACCTGCCTTATGCCTGCCTTACATAAGACGTGAAAGGAAATCAGAAGTGGAGCGGTTAACATGAATTGCAGTTAGATCAAAAATACATTTCACTGGTAATACATTTTTCTCTGTGTTCATTTCAACAATACAATTGCTAACCTTTCAACAAGGTGATCTCATAATGAGAAGGGGAAGACTGTGATTTACTAAAGGTTAGGAAATAAAACCACCAAGAAGAAGAGTAACCTTGTTAAAAAAAAAAAAAAAAGGTAAAGGACCCCTGGACGGTTAAGTCCAGTCAAAGGAGACTATGGGATTGCCGCAGTCATCTCACTTTTCAGGCCGAGGGAGCCAGCGCTTGACCACAGACAGCTTTCTGGGTCATGGAGCCAGCATGACTAAACCAATACTGGTGCACGGAGGACCATGACAATGCCAGAGTGAATAAGTTCAAATTTACTATCCTCCTTTCCCACACTTTCTACTTGTGATGTGCTGATGGCCTGGGGGGAGGGAAGGGGGAACCAATACTTTTCTAATGTATGAAGCTCTTTCCACCTAGTCATATTCTTACTCTGAGCAGCTGGCATTTTTCTAGCTGGTGAGTGTGGAAAGTCCCAGGCTTTCTCCCAATCTGGAGAGGGGGCAGGGATCACCACTGCAGGGACAATCCTTGCTGAGACTCCCTTCATAGCCCACACAGTTGGAAGAAAGCTAAAGACTGTACTTCCAAGGTACTTCACACACCTCTGAAGGGCATCACCAAAACAAGTTTTCCTCTACAGCTCCCACTACAAAAAAGGCAGGCTTATTTTTGTACCACACTTCGACACAGCATGATTCCATGGACATTTTCCCACCTGGGAAATACCCCAAAGTCCTGCTGTATTTCAGAGGGGGCACCACAAGGTCAGGGACAAAATCCTGAGCCCTGGATTGGAGCAAAGTTTCAGAAATCAAATTTTTGGTCAGCCACCAAGACCAGACAAAATTTATGGCCCCCATTATATCCAAGTCCCTGAAACAGTAAAATTACTTAATGCCACCAATACCTTCTTTTAAAGTATCCTGTTCCCTTTTAAGTGTCGCAATTAAAGAAAAATGTTACGAACCAGAAAAGGCTCAGAAGGGAACTATGAGAATAGTAATAGGCTGTGGATTAATCATGAGATAAGAGAAGTAGGGATTCTTCACTGTAGGGGACTCTGAAAAATTAGGGTTGATGTGCACAAACTACATAAAATCTGGGATTGGTCCCACTTACCCATGTGTCACATGCATACTCCAAAGCCACATCATATATTGTTTCAAGCTCATTAATGTCATCTAGAGTCCTATTATGAAGTGGAAAACTGGACAGGTTCAAAGTTGTATTTGGGTTTTTTTAGGTAACCACCCAGAAGAAGTGTGTGTGTGTATCTTTATTAAACACATTCATGAAGTCTATTTGTAAACAAACTTTGGGAGCCAGGGAGTTAATAAGGGAGTAAATTAAAACTAACACTGTCCAGAGTATATGTCTCAAAATTCTTGGGGGAGCAGAACAATACATCAATATGCCAGGTATTTGTAGCATAAAATCTCCAATCATTTCAATTGAATTGGAGCAGAAATCAAGATTAACACTGATATTAATGAATACTGTGGACTGCATCCTTATCTGTTATAGCTTCTTGAAAGCATAGAGTAGAGGTTCCCAGCTATGCTCCTTTAAAACCGTTTGAGAATGTTTGGTGAATGTTTTGTCCTCAGGGTGCTGTCTCTAGGAGCCACAGCCCAATGTGAGCTCCAAACTTTTAGACCTCAAACTATGTAAGATTTCAGCAAAATATATACGGTTGAATCCAAAGAAAAATAGCTGAATGTATGTCTCACTGAAATCAGTGGAACAAGTAATTAAGCTTCTCTAATTTCAATGGGACTTAAGTTTAACTAACTCAGTCCAGATCCAATCTACAGTATCTAGATAACTGCAGAATACCCTGTTCTAGCTAAGCATGAAGATATTTTAAATAGTGTAATGGAATTTTGGAAAAGTAGGGAGAGTTCCAAAGGCACTACACACAAGCGGAAACACAGAGTTGTTGCCAAAATCACCTTCCCAGATCATGCTGGACATCGCTCCCTCTTAATGTATAATACTTAGCCCATGTTTCATAAACATGACATTTTTAATTTCCCTGCCACACGTTTTTGTTGGCTGGTAGGGGAAGGAAAACATTACAATGGCAGATATTTGTATTCTTGTTGCATTCTTCTTCTTATTTTTATGTTTGTAATGGCTGTCTGCTAGACACAGTAAACTGTGCTGATACACATTACATATTAACAAAGCTTAGTAAAACATATCTAGATTCTAATTTCAACCATCTTCTACTGAAGGCACATGCTTTTTAATCGGTAAAGAATGGCCTGATTTAACAGTTAGATCCTAACGCTGAAGCAGCATATACGCAAATAAACAGCTGCTCCAGGCAGTGTCACAAAACATGATAGTACACCACTGTTACAGGAAACCTATGGACTTGTGGTCCCAATTTATTTTATCCCTTTATGATGCTGTACACCAAAATACATGGTCAAAAGCGGGATAGTAACAGGCAGGAAAATGTTGGTTTACCAATCCTAAATTGTACTGTATTCCATCTCCTGCCCTGTGAATCAGAACTAAAACCCTGCTTACCCTCACCAAGGGAGACATTCTGAATCCCTAATTCCTGAGTAGAGAGGCTTTTCAACACCTTTTAAATATAGAAGAGCTTCCCCTCTCTTAAGTCACCATGATTACAAGTCACAAGTGCTATGGCACCAAGCATGTCGACTCAAAAGGGTATTTGATATTAATACCCTTCTACATAAGAGAAGAAAATATATACCCAAAAGGTAAAATTAATATTTATTACTCATCTGCTTCTGGTTTCATGCGATCAACATAAAAAAACCCAATTCACACAGCATTGAAATAGGTACACAAAAATAACCTGATTTTTCCAACGGTCAAATTGTGATCATTAATTAGTGGGAGCCATTTTGATAGTGCAAACAGATACATGGTGCAGTAGTTATCAGGTGTCTAACAATGGCCAGGGAATCCCTAGGTCAAATCCCCACTTGGTCGTGAAACTCACTGTGTGAACTTCAGCCAGTCACTTCCTCACAGTTTAACCCAGGGGTAGGCAACCTAAGGCCCATGGGCCGGATGTGACCCAATCGCCTTCTCAATCCGGTCCGTGGACGGTCCAGGAATCAGCATGTTTTTACATGAGTAGAATGTGTGCTTTTATTTAAAATGCATCTCTGGGTTATTTGTGGGGCATAGGAATTCATTCATATTTTTTTCCAAAATATAGTCCGGCCTACCACATGGTCAGAGGGATAGTGGACCGGCCCACGGCTGAAAAAGGTTGCTGACCCCTGTCCTAACCTAACTGACAGGGTTGTCTCAAGAATAAAAAGGGTAGGAAGAATCATGTATGCCAACCTAAGCTTCTCTGCAATCAGACCAAAAAGCTCTGCAATAGTCAAACATGTTCTATCCTTGTGAGCATTTGTTATTACGTCAGTAAAAATGAACAACCGTAATAGAGTTGTCCTTTAAAAGTGTTTGCATAAATGAAACCAAATCTATGCTTTTCCAACAATTCAAAAACAAATCCCCATATTTATGAAGTAATTTTATGAATTTATGAAATAATCATTTGTTGCTAAGAAGTTATAGCTACCAACAGCCATTTTATAACGTGTTTTGTACATTTAGGTCTGCACTAAAATTGGCATTCCTCACTATCACAACTTCATGAACAATTTGGTTACGATTCTAAAGTTACAGCCATAATCTGTGTCACCAGGAAGAAACCAAATACCATGGGACCCAGTGGGATATATTTCTAGGCAAACATATTTAGAACATGGCTGTAGAAGTTACATGAAGATGCTGGTGTACTTGCCTCACACTATTAATGTCCTATCTCCACCCTTCTATGACAGAAACATGCCAAATTCATAGACATTACTGAGGCTGCAGCCAATCTCTGAGGTGGTGTTTCTCTTAGCACATGACACTCACTGCAGTGTTAAATGTGTCACCAGGTCATTCAAGAGAAAGAAACCACACCCAGACAGGCAGGCCCGTAATAGTTTGAATAAGATGTAATCCTCACATTGATGTACGTTACTTGTTAAATATTTAGCTTTTCATTTTCTACTGAAACCTTTTTCAGACATCTTTCTTAGATAAGCATACAATCCTATGAACACTCATCTGGGAATAAGCCCCACCAAAACACAGGGGTATTATTTCTGAGTAAATATGCTTAAGATTGTGCTGCACAATAACAGCATAGACTTGGACCATAATCAAATTTAATAAAGGCCCAGAGAGTACAAATACAGAAAAAAATGTCTACTATCTCTGTTGCTATTTAAAAAAGAAGTAAAGAAGTAGCTACATGTTAACTGTAACAAAATTATTTTTGTGTTGTAATACAGAAAGTTAAACATTACTGGAAATCTCAAATTGCTTGCAATTAAGGCTTTCCATTATGCTCCCAATCATACACATTTAGCAGTTTCAAGACTGTCAACCTCAATGCAATCAAGCCTATTTCATAGATCTACCCTGCATGAACAGCAGCCACAATAAACTTACTGACTTACCTATCCGTTTCCCATCACTTAGTTGCAAATTCCCTCTTAAAAGCATATTTAATTCAAAACCTAGTCTTGCTCCTTTGCTTTCTACGCTTAAGACAGACAAGATTAGCAGCTTCTTCGAGATAAGATGGAAGAGTCCTTCAGAATTTTATCTGATGGCGTGCAACGTTCGAAATAGCTAAATTTCCATTGCGGTCAAGATTCCCGTAGCGCCAGAGTTAAAATATACACACCATCAGAAGAGGCCAAGTTACACGATGCTTACAGCGTGAAACCCCACGCGAAATCGCACTGTCAGTCGAAGTTTTTATTCAATGCCGGGGAGAGAAGACCCGAGAGTCTGCTCAACCCCACCTTTTGCAAACCCAGAGACAAAAGCAAAACCAACACGTTTCCAAGCCGGATCCTATACCCACGTTTAACCCAGGATCCAACGGGATCGTTGCACCTGGGTAAGTATGCATGGGACCGTGTCTCTCATTTTGACACCCGCGGCTTCACTTATCTATTTATTTATCGGTTATTTGGGGGGGGGGGTTAAGCGTCCTAATGCACGAGGCGGCTCTTGCATTTGCAACCCAGGCGGAGAACCTTGTTGACGCTCACAACGAGTAAAGTGAAAAGGAGTGGGGGAAATAAACAAAATCCCGGGGAGGGGGTGAAGGAGCAGTGTCCCCCCCCCCACACACATTCCACCTCCAACCCTTCACTCCCGTCAACCCAACACGCGGGGCTCCTCCCCTCACGCACGGGGGCTCCTCCCCCTCTCCTGCTTCCTCTGTCCCCCCCCATCCCGGGGGCCCCCGAGTGGCCTCCCCTCGCGCGCTCTCCCTCCTCACCGGTCATTGAGCTGGTCCTCGGTGCCCGGGAGCGGGTGCACCACGAAGTGGATCGATGTCATGTTTCGCTCCCCCTCCCTCGAGGGAGGCGGGCAGGGGCCGGGCGCGCGAGGAGGAAATGGAGGGTGCGGGAGGGGGGGGAGGAGGGGGGGGAGGAGGAGGAGGAGGCGGAGGAGAAAGGACGGGCGACGGCGGGCGGGGGGGGGGAGGGAGGGCAGGAGGGCTTGGCGCCCCCTCCGGAGTGCCGCTGGGTGTCTCGTTCACACTCGGGAGCCTCCGCTCGGCGCGAGGGGAGAGCGAGAGGCTGGTCAGCGGCGTGCACGGGAGCGGGGAGCTCGCGGCGGCGGGAAAGGGTTCGGTCAGCGCCCCGCTCTCACACGCGCCGCCATCTTAACTTCAAGCAGCCCCTCTCTTCCCTCCCTCTCCTTGCGCCTCGCCGGGGAGAGAGCGGACGGGGCGGGGCCGCCGCCGCCCAGCAGCCAATGGCAGGCCGCCGCTCAGCAGCGGGCGGCCGTGGGGACGATGTAAAGCTCGCGAGGGTTGGCCGGCGGCCGGCGTGCGTTGCGTCAGGCGCGGGCTGGGGAAGAGGGAGGGCGGCGTGGGTGCGCGCGCCGCTTTCGCTTCCAGTGCGGAGAGGGGAGGAGGAGGAGGCGGCGATGCGCGTCGGAGATGCGCGTCAGCGCCGCCTTCTCCCGACGGTCCCGCCGCAGCTGCCGCCTTGGCCGCCCGGCTTCTGGGCCTTCCCGGAGAGCGGGAGATAAAAGGGACATCCTCTTTCTCCTCCCCCGGAACAGACCGAGCGACTAGCGTGGAGGGCGGGGAATAATACCCTGTGAGGGAACGGGGAATCCGCCTCGCGAAGGAAAAAGCCCCCGAGTGGGAAAGGCTGGCAGGTCGCCATAGGCTTTCCCTGGACTTGCCAGCCAGACTCTGCCTGTAGGAGTTGCCAAAATTTATGTTGAGGTGGCGGGGAGGGAACACGCGAACGTGTGAACGTCGCACTTGCAGCTTTGCCTGGGGAAAGCCCCGGGGAAACCTTTACTGCGGTTTGTGTGAAACGGGCCCTCCGTGCGTGACGGATAGGGAAGTGCAATCCACTGTCTCTCGAGACAGATGCCAATAACAGGTTTCCTTCCTCTGCGCTTTCCCCATTTTATCCTCACAACAACCCTGTGAGGCAGTTGTGTAGTAGTGAGTCACCCAACAGGCTTTGTGGCTGAGTGAGGATCTGAAGGTCCCGTCTTCACAATCCTAGGCCTACACTTTACCACACTTGAGTGGTTTTAATTCTGTTCACTGGCTGTTTGGTTGTATCGCCACCCCTCTTCTTTTTTTCCATGAGGTAAAGAGTGTCAAACCGACGACCTTCTGATCAGCAAGTCCTAGGCTCTGGTTTAATCCACAGCGCCACCCGTGTCCCTCTGCAGGTCATTGTAGCTACCTCTGATCCAGCTTGGAGGAAACCAACAAGTCTGAATTGTACCTTTGTACAATTGGATAGGGGACGTGGGTGGCGCTGTGGTCTAAACCACTGAGCCTCTTGGGCTTGCCGATCAGAAGGTCGGTGGTTCGAATCTCCGTGACGGGGTGAGCTCCCGTTGCTTGGTCCCAGCCCCTGCCAACCTAGCAGTTTGAAAGCATGCCAAAAAGTGCAAGTAGATAAATACGGTAGGAAGGTAAAACTGTGTTTCCATGCGCTGCTCTGGTTTCGGTGTTCCATTGTGCCAGAAGCAACTTAGTCATACTGGCCACATGACCCGGAAGCTGTCTGCAGACAAACGCCAGCTCCCTCGGCCTGAGGTCCGCAACCCCAGAATTGTCTGCAGCTGGACTTAACTGTCAGGAGTCCTTTACCTTTACATTACAATTGGATAGTTACATGCACACTTCAGGCAAGCAAGTAGCATTATTCAGAGCTCAAGGGCACCAAACCACTCAAGTAGGGTGCAAAACAGGGCCACTGAAGGCTGTGACCTGGGAAGAGTCCTAAGAGCCAGAAATAGAGGCTTGGAAAGTCTCCAGATCTGAGGTTCCATTTCCCTGGGCTAGAGTATAGAAGCCCCATCGTGAACTATTAACCTATGGTTATATGATTTGTGTGTAACTTTCTGAGGTCAAAGGCCTGAGCTTTAACCTTGTGCAACTTCTTTTTAACATCTATGTACCTATCAGGATTCCCAAAAAATGTAGTTTGTGACTGCAACATCTATGACTCTCAGGCAGGAACTCCTTTCCAATTTCGTTGCTGCTTCCTACTATGCTACCAGGAAGTTTGCAGTATCTCTTCTTGTTGCTGCTTCCCCTTATGCTCATAAACCAATATACAATGGTATCTCATGTTAAGTACTTAATTCGTTCCAGAGGTCCGTTCTTAACCTGAAACTGTTCTTAACCTGAGGTACCACTTTAGCTAATGGAGTCTCCCACTGCCGCCTCGTGATTTCTGTTCTCACCCTGAAGCAAAGTTCTTAACCCGAGGTACTATTTCTGGGTTAGCGGATTCTGTAACCTGAAGCGTCTGTAACCCGAGGTATCACTGTACTCCTGATATAGACATTGTTCTGAACATTACTGTCTGTGTGGAATCAGTGGCACTAAATTAGGACTTCGTCCTTTTCCTGGCAAGCCCGTAACCTATCACTTATCCAGGATGACCAGTAGGCTATAGGGTTTTATTTGCTACATTTACATGCCCTCTTTCCATGGTAGAAATAAAGGAAGAATGTGTAGGATTCCCTCACAGTGCTCCATCCACACACTCGCCCACCCTGGGCCTGGTCGGCTTCATCAATAATATCACATTGTGTATCTTCACACCAGGCTGCTGACTGTTACAGTTGGCATTCCTCTGGCTGGCCCTGGCTGTTTACCTGCCAAACTGGCTGTAGAGTTGTGCTGGCTGTGTTTAGTCTTTAAACCTCTGAGTAAGCTTGTGTCTGTAGGTGTTGCTGCCCTCCTGACTGAAGAGTCATGAAGATCTCTAACGAGGGGGACACTATGGCTGGGGTCCCCAACATGGTGTCCGTGGCACCATGCTCCCCTCAGACACCCTGCTTGGTACTTACCAAGGCCACTGGGTACACCCAGTTTTTCATCTTTGTAAAAGAACATCAAGCAATTAAGGACAGCTTTTGGATGAGTTGAATATTTTGCTTGTTTGGTGGAAAAGGTTCTGCACGCCACCATTTTTTCTTCCACGAAATGGGTGTTTTGTGGTGCAGTTCTTAGGTCTTCAAATGGGCATTCTGCACCCCAGAGTTGGAGAGAGCAAAAAAACCTAGTAGATAATTTAAATAATGTATTTATAATGTATTAAATAATGTATTAAATAATGTATATATAAATAAAAGATATTTAAATAATGTAAGAATTGCTTTTTGTGATCATTGTTTTCTCAAAACAGTTTGGAGTTTTAAGAACTGTGAAACTAGGAAACGTAATGCCTTAAGATGAAGTTTGAAATTTAAGAGTCTTATAAGAAAAAACAGTATGCGCAATACAAGGTATTTAAACTACAAGATTTTGGCCATTTCACTTTCTGTTAAAATGAGTTCTGTGGTGTCTCTTAACGCAATAACTTTTGGACATTAACAAAGCTGAATGTTGGAAGATTCGGATAAAAGAAAGTACTTCATACAGCGCATAGTTAAACTGCAGAACTTGCTTCCACATGAGGCATTGAGGCCACCAATTTAGACAGCTTTAAAAGAGGATTAGACAAATTCAGGAAAGAGGGCTATCAAACACTATCAGCCCTGATGGCTCTGCTCTGCCTATAATATCAGTTGCAGGAGAGTTTCCCACAGGGATCTGGTTCATCACTGTGAGAACAGGATGCTGGACTAGATGGGCCACTGGTCCTGATCCAGCAGGCTCCTCTTAAAGAATGGCTCAGGCCAACAAACATCTGTATGATTTGTACACAGTGTGTGAAATCTGGGAAATCAAATAGTGTAATTAGCTCAAGAGATATACTAAAGATGTATACCGTGAAGCTGTTGTTATTCCGATGTTCTTCCAACTTCTCTGTTCATCTCAAAGCTAATTTATGGAACAGGAATGGCCTCTGAAAACTGGAGGAGCATCTGCTAAGCTCTTTTTCTCAGAATGTTCTCACCCTGCAGGGAAGATCTTGTAAGGCCTTAAGAGGTACTGCCTCTGGGGAACCCACACCCATAGCTTCACTTGCAGAAATATTGAGAATCAAGAACTACAGAGTTGGAAAGGGATCCAATGCAACTATCCAGATCAACCCACCAAGCCTTCAAGGATATATTAAAAGCAGGCTTCCTCAAACTTGGCTCTCCAGATGTTTTTTGAGACTACAATTCCCATCATCCCTGACCACTGGGACTGCTAGCTAGGGATCATGGGAGTTGTAGGCCAAAAACATCTGGAGGGCCGAGTTTAGGAAGCCTGATTAAAAGCAACTAGAGAGGAGGCCTCTGCTCCTATAATTTGCTCAAATTGCCTCTTGCTGCCCTCTGCTGCCACCTGGAGGCTGGTTAAGAAATAATGAGTCAGTTCTGATTGCAACTACGTAGTGCCTGCTTAAAGGTGGGTCAATGAGTTCTAGTGTAATGAGAATTAATGATTACAGTTACTTATGTTGTTGCTGCAATCAGCTAAATGAAACCATATTCCCTTCCATGCATTAAAATCTTCTGAGGAGGGTTTCCACCCCACCCTAGCTCCACAAGGGACCCCACTAGCAAAGGCAGGCCGTGGGTTGATCCTAGAGCAATTTCAGTTGTTGGCTAGGATGCTTACTGTCTTAATATGTACTCCCAGATACAAGTGTCATAATGTCAGGAAACTCTTGTGTATTAGATAGAGGTAAGAAAAAGATAGCTACGGAATATTAGGGTGTGGTGATTGCTGCTCAGAGTCAGAGCTCCAGTCGTGTGCAACCTACCTTGTGTGAATTGCTGCTAGTCCACAGAAACTAGCAGACCAAGACATGGGTGTTGTATCTGCTGTTGCACCAAAAACAGAGCTGTGCTATCCCTAAACAAGAGGTGATTTGAAAAGTCAGGGACTACGGCTGGTAGCAGGCGGAGCCAGGACCAAAAGATGGTGGAATTTGCAGCTCCTCCTCTCTCTGTGTCACCTCATTCGGTCTCTTACATTTCCCTTCCTCTCTCACACAAAGCAAAAGAGGATATGCTTCTCAGAAGGGCAGTTTGGAGAGCAAAAAGTGAGCCTACATTATCCAGAGAACAAGGTGACACTAAGGGTACATGTGAAATTTAGTCAAGGCATTGTTTTTACTTCTTAGAACAAAATTTATATACGGCTTGAATTGTAGTGAAACCTCTGCAGTTGGCTTTTGGGCTTTAAACCTGCGATAGGATGTACTTTTTACCGTCCTGCGCAACAGTTGCCTAAAATACCCCCTGAAAGCATTGTTAAAGATGGGAGTTGTACCCAACTAAGTTTTACTCAAGAGTAGACCCATTGAAATTAATGGGCCCAAGTTAGTAATAGTCACTCATTTTATTGGGTCTGCTTTGAGTGGGACTAGATGTTAAATTACTTCGCCGATTCATAGAATTTTGTAAAACAATAGTTCAGGGCATCCTGATCAAAGCAAAAGTCTGAAAATTTAGCCTTTTATATTTCTCGCCTAAAACCTGTGACATAATGGCCATTTCATAATATCAGAGTAATTACAAGCAGTAGGAGACAGTGGGCACAGAAAACTGAATCCAGTGTATTTTAACTAAAACCATCTGAGGGAACTTGGTGTTATTTCTGAAGGAGGTGGAGACATATTCAGTCTTGTTACCCAATAATTAGATCTTCAGAAAGTTTGAGGGATATCTCTTAGGAGGCCACATTCTGAACATAAAATGGTTCCTGAACTAAATTTTGAGTTTAAATTTAATAGTTGGCCCCCAATAGTAACGTTATGAAACATTATTCATAAGTGGATTTGGCTTTTCAGGATATGGGCCTGATTTGCTTTCTGCCTATATGTTTTATGTTTCTGTGTTTATAAGGACAATTGGACAACGTCCAAGTATTTCGCCCAAACCAATCTTTAGTTCCTATCACAACACCATTAAGACACCCACATCACACTCATTTCCTACCAAGAGGCCAAAGTACAAGTTACCCCCCTGAGAAATTCTGAAGTCTGTAATGTGGGCTTTTAACAGAAGTCTGTAATGGCTTTTAACAAATACCACAAACTCGGAGCTTTCTGACTTCATTGTACATGAAAGAATGAACTTGATGCTTCATCAGGGTGGCATTTTACATTCAGGAGCTGAGACACAACCACAGTTTACCGTTCCCGTGGCGATGGCTAGACTGTGACCTATTTGCAGAGCAATGATGTCATAAACGCCATGCTGGAATACAGCCAGAACACCAGTTGCTTGCTCCTTAATGCAAACTTCTGGCCGGGGCTTGCAAGACCAATTTTTTTTCCCCTGACGAGTGCCCTTTATTGAAGGCTGTACTCGTCGGTTAATATGGTTTAATGCCTACTCATGGCAACCCTCTGCAACGCCCTGGAAGCTGTTAGGCGAGATTTAAGGCGAACCGACAGAGAAATAAAGAAGCGCTTAAGGCTTATGGACATGAGTTGCTGCCCTAAATCCTGCGAAGTCCAGGCAACCTGCCTTTGTGATATAAGTCTCCACCCACATTGTTGCTGTCTTCTCCACCCCTACCCACACTGCCTGTGTGACATACTATGCTGTCGTCCCTGTAGACCGCCTTGCCTCACACCTTTGGAGCGTAAAGCTATCAGGGCTAAGATAGAAGCTGAGCAAGAACTGGCCAGGTAAACGGGTTTCTCCAGTTTGTCGCTTGTGTAATTATTTAAGGTGTTAATAGTTAAGGTGTTAAAAGGAGCTGGGTGGAAGCAGTGGGGAGTGCATTTGTTCCTGTGTATCTAGTTCTGTAAAGGGACGCGGGTGGCACTGGTCTAAACCACTGAGCCTAGGGCTTGCTGATGAGAAGGTCGGCGGTTCGAATCCTCGCGACGGGGTGAGCTCCCGTTGTTCAGTCCCTGCTCCTGCCAACCTAGCAGTTCAAAAGCACACAGTGCAAGTAGATAAATAGGTACTGCTCTGGTGGAAAAATAAATGTGCTCTGCTCTGGTTCGCCAGAAGCGGCTTAGTCATGCTGGCCACATGACCCAAAAGCTGTCTCCGGACAAATGCCAGCTCCCTCTGCCAGTAAAGCAAGATGAGCTTTAAAAGAGGATTGGACAAATTCATGGGGAATAAGGATATCCGTGGCTCCTTGGCCTGATCAAGCACGCACCTCTTACTTACACTCTTAGAAGTGCTTTATGTATGCACTTTTAAAGCCTGTGGAGGCACCGCAGCTTTGAAATGCCCTCTCAAGGGAAGTACACCAACAAAGATACTGTATTTCAGGCATGTCCAAAGTCTGTTTCGGGGACCTAATCCGGCCTGCCGGTTGGTTTAATCCGGCCCCCGTGGCAGTTTATCTCCTGGGGTAAAATCCTAAAACAAAGCTCAACAACTTCAATCCTAAAAAAAGGTCAACAATTGTTGTTGTTCACTTCATCAAATCTGGCCCTATTTGAAAAAAGTTTGGGGCCCCCTGCTGTATTTTCTCCCAGGCGTGAGGTTGCAATCGTTTGTACTCCATCAACATTTATCAAGAGGAGACCCATTGAAATTAGTAGCCATCGCTAACAGGCCCATTCATGGGGTTCTGCTCTGAGTGAACGTTGGCTGAATACAACCCAATCTTTTTATTTGCCTCAGGCACTCTCCTTCTCCAGCAGAGTGTCTGAACTCTACCCTGCGACTGGCTTATGCACACCAGGGGTGAGCAATGGCTACATGAGGTTGCAGAGTGCTTCTAGGTGGGCATTCATTGGGGGGTCTGGGGATTTCACGCATGCACTTCCTTTGCAGGGTCTGCACAACGTAGTTGGCATCAAAATGCCAGCGGGGTATTTCCCCTCCCCCATTTAATCTGGATTTACCCATTTATCAGAAAATCCCTTAAGTTTCTCGTTTGTTTGTTTTTAAAATGTTGGCAATGACCTATTGCAATACTAAGCCCCTGGGATAATTGTTCCCAAAGCGTGGGATAATCTCCCCTTCAATGCAACTCTTAGGACTCAGCTACATTGGTCAAAAAACAGTGCTTTGAATGCGTTATAAACATGCAACACCAGGTGGCGCTAGAGAGCAAAAATATTTTCTTTGCCATTTTCCATAGCGTCCCCCCCCCCTTTTGTTATAACAATTTAATTTCTAACTTTTTAATAGCATTTTTTCCTGTGTGTAGCTGGTTGGACCCTGTAGGAACAGAATGCTAGACTAGGTGGCCTTTGGTCTGATCGCAACAGTCAAACAATAAATAAAACATATCAAGAAGCACACAACAAGGTTGATCAATTCCCACATAAATCTTAACAAGGTCTAAAAATAACAATTGCAGAAAATTAATATCAATAACAGCAACAAGAAACCCCAACAAAAAAAGACTAAACAATCCCCCAGCCCAAGAATCTCTTCAGCAGCCTCCACTTTTGTAGTTGGAGTCAGTCAAGACCCCACCCTCCCAAGCCAGGTGGGAAAAGCCAGCAAGGCAGGGAGCAGGTCTTCCAGGACTCACAGGCAAGATGGTCTCTGGCTGTATATAATTTGAGACTCATGAAAGCACCACACAGGAAACCAAAGTTTTACAGCCAGTGGTTAGGCAGATAACAGAACTGAGTGTGGCCAAAATACATACTCATCAAATAAATTCAAGGAATGGCCCTACCTCCTCACAGGGTTGCTGTGAGGATAAAATAGGAAATTCCATGTATGTTGTCATGAGATTCTTGGCAGAAGGGTGCACTACAAATATGTAATGACCTGGCCTGCCGCTGCATCATTTATCATTGAGCATGTTCACGTTTCAGCAAATCGGAAAGTGTCGTTTGAATTTCTATTGTAAGTGGAATAAAAGAGCCATGTTCATGTTTCCTTTTGTGTGCTTGTATACCACTTTTAGTCACCAGGTAACTTCAGAACAGTTTCCATAATAAATAAATCCATGGGCAATATCCAGCAAAATATTTCCATTAGCACAAAGACTTCTGACTGTGCAATGGAACTTCCTCTCCCTGTATGCACCCACTAAACCCATTCTGGGAGTTTTTCTAACCTTCCAGAGCAGATTTCAGGAGGGGCTAAGGTTGCACAGAGAGAGGAGAGGAGAGGGAGGGGAAGTTATTTTGTGTCCTTGCACTTAGTAGTGGAACTACTTAATTGGAACCTGCCCCATATCATTAAAGATCACACAACACAATTAAAACACCTAGCAATAAACTATATCTTAAGAGCATGAGACACTTAAATCAAGGTCGTGGTTTCATGCCCCACATTAAGCAAAATATTCCTGCATTGCAGAGGGTTGGACTAGATGACACTCATAGTCCCTTCTATAATAAAAGATAACCCCCAAGCTCAAAAGCAGTCTAAGCATAGCCTGTGACAGCTAGAGAAAGAAAGTTTCCAGCAGGTGATGGAAAACCCCATCTGTGTTATGTCTGGTTTTGACTCCACGAAGAGGGAGCTCTGCAGAGAAGACTCTACTCCAGGTCCCTTCACAATAAGAGATGTCCATTGGTGGATCCACAAGCAGGGCCTTCCCTGCTGATCTGAGGGGCGAGGGAGGAGACATTGATAAGTGCTGCTCCATCAAATCAAATACCCAGGATCCTATGTCATTCAAGAGCAGGGATGGGCAAATCTGCCAGTTTCTATTTTTTCACAATCTTACATTCGAATCACTTTGTGATTTATTTTTTTTAAAAGGATCTTGTGAAAATTTATCATTTTATATAATAATAATAATAATAATAATAATAATAATAATATATTTATTTATTTATTTATACCCCGCCCATCTGGCTGAGTTTCCCCAGCCACTCTGGGCGGCTTCCAATCAAGTGTTAAAAACAATACAGCATTAAATATTAAAAACTTCCCTAAACGGGGCTGCCTTCAGATGTCTTTTAAAGAGAAGATAGCTGCTTATTTCCTTCACATCTGAAGGGAGGGCGTTCCACAGAGCGGGCGCTACTATCAAGAAGGCCTTCTGCCTGGTTCCCTGTAACCTCACTTCTTGCAATGAGGGAACTGCCAGAAGGCCCTCGGTGCTGGATCTCAGTGTCCGGGCTGAACAGTGGGGGTGGAGACGCTCCTTCAGGTATACTGGACCGAGGCCGTTTAGGGCTTTTATATTTTACATTTCACATTTTGGTGTGAATTTCTCCTAATGAACACATTTTTATGTATTTTTGTGTGTTATTTTCACATATACATGCATTTCAATGCACACTTTACCCTAGTATATTAATTTTTTTGAAGGATGGCTTTGCTTCAGCACTTGTTTCCAACTGTGTATTCCTTTTCTACATAGCCACATTTCTTTATGTGTCTTCCTTTTAACTATCCCTAGATTGCAAGCTTTTTAGTATGCTTATAAAATGTCCTGCATTAGATAGTGTTTATATATTTATCTCCTATACATAAGCTAATTGCCAAATGGCACCTTCAGCCTTAGTTACACTCACCAAAATGGAATGTCTAGGCCCCTCTTTTTTGTAACTATTTTTCATTTCATTTCCATACCACTTTATTTTTTAAAAAAATAAAAAGGTCTCAAAGCAGTTTACATTAAAACATTCAATAAAACAATCCAGAATAAAACAAATGCAAGCTTCAAGGAAAATATTTCCGATCCTTCTCTAAGGGACATTTTGCTTTTCCCAAATTTATTTACCTCCTTAATTTATATAGCTGTCCCATAGTAGAAGTACTCTAGGAAGCCAGTGTGGTGTAGTGGTTAGAGTGTCGGACTAGGACCTGGGAGATCAGGGTTCAAATCCCCACTCAGTCATGCAGCTCACTGGGTGACCTTAGGCCAGTCACGGCATATTCACCTGCCTCACAGGGCTGTTGTTGTAGGGATTAACTATGGAGAAAAAGCTGGGATCTAAATGCAAAAAATAAGCTCTTCAGCTTACTTGCTTAAGAAAGCTGGAGGGGCCAGCCAGATGGAGATGTCAGCCGCCAACCTGGCATTCAGAGATCTCCACATGGTCGCAATTGGACCCGTGCCAGTTGCAAAACGCGCCTGGCGCCTGGCTAGTTTATAATACTGCACACACACACACACACAAACACACACACACACACACAGAGAGAGAGAGAGAGAGAGAGAGAGAGAGAAGGCCACTGGCAAATGATTAGAGTCTAATGTTTTTACAGCAAACATCACAGATTTGTCACCGTCCAGTTCTACCAACACAAGGATATAGATGAGTTCAACCCTATGGCATTTCCTGTGAACTGGTACAAGCTGATGTACTGTATTGCAACCATTTGGTTTCCACTGCCATATAATGTGAATCCACTGACACAATGAACCATCGAATCATGCCTATTTATCAACAGATTCTTCGCTTCTCATCCTGTATTTTAATACTTTGTTGTCTTTTAATACGCACTTGTATTTTAATACTTTGTTGGAAGCTGCCCACAGTGGCTGGGGAAACCGACTCTGGGGTTGCGGCGCTCATCTCGCTTTATTGGCTGAGGGAGCTGGCGTACAGCTTCCGGGTCATGTGGCCAGCATGCCTAAGCAGCTTCTGGCGAACCAGAGCAGCGGACGGAAACACCGTACTCCTGGAGCGGTACCTATTTATCTACTTGCACTTTGACGTGCTTTCAAACTGCTAGGTTGGCAGGAGCAGGGACCGAGCAACAGGAACTCACCCTGTCACGGGGATTCGAACCGCTGACCTTCTGATCGGCAAATCCTAGGCTCTGTGGTTTGTTTTTATTATTATTAGTAGTAGTAGTAGTAGTAGTATCATCATCATCCTCCTGTGTGGGAGATTCCGGCCACTTGAAGCAGCTTGGCTCGTTCTTCCCTATGTTATTATCGTAACCATTATTACTACTGCTGTTGCTATTATTTTGCAGAATTCGAAGAAGGATCACTAAGATGATGGCAGCATGTAGCCGCCCAAAGCTGCTGGCTTTAATGGACGTTAAGGGTTTCGACCCGGAAGACATTACAGTGAGGGTACAAGATGGGAAAATTAAAGTGTCGGCTGAGCACGAGGAAGAATTTAAGACTTGCAGAGGGAAGGAGTACAACTACTCCACCGTCACCAAGGAGATCTGCTTGCCACCAGGGGTGTGTGAGAACGAAGTCACTTATACCATCGGACCCTGCAGTCTCGTGAGGATAGAGTCCCCAGGCTGTGTCCCTTCCTGCCTGCTTAGCCTGCTTTGAAGAAGACACTGGATGATCAGCTCTGGCAGCTGTTCAGCATCTGGATGCGACCTCAGTGGATCCTAAGGGGAATGGTTGTGTTTGGTTTCTTTTTTCTCTCTCTCTTTTAATATCGCCCTTTAAACGTGTTGCTGTCCATGCGAACCTTCTTCCAACAACGACAATGCTGAGCATCTGCTGGTGTGACTGCGTTTGTTTTTATTTTCAAGTTGTATTTTAAAGGGTGTCTTCATAGCTGGTCACTGCCATGGGGGGGGGGGGGGAGGAATGCAGTGCTGGATTATCAAATAGGCAGAATAGGCACAGGAGTATAGGCTCCACACCTTTTAGGGGGCCCGCGACAATGGATCAAAATAATATTGATCTTGAAAGAAAATTACAATCAAGCTTTCTTAGTTCAGTGTGAGGCCCCCCAAGATTTTGACTGCCTAGTGGCCTCTACAGGGTTTAATCCAGCACTGGGGAATGCCATTCCTGTTTATTTTTAGCGGAGCTGGAAATTATGGGGAGGGACCCTCGCTCAGTAGTAGAGCACATGCTTTGGGGATCAGGTAGCAAGGGGTGGGGAAAGACACTGTGCTTGAGATCCCTGGAAAGTGGCAGCGAGTCAACGTACAGTTCAGAGCTTGATGGACTAAATAGGCTGACCTGGCAGGAGAGAGGTTATTCTCCCCCTGAGCAATTAAACTTGTAGTTTGTACCGCAGTAAAAACAGAACAAGCCCCATTCCACTTGGAGGGTTTTTTAACAATCCAGCACTATACAAATTAAATAAATACATCTTTACGTCTTTCTTTATTAGATTTACATACCGCACTTCAGCATAAGATCTCAGGGCAGTTCACAGAATAAAACAAAACAGCAAAACAAGAACACCCCTTTCCCACAGAATATTAATCGGCCCAAGGCCTGGTTGAAGAGGATCATTTTCGTCAGGCTCCTAAAAATATATAATGAAGGCACCAAGCGAACCTCCCTGGGGAGAGCATTCCACAAATGGGGAGCCACTACAGAGAAGGCCCAATCTTCTGTTGCCACCCTCTGGACTTCACCTGGAGGAGGCACTCAAAGATGGCATCAGATGATGAACGCAGAGTCTGGGACGGCTTATAATAATAAATTGGAACTGGTAGGGCAGATGTCAGGGAGACCAACAGTAACATACCCTCCAACATTACTCTGGCAAAAATTGGGATGCACATCTTTTGGTGCCTTGGTCTTGTGCGAGAGAGCAGCACCACTTCAAACGTCCCTGGGACATTCTGGGTTCATATCAGAAGCCAGGATGGCTTCTGTAATTCTGGGAGTGTCCCTGGCAAATAGGGACAGTTGGAAGGTATGCAGTATGGGGAACCAGAGCCGATGACACACAGAGGCTATCCTCCCTGCTGAGTTCTATAAGGGGTATCCCTGAGGAGGAAGCTGACAGGCCGTGCCTCTCCCTGGGCTGGTTATAAGAAGCAAACGGGGCCTGGTTGAGGTTGACGGGTCACTGCCCCAATTGTCCTGAAGGATCATCCGCCACTCAAAGTAGAAGGATCTTTCCTAGTTGATGCGAAGGACTTGGCCCAATTGAATTGTAGGGTTGCCAGTGATAGTATGTAAAAGCTTAATAGAACGACAGGGTCACTTTGTTTGGAAATTAGAAACATGCTAAAATATCTGTTCAAGATCTGCACACCGCAGTTGCCTAGCCTCCTCAAAAAAAATGCAAATATTAAAGACTCCATGTTGCAATTGAGAGTTGCCATAAGAGCCTTCAGCACACAGAATAGGAAGCTCTCGGCTGAAGTCCTTGTTGATCCTGCCTGACAAGTGGCGTTCCTTGGCCAAAGCAGCAGACTACATTGCTGAGTCTTCAATAAGACCACACTTCTAAAGGAAATCATATGGTTAATGTTTTGGAAAGTGTTTATCATCTTTCTCAACATCTAAAGTGTACTTTGTCCAATTAGTGTGAACCGGGGTTCAGAGCTAAAAAGAAAAGAAAAAAGTACAACCTATAAAATCCATGTCATTGCTTATTCCTTGGTTTTTGTTCAGCTTCCGAAGGCTGCTTCCTACATAATGAGTTCTGGAAATAATATATATGCTGGAGATTGTACATTAAGCCACTTGTATTTGCGTTACTACATGGATACACAATCTTAGGCCGTTAGGAGCAATCCTGATGGAGAAAAAGATTCCCTTGCATGGCAGGCAGCACAGATGTGGAACCTTTTTATAAATAAGCTGTACATAGATGTCTAAATTGGTTTCCTGTTGTTGCAAGGACTGGTGTAAAGATCTTAATTAGCTGAAGTTTATCTTTGGAGAACGGTAAACATGCTGTAATCCTTGACGATTCTTCACAGTTTTCAGTTTTAACTTGGAAGAATAAATCTCATCCTTGGGGGGGGGGGACTTGGTGCACATAAGCCACACAATACAAAAATGGGGGTGGGAAAGAGAATGTCATATTTACATCAAGCAATTCATCCTATGCCATTCGGATCCACTGCAGTTACTTCGCCCCTGCTACCCAAAAAAGTGGACAGGTGCTATCTTATCAGCACCTGCCCCTGCTGAGAAACTTGCTTGTTCTATGTGAAAGTGGTTGCAGATATTCCAGGTCAAAGATGGGGACCCTGTACTCCCTCCAAATGCTTTTTGCACAGCATGGCCAGTGGTCAGAGATGGTGGGAGTTGAAGCCAAAAATATCTGGTTCCCCATTCCCTGCTCTCCAGGCTTAAAAGAGGCACTGGAAGATACTTTTACCACTAGGTGGCATATATTTGTCTAAAGTAAGACCTCATTGTGTCTATTTATATCTTACTGGCAGGTGAAATTTCACAGGCTGAAATAAGCACAGCCTGAAATGACCCCTGCTCCCTTCCCATATCAGGCTAATGTTGGCACTGGGTATTGATTTTCCCTAAGTGGGCCACGGATACTCCTGAAACATTAAACCACTCCAAACTACTGTGCAACTCCCTGCTTATCCCATGCGCTGCTAGATGAACAGTGAGAACAAAATCACCCCTAGCCTTCATTCGCACGCATGTACGGACATCATACTTTCAGATAGCACAATGATTTTACCTTCTGCCATCCTATATCCTAAGAGTGAACCCATTCTGCAAGTGTGGATCTTTATATAGCCAAAACAGCACCATCCATATCCAAGTTATTGGCAGATTTGTGGGAATCCCAAGGTTTGCAACCAACATTATTTTTTATCAAGGAGGGGAGCCCATAGCTGTCAGCGTTTCCCATTTCTTAAGGGAAATTCCCTTATTCCGAATAGGATTCCTCACAAGAAAAGGGAAAAGTTGACAGCTATGGGGGACCCTCACAGAGGATCCCAAGGAGGACTCAGCATGCTCAGTAGTCACCAAACACTAACTCACTTTATTTAGGGAGGAGGGTTAACAGGAAAGCAGGGGATGGAGATTTAATGGTGTATGTCTAAAGAGCATGTCTGGATGGTTGGAATCCTGAACAGAAGCTCTCCACGCTGCAACATTTTGTTGCAGGTTGGACTTGTACTATTCCCAGTGCTTTTTTTCTGGGGGACACATACCCTTAAACATTTTGTGAATTTTTGTACTTTTGTCCATTTACTGTATTTATTTCCCCCCGATTTGAACTATAAAATGGTGGTTTTCTTGAGTCAAAATGAGAGTACCCCTAAACGTTTTTTAAGAAAAAAAAGCACTGACTATTCCTAATTATAAATGCAGAACAATCTCTATAACGGTAGCCTGTCCCCACAGGTTTCTTCTGAAGAAGAACCCCACATGCTTTTCTCAGTCAGCTATTTTTAATATATTAAGTGAAATAGAAATTAAATAATTGGATAATCATGATCACACCAGCCCTCATGGCTCCCCACTGGCCAGTCCTCAACATCACTGCATACTGTCAGCTTAAACCTCGGAACCAATTGCTCTTTTTCCTCGGCCAGTGAATTTGCATGCTTGGTTCCTATTGGTGATGAAGATTCCTCAAGAAGCTGATTGCACACTATAAAATAATCTGTAACCCATCCAACTGGTGATAACATTGAAAAGTTCCAAACAAATGTAAACATCTAAAACAGCAACTTAAGGTATAATTATGGCAGCAGGTAAAAACAAATATAGTGCTTGCTTACGTCAGTCAACCTCATTAGTGGAAGTGGTTTATTTTTTTAAAAAGTGAGCCCAGGGTCATTGGGGTAAGTTTAAACTACAATGTTGAACCAAAATTCCCTTAAAAAAAAGACTTCCCAAAGCCTCAACAGTTTTGAATCAGGGTTGCCTCATTGGCAAATGGTTTTCTGGCTCAAACACTGTTTAATTCTGCAAGAATAGTTATTAATCTATTTTAACAAACTAAGTCTTGATGACCTCAACCTTCTGATAAACTCCTCAGCAAAGCTGATAAAACCTCTCTCTGTTATCAGTAAGCAACACCAACAATAGCACAACCGATAAAAGTATGACTTCGCTCCACTAGTGAGGTTAAAGATTACGAAATGACAACATATCCAACAGGAGAGCGCTTGAAGCATTATCAGGGGCAGTTAGAAATACATTTCAAAGTACCGTATTGGCCTGAATATAAGATGCACTTTTATTCCAAATTCCAACCGTGAAAAGTTAAAGTACGGCTAAATTCGCGACCTTACAAAAATGGGCTTTTACGATATCGCCGCTGAAACAGACATATGGTAAAACAGAACGGGTGTGAGTGCCTGCGGAATTTTAAGGGAGCGGCTTATATTCGGGTATTGTGGGCATTTTCCCGCCCCCTTGAATTTTAAAGGAGCAGCTTATTTTTGGGTGCAGCTTATATTCGGGCCAATATGGTACTTGTGGTTAAGGTCATTTTAAGGAGACACTATTGGCTAGTAGTCTCCAGTTTCATGCATGAGTCTGTCTGTTTAGGAATTTTCATCTATTGCTATGTCATTACTGGGATGAAGGCAATGTGAGCAATTTGATGTGTGGATGTTTCTCCGAGGCTATGTCCACATTAATATTTGCTATGGCACTTGTGAGCTCCCACCACTGGTATTTGAAGCTAGTTACACATTAGCCACAATCCATATCTCTTCTGTACTTCCTTAAAAGATAGTGCTGTTTGATGCACTCCCCCCCCCCCCCAAAACCAGCTTCCATCAGATTTCAAAATGTAAGCTACGCTCACTTCACAGTAAGTTGAGGTATGTACACTTGAGACGGCACTTGGCTCTGCACAGAATACAGGAGGGTTGCTGGGGTGGGGAAACCAAACAAGGAATGTGCAACAGTGAGGACATCCCGGTCCCCTGTCTGGTGTGTACGTGTTGTTGTTATTGTTTAGTCGTTTAGTCGTGTCCGACTCTTCGTGACCCCATGGACCAAAGCACACCAGGCACTCCTGTCTTCCACTGCCTCCCGCAGTTTGGTCAAACTCATGCTGGTAGCTTCGAGAACACTGTCCAACCATCTCGTCCTCTGTCGTCCCCTTCTTCTTGTGTACTCCATCTTTCCCAACATCAGGGTCTTTTCCAGGGAGTCTTCTCTTTTCATGAGGTGGCCAAAGTATTGGAGCCTCAGCTTCACGATCTGTCCTTCCAGTGAGCACGTGCAAATCCAACCTGAAACACAGATCTTATTGCATTCTGAGGCACTAATGTGTACATAACATTAGAAACTATTTGCAATTAAATATATATAGCATTTCAATATCTGAACTGTAGTCTGAAAGTGAGTGTGGGTGCCATACAAAGTTCATGCAAAATATTTGTCAGACATTTTCTCTTTACAAATGCAGTAAGCCTTGCAACTTCCAATGTGTGTGCATTCAGCTTTATGTGCTTGGCAAAAAAAAATTATTTTTTTTAATTAAATGATAGTGGAAAGACAGTAGGGATCCAGGGAAAAAAGGCATTGGCAATCCCATCTGACATTGAATCCAATCTGTTTTGACTATACACAATTTTGGCAGCAGCAACAGCAACAACAACAACAATTTATTATTTTTATCCTGCCCATCCGGCTGGGTTTCCCCAGCCTTTCTGGGTGGCTCCCAACAGATTAAAAACAGAATAAAATATCAAACATTAAAAACTTCCCTAAACAGGGCTGCCTTCAGATGTCTTCTAAAAGTTAGATAGTTGTTTATTTCCTTGACATCTGATAGGAGGGCGTTCCACAGGGCAGGCGCCACTACCGAGAAGGCCCTCTGCCTGGTTCTCTGCAACCTCACTTCTCACAGTGAGGGAACTGCCGGAAGGCCCTTGGAGCTGGACCTCAGTGTTTGGGCAGAACGATGGGGGTGGAGACCCTCCTTCAGGTATACTGGGCCAAGGCCGTTTAGGACCTTAAAGGTCAGCACCAACACTTTGAATTATTGGGCGAAATCCAATAAAGTAGTTCCACTAACGCAAGGACTTCCAGCTGCACAACAGAACTTTCCCTCCCTCTCCTCTCCCTTGCACCCCTGGCCCTTTCTGAAATCTGCTCTGCAGCGTTAGTGAAACTCCCAGAAGGGATTTAGCAGGTACATACATGGAGAGGAAGTTCCATTGCACAGTCAAAAGTCCTTGTGCTAATAGAAATAAAACCCACGGTTTTATTTGTTATTATGGAAATTCCTACGAGATTACCTGGTGATGAAAAGGCCAATGGCCTGACTTCGTAAAAGGCAGCTTCCAATGCAAAAAAAAAAAAAAAAAAGTTTAAAAAAAAATGAATCAGGAGATCAAATCATGAATATCTTGCAGGTGTAGTTAGCCTCTAAAATGTAGAAGTTGACTTATCCCAACAGACAGGAATGCCAACTTGGCCCTGCAACCATGGGTTCCCAGGACCATGGGTGCCATGCAGCGTGCATGGCCCTGGCGCCAAAATTTGTGGGTGCCCAGCCTCTTCATGGGGAATTTTGTGGGTGCTCAGGCACCCAGGGCCCCAGGGAGCTCACACTTATGCCTACAGATAGTTATCAATTTGGGAGGAACACAGAACATTTAAAACATAACAGGACTAGAGCAAAATACTTTAGAGTTAGAGGGAAAGGAAAGGTATCTTCTACCAGTCGAGAATGTATGCTATGAATATTAAAGGTCAGTTCGAAGAAGTGCAATGTTATAGCAGAATCGCATAACCGGCTGGGTCACTTGCCCATTCCTGTGACGTATGAACCTCCTAGTCACTTTAAATGCAGGACTACCAGTGAAAGATATTTACACTTCTCAGTGTTGTATGTCAACATGTCTGTACTGTTTAAAAATAGCCCTAAGGGCTGGCTGACCCATTTGATCACGGAGCCTTTCAGTTTGGCAATGTGCTTATGTTTTGGATGTTTCGAACACTTACCTGATTTAGAAGCAGGACAGCAGCCTTGTTCCAGAAGGACCTCATGGCGATGTTTGAGAATATGATCGCTGCCTCGATCCAAGCGATTTGAGCAAGATACAGAATCTTATGATTATGAAATTAATTTGGGAGGTGCATGGGCTTTTGACTTTTTGCATGGAGTTTGTTGTTGCTTTTCATTCCAATTTGTTATTTGCTTTCCACCAAAAAAAGTCTGAAGTGACAATAAAATACACAGTAATACAATAAGCATCTGTTAAAAACAATAGCACACTAAGTGTTTATCCACCATAATAAATTAGAAAACAAATACTTTTCCTCCACACAACTTCAGGATGAACACCCAGATGTAATTAAAATGGCCACAAGGTACACAACAATTAATATCTAGGTGCCTGGAAGAAACATTTTCACCCAGCACAAAAAAATTGGTGCTGGTGGCAGGCAGAGGCTGCCACTCAAAAGGGCCCATTCTCTTGCTACCATCTTATGGAGACTTCACTTGGAGGGTCTCAAATTATGATCTTATGGTCCAGGTTGTTGTTGTTTAGTCATTTAGTCGTGTCCGGCTCTTCGTGACCCCATGGACCAGAACACGCCAGGCACTCCTGTCTTCCACTGCCTCCCGTAGTTTGGTCAAACTCATGCTGGTAGCTTCGAGAACACTATCCAACCATCTCGTCCTCTGTTGTCCCCTTCTCCTTGTGCCCTCAATCTTTCCCAACATCAGGGTCTTTTCCAGGGAGTCTTCTCTTCTCATGAGGTGGCCAAAGTAGTGGAGCCTCAGCTTCAGGATCTGTCCTTCCAGTGAGCATTCAGGGCTGATTTCCTTAAGAATGGATAGGTTTGATCTTCTTGCAGTCTACGGTCCAGGTAGATTAATATAATAAGAGTTAATGCCTGAGGTATTGCGGTTCCAAGCCTTGGTTGCCTTTAAAGCAGCATTTTGAATTGGACTTGTAAATGAGTTGGCAGGCCGTGTAGCTGGGCCAGATTTCCTATACCACAACTGCGACTAAGCCAAATTTTACTGCCTGTGCAACTTTTCCTGAATGCTGTATGGAAAGGTCAAGGTCAGACACTCAACTGGCTCCAGTCCAAATCCTCAAGCAGTACCAACTGAAACTAATCTAACAAAATTGAACCAGAGTGAGTTCTGGATGTCTTTCAGTGCTTGGCTGCTGCAAGAATGGAGCCCAGGTCCTAACAGGTATCTTCAAAACGCCTTGTGCATGAGTCACAGCAGGCAAACCAAGAGTCCAGTGCCTCATTTTGGCCAGCATACAAAAGGCTTCAAAACAAATGGAAAAGCTGAGCTGGATGGCATACAGAAGATGTAATGGAGGTAGCAAAGAAGCTCTTCTTTCTATAGCTTATTGAGTAGGCTCAATAATGAACAAGTACTGTACAGCACTAGCGCGTCATTGCATTCAAGCTGTATACCACAGAACCATCTTAATTCCTAGGGAAATGAGTGTGTGTTCATCAGCAATCATGTGAATCACCTGGGTCATATTTGCATTCCACAGGTCCACCAGCCATATCAGCTTGGAACAATCCCCCCAAGCCAATTTATGAGGGCAGATGATACTAATGAACACCAACAGGTGATAAGAGAAATATATTTTAAAAATTTTAAAAATTGTCCAATAGCACCTTAGAGACCAACTAAGTTTGTTCTTGGTATAAGCTTTCGTGTGCACGCACACTTCTTCAGATAAACTGAAACAGAAGTCACCAGACCTTTATATATAGTGGGAGGGTGGGGTGGGGTTTTTCTCAGGAGGGTAGGAGATGGGCAATTGACTCAATGGGTATGGTAAACCTTTTGACGACTGTTAACGACTGTAATTAGTCCTACAGGAAAAAGCAAGGGATAATATGCAGATGCTTAGCATATGTAATGAGACAGGAATCCAACATCTCTATTAAGACCAGGTCTTTCCATAGTTTTCAGTTTAGTGATAAGTTGTAATTCAGCAACTTCTCTTTCAAGTCTGTTTCTGAAATTCTTTTGTAATAAGACAGCTGATTTGAGATCTGAAGTGTTCTCCTACTGGCTTCTCCATCTTGTGATTCCTGATGTCAGATTTATGTGATAATAGAATGGTGGTAAAATTCTCCACTCACCGTCTTCCTGTCCAGAGTATATCTGACTATGTGCATTGGGCCAGTTCCGTGACATACGCTTCAGGTTACAGACTCCGCTAACCCAGAAATAGTACCTCGGGTTAAGAACTTTGCTTCAGGATGAGAACAGAAATTGTCCTCCAGAGGCACGGCGGCAGCAGGAGGCCCCATTAGCTGAAGTGGTGCTTCAGGTTAAGAACAGTTTCAGGTTAAGTACGGACCTCCGGAACGAATTAAGTACTTAACCTGAGGTACCATTGTATGATGTGGGGGTGGGGGTCATGATTTTATCGAGGTGTGATGCAGCGCTTGTATTTTGGCCTAAGTCAAATCAGAGCCCTCACAGATTATCGTGAATCACGTAATAGCAGAGTTGGAAGGGATCCTGAGGATCATCTAGTCTGCAATGCAGGAATATGCAGCCGTCCCATATGGGGACAACTTGTGTTGCTTTATTTCTGTACAGTGGTACCTCGGGTTACAGATGCTACAGGTTACAGACTCCGCTAACCCAGAAATAGTACCTCAGGTTAAGAACTTTACCTCAGGATGAGAACAGAAATCGTGCAGCGGGAGGCCCCATTAGCTAAAGTGGTGCTTCAGGTTAAGAACAGTTTCAAGTTAATTGGTTCTGGAGATCCGTTCTTAAGTTCTTAACCTGAGGTACCATTGTACTCTCTATCTCTATGGTGTCCTGCCTGTTTCTTTAGGCCCATGGGCTTTGAAAGAGGTAAGGATGTCCAGAACATGGTGTGTGGAACACTTAAGAGCTCTGAATTCATGATGCTGCCGATGCTGATATGATGCTAAAGTAGTGCAGCAGAATTTTATTTTTAGAAACTAAAGGGTTCATTTAACTTTTATTTATTTTTTTAAAAATATGCTGTTTAGCTTGGAAAGATCCATCCAGAGCACTTCAGATCTCTAGTCACCTTGAAATGCCTATTGAAGGACAAACACAAGCATAATAAAGCTAAGCTGGCTAGTAGGCCTGTGTATAGCTTATCTGAGGCCCAAGGGCATCTGGGAGGCACAGGGTGTTCTTGCCATCACAGCATAAGTCTGGCAGGCACCCCCACTGACCAGCTTAGCCCTCCGAGGCCCAGAACAAGTGTACCCAGCTGCCTTTTCCCTCTAAACAGGCCTGCTGGCCAGTGTGAAGCTGCTAACATTCTTTTAAAAAATCACAAGCAAGAATACACACCACAAACCTTTTATTTTAATGTAAGAGCGAGCAAGGGACAACCTCCCACTCCAGCAATCAGAAATATGAAATATGGATTTCCCCCTTGTTTTTCAACAAATCAAAATTTAAAGGGACCAACAAAGGTGGGGGTGGGGAGTGCCATAGAGGTACCTGCCTGTAATTGGGCAGGCTTAATCAACCATGCTGCAAATAAGATTTTCCATGTTGGGGTCCATGGTATGGATGCAAATATATAACATTATTTTTAAGACTCAGGGTTTGTGTTTACAGGCACTTACTGAAGGGAACATATATGGACTAACAAATTTTGATGCACAGTACCATGCTCTAGGATCAGTGTTTCCTAAACTTGGGTGTCTAGCTGTTTTTGGACTGCAACTCCCATCATTGCTAGCTAGCAAGACCAGAGGTCAGGGATGATGGGAATTGTAGTCCGAAAGGAGCTGGAGACTCAAGTTTGGGAAACAATGCTCTAGATAATCTTAAGGGGAAAAAATCGTAACATTTATATACTGCATGATTGTGGGGATGAAAGCAAATTGTGAGTTCACTGCCTTTAGAAAATGCCACGTTTTTTAATGAGTGTTGCATTTAGGTTTTAATGTTAATTTTTTCATTTGCTTGGAAAATTAAGTGAGAACACACACATTTTATATTAAAGAAAACTGTATCTTTATTGTAAACACGGTATAAAGTACATTATAAGAAATATTGTGCAAAAAATTTTAAGTAGTCACAAAATAGATATTACACCATTCTCCAATTGTTCACTTTTCTTCAGTACGGTACAATATAAAGCAGAAAAATGCTTGGATAATCCTGGCATTTGGGGCTGGTGTCTTTACTCTCTCCATTTCCTACACAACCCCCATTTTACTGATTTTAATCAATTTTAAACTATACCTTCAATATATAAAAGCAACTTATATACTTCTATCATAAACTATCCTCCAGAGTAACTTTTCAGAAAGTAGCATACCATACCACCTTTGTCCTTCCTTCTGAAAACAAGCTGTGTAGTTTACTCTTTAAGGATTATATTTTAAACAAAGTGCACTGTATCAAGGTTTTGAAAAAAATCAGTGGTATAGAACTGTATAGGTATACAGGAAACAATACACAACTTAAAAGCAGAAATATTCAAAGATGCTGGTACAGCTAATGGTACTAATCATGTTGTTTTCTAAGGGTATAGTAAAAATACTATTGGACTTGCTTGTAGTAATAATTGAATAGATCAACTGGAACCATACGGCATCTCTCACTCAAGTCTATGCTTAACAGTTGTTTGGAACAGCTATAGTTTATATGCTAAGATATGGAGGTACACAAGTGGAATTCCATCATCTTTCATAATTGGGCCTCAGAGAATAAACCAAAAGGAAATTACAGCACTCTGCTATAAACAGGTCATCCCTGATTCCATAAACTGGTATTCTTATGTATTTTGTTTACAACACCTCTTCAGAACACCTGCATAACTCTGGCTTAAACTTAGCTGATGCATTGAGCAGCTGAATAGTTTTCCACATGTTTAAAGCCACATTCTTGTGCTGGCATTGACACTTCCACTTCTCCAAGTACAAAGGAAACCTCCAGCCCTTCTGGTCACTGCTGCTCTCAGAAGTACAGCCAGCCATTGCCTCTCCGTCTGTTCTTGCACCATCAAAGGATGACAGTGCAGAACCACAGACATTTTGCAAGCTGTTTTGTGTCACCATGAACCTCCAACCACAGTGACAGTAGTTAGTTAACAGTATTGTCAGTTGGTGTTATTTCACTGTGCAAGATCAGAAGCAGGAGGTACAATAATATCATTTAATTTGCTGACTTCCATCTGCCAGTTTGGTAACTTCTTGGCTGACAAGTGGCGACGTGCATGCTTTGTTAAGTGGTCACTCCTCATGAATCGGCGATTACACATTGGACAGGCAAATTTTTTCTCTCCTGTGTGTGTTCTGCGATGGCGAGACAGTTCATCAGAACGTGCAAATCTCCTATCACAGCCCTTCCAACTACAGCTGAATGGCTTCTCTCCTAAAATACAAAATGGTAGAAACAGAGCATTTATTTACCAACAGAATATACAGTTTTTCTTGCACCCATTTTCAAGAAACAGAACAAGAAGTATTCTAAGAAAAATCCTCATCTGCGTTGTCAACACAGACCAGACAAAACCTTATAGAATCACTATCTTTGTAATTTCACAACCTGTACAGCCATTTTTCAAAAAGCAGTACTTCAAACAATACTTCAAATTAAGCTTTCAGACTTCCAATCACAAACCTAGAGGAATCCCTAGACAATCAACGATATTATCCAAAGTGTGTGGGCAGACAACTACTATTGAAGATGGGCATTCAAACCATCAAATAAAGCATTAGTTTTATATTGCAGTAACGTTAAATTTACACAAATAATCCGAGGTCTCAAAACCTACCTTCATGGAAGTGTGATTATGCAAAATATTGGATTTGGAAATTGCCAGGCTCCAAAATATTACTGAAATGTTTGGGCATGATTGCATTTGTGCATAATTACATAATACCTCTCTTTTACTGTATTTAGCTTTACTGTACCACTATTAGATTCACTAGCCATTCTAAAACAGCGAAACAGTGACAGAATGAAACATAAGCTTAGACCTCAGCAGTGAGATAAAAATGCAATAGCCTTTGTTAAAATTGCAGTCCTATACATATATATCAGAGAGAAATAGCCCACTAAACTCAATATGCATAGAACTGACCTATTAGTGAAAAATTCCTATGCAAGTGAAATAATGTTGAGGAACACTTTGGGTTTCCCATTATGTTTTCCACAATACAAAACTCAGTAAAGGAGAAACCTCAGTATTACATGAATGACATGAAGACACACACAAACAATTTCCAACTTCTCAAGCAAAATTTACCTGTGTGTGTTCTGACATGAGCTTTCAAATGGGAACTCTTGAAATATGTTTTTCCACATCCTGGATAGCTGCACACATGGCTTCTTATTCTTAAAGAGTCAATGGATGGAGTGATTTTTGTTGCAGCAGGAGCAAAACCTGGAGCAGGAGCGATAGGTGAGAGCCTGGTGCCATTGGGACTGATCACAGGTGCTTTTGGATTCTGAACAACAGTTTGTGGAACAACAAACATAACAGCTCCTTTGGGAACTTGAGCTCCCATGAACACCATAGGCTGACAAAGGTTTGGTGACAACTGACTGCAGGGAGTGTTGGGTACTACTGCTGTCACAACAGAGTTGTTAGCAGACAGCGGAACCATCTGGCAAACCAATGGCACAGGAGGGACTCCCCCTGCTTGCACAGGAGATGTGGGAACTACCAGGGAAGAGCGTTGTGCTGAACCAGGCACAGGCAGAGGACTACTGAGTGTGGTCTGCATGAAAGGCACTGGACTGACTGCCAACACTGAATGTTTTTCTTCTTTCACATCGGGCTGCTTATCTTCAGACGTTGCAGCAGCCAGTGACACGCTTTCACAAGATGGATTTTGTTTCACTTCTGCATTGCCTTGTTGCTTTGCTTCCCTTGTGTAATCATCCCGACACCTCAAAATGCTGTCTGTTCTTGCTGGACAGGTTCTGTGACTGCAAAGCTGAGCATCGGCTGTATGGCGAATGACACTTGTCGCCTGTGCTTTCAGCATTCTCGATTCTGAAACTTTTTCAGTCTTCTTAAAAGCTGTTGGAGGGCCCTGCTCAGAAGCGTCAACAAGTGACTTGCTCTTTACAGTAGGTGGCGCTGGTGCAATGGGATGGACTGACTGAGCCATTTCAAGGTCAGAAGGGCTGTAGGGCGGAGTCAAGCACTGGAAGAATAAAAACATGGTGCAATTAGCTCTCTACTCAGCACAACTAATTAGCATGAGCTATGAACTTCAGGCTGCAATTCTACACATGCTTACTTCAGAGCAAGTGCCAATAAACTGAGTAAATTTCCTTCTGAAAGAGCATACATAGGACTTAGTTGTAAATAAGAAATTTATAATAATTGAATAAAGCTTACAAAGGCTGATATTTGAAAGTCAGTAGCAGGTAGCAGGTTGTCCTCAATTTCTTCAGACGTATCTGATGCTGGTGTTATTGGTCTCAGTTCAACGTACTTCTTGAAGTCTGATTTCCAACTGCAGCTCATGGACATTAAAGCTTCTACTGCTTCAAAATCACTCCTAATGTGCCGCTTTTCAGTTATCACCTCCATTCCTTCCTGCTATGAAAAAGAGAGGATGTTTTTCAGTATCAAACAGCAAATATAAGCTTATATGTTCATCAAATATTTAAAAAACCAGATTATATGTAGTAACTCCAGTGTTTTTAAGAGCCTCTCCTTTTTCCTATACCCCTCCTTTGAATGGATATTCCTAGGTTGGATACCATGAAAACTAAGGGTAATGAAATCTTACTGATCTCAATGAAACTCAGTCCACAAAACAATTAAGCTTAAATGGTTATAGTTAAACCAATGTATCTCATTAGATCAAAACAGTTTATGTCAAAGTACTTCAGTCCAATTGGATTTGGATCACTCTGCAAGGTTATGTAGAAACACTTAAAATGTTTCCCAGATCACTCTAGAGACACCTATGTCCTATGCCGTTTTCCCAGAACTGTAGTTGGAAGGGACCAGGAGCGTAAACTAGTTCCAACCTCCTGCACCCAACATGGGGCAAGAACTCATGACCCTGAGATTAAAAGTCTCATGCTCCAGCAACCAAGCTATCTCAAGTGTTAAAACAAGTTTCAAAAACTGAGTTTTCCCATCAGGGAACCGAACCTTGGTCTCCTGCATGACAGGCAGGGATACTTACTACTACACTCTTATTTCATTATTTTTATGGTGTACCTTTGCTATTCCAAAGCACAATCCTATACAAGCATGCTCTGAAAGTCATTTGTCACTGGAGTTTGGTGGCACATACCCCCAGACAAACATGCAGACTTCAACCTTAAAGGTTCCTTTATTGCTACTATTGTGTTTTACACAAGCTAGGGACACAGCCTTGTGTTTTTAAATATTTGCTTTGTGCTAATTCATTCCATTACTAACACAACAAGGGAGCTGTGCTTCTCTCAAAACGTGACCTACACATGGCATGGGAATTAAAACCAAGTCCTGTTTCTGTAGGGCTTCAGTTTGGCTATCTTGAGGTGCTCCAAGCGATGTTGTGGTTTAGGGATTCCTGTGAACAACTTGCTCCCCCCCCAAAAAAAGCCACCCCACCCCTCAAATTCCTTGCTCGTTTCCTGCGTGCGGAAAACCCCCATTCCGTTGCGCCCAGCCAGAGGTCTGAAGGATGCCTTTTGAATTTATGTGCAACACTTTTTACCCGCCTTTATTAGAGCCCCGTGCATAAGATCTCTTTCCCATGAAGTTGGCCAACCCGCCAATGCCTGCCTTCGGCGGCAACCCCTGCACCATAAGTCACGCCTCAAGGCGCGCGCTGCAAGGCCGCCATACAGGCGCAGAGGGCCGAGCGCCGAAAGGGAATGGCTACATCCGCCGCCGCCGCCGCTCGGCGACTACAAGGCCTAAGGAAGGCGGGGGCAGGGAGATCCTCGCCGGCAGCCGGATCTTGGAGCCGAGCCACGTTCACCTCAGAGAGCCTCCGCCGGTGACTCACACGCCCCGCCCGCCCATTCCAAACAGCACGCACTCGCTTCCCGAAGGACCGCCCTGCCCGCCGCCCATTGGCCGCCAAGGTCGGGCGCCGCGGGAGACGATTGGCCGGCCGCTACCCCCCCCCCGAGAGAGAGTGTAGGCTCAGTGGGCGGGGACATGTGAACAAAGCGTGATCAGCGGCTGCTGCTCGGCGCTCGGGGAACGAGGACTGGGAATTGCCGCTCGGCGACCTTTCCCCTACTTCCTTGCCGCGCGTTCTAGAATGCGAGCTCTCGCAGGCCCCGCCCACTCTCCCCCTCCCACGCCTCGAGGCGAAAGGAGCAGAGGCGAGCATCTGTGCGTGCCGGAAGAGATCTCGCCTGCTGCTGCTGCTGCTGGGAAAAGCTGATGATGCTCGTCCACTTGTATCTCCAGCGCGGGGGCGAGCCTTGAACTCAGCGCCCCAACCCTTCCACCCCACCAGTTCACGAGGCTTCTGTAAACGCATTTTCTTCTGGGAGGCCCCCCACCCCCCCGTTTCCTGCGCGTGGGTTTGGGCAGGCCTGGCCCGCTCCCCCGAAGGCACCAGCAGCCGGGCGAATGTTTGCTTCCTCCTCCTGCAACCTGACGGGCGTCAGGAAGCCGCGCACACACAGAAAAGCCAAGCCCTCGAGGCCGCAGCGCTAGCCTTGCGCGGCGCCCCCGAAGCCAACGCGCTCTGCTGGGAACAGAAAACGGCTTCCGCCTGCAAATGGGGCGGGGCGGGAGTTCCCGCCCAGGCTCGTCTGCTAGAGAAGGAGGCGGAAGGAAAGGGGCGAATGCACACCGCCAAGCGGGAGCCTCGCCCGGAGGAATGTGGGGCGAGCGGTCGGCGCCCTTATTTTATTCTGGAAGGCCCGCCTCGCCCGCTCAGGGAATGCGGCTCGCCCGGCCTCTTCCCGCTTTCCTTCAGTCATACCATGACCCACCCCGGGGCCGGGCTCGCCCCCTCAGCGCCGCCGCCACCCACCCACCCAAGTCCTGGCGGCCCCCCAAACCGCTTCACCGAGCCCCCCGTCACCCACACATTGGGTCTCACTCACGCCCTGTTCGTTTGTTTGCTTCGTCCCTTCCTCGCATTGGGGCTCTCTAAGCGAGCTGCCTGCCTCCGCCGCCGCCGCCACATGCCGCCTCTTCATTTCCCGACTTCCCTCATCTCTCTCCACACGCGGGGTTACTTTCTACCAGCTTCTTTTCCGATCTCTTATTTCCCGGGTAATTCCACAATAGTAGTCCTTCCTCGGCAGCCTTTAAGCCTCTTTCAATCTCTCCCCTCCCCCGCCCGCTTTAGCCTTTTCACTCAAATCACTTTTAAGAGTTGCCTTTCACAGAGTTGGAAGGGACCCCAGGGTTATCTAGTCCAACCCCCTGCTGCAATACAGGATTCTCACCATAGAATCAGGCCACATACCAAAAAGTTCCCCCTCGAAGAGGGCCGCACTTGATGCTCCCCTATAGCCATACTCCCCTCCGGGCAGTTTCCAAGAGCATCGCCTCTCCCCCCCCAAGAAAGCTCCTTTCAAACTCAAATGTATATAATCCAATTGTGTTGCGTCGCAACATTTATGCACTGCACCCCAGTCCTTACACCTCGCTGCACACACCCATTTATAACCAAATATTCGTTTTCACAACACACACACCCGTGCAAAAAAAAGGTTCCACTAAGCCCCATTTCCTTCCTCCCCAACAGGTCCTTCGCTTCTTAAAAGCCTCTGACCGAGACACACCTCAAGCTGGTCGGATCTCTCTCTACGTTGCCCTTTTGAACAAATACGCCTTTTCTATCTCTTAACAGAAATCGCATCTTTCCCTTCTCCGCCAAAAGCACTTTTTCCCCAGCTGAAAGCTTGGTCCCCGCCCCCCAATCCACTCCACCGCTCCAAATGACTCTTGCAATGGACGGATAGATCTACTTACAGCAAGCTGGAAAGGAGACACTCCAAAATTCAGCATGACCCCCGATGGAAGGCTCCTCTCTCCCCCCCCCCCCCGTCAGGCTGCAGCCCTGATGCTGAACCAGCGAGGCTGCAGCTGTTGACAAGTTCCCTCCCCGCCCCGGGCGTTCTCTGCCTGCCGCTGTCTTTATTTTCCTCTTTTTGTTCGCAGGCAGCTCCCCATTCAGGTGGCGGCTCCCCAGCGCAGCGCGAGCAAAGGCGGGCGCCAGGCGCGGCCAATCGCCTACAAAGGTGTGTGAGGCCCTGGCCAATGGGCGGGCGGCGGCTGCGCGTGATCAGCGGCTGCCCAGCAGCGTGGAGGCAAAGTCATCTCGGCGTGTACACAAACCCGGCAGCGTGTCCCGGCGCAGCCTTCGGGTAAGTCCCAGTTGCTGGCTGAGTCAGTGTCACGTCTCTTCCCGCCCCCGCCCCTCCTCCCCTCCCCTTCTCCGGATCCCTGTGGGAGAGGCGAGGTGGGCTGCAGGGATCTTGTGCTTAGCAACTAAGACAGCTGGTGGTAAAAGTGGCATGCAAGAATTTCATTTTATTTTTTAACCCTCCCCATTCGGCTCCATCGTCTTATACAGATAAGATATGTATATAACAGGAAGTAACCATGAATGTGGGTGGTAATATTGTTCCACAGGGAACCAGTAGCTAGGCAACTGAGTGTAGCTTTTAAGCAGCATCAGAGACAACAGATTTATTTCTTTATTTTTAATCCTTTGGCACTTAACAAGCTCACTGTAGCCCATGAAAGTTTATGCTACAATAAGCTAAGGTGACACAAAACTCCTGTTTTTCCTAAACTAACAAGAGTTTTGTGGCACTTTAAGTTACTGCAGCATAAATTTTCATGGGCCACAATGAACTTGGTAATCTTTCAGGTGCCAGACAACTCTTTTGTTGCCTGTCTAGAACCTGCTTAGGACTGGGCACTGTTTACTATTCACCTATTTGAGGAAGAGTGTGATAATTTGTTTAAGAAGCTTGGCAATTAAGACTTCAGAACTGAGAATTTTAAGACCTGAAATTTTCTGGTAAGGCTTGGGAGGCAGGGAACCAAATTCTGTTCTTTTATTTGTGAAATTTATATACCAGCTTTTCCTTCAAGGAGCTCAAGGTGACATATATCCCCTTTCCATTTTATCCTCACAACAACCCTGTGAGGCAGGTTAGGCTGAGAGATAGTAACTAGTTCAAGGCTACCCATTGAACTTCATATCTGAGTGGGGATTTGAACCCTGTTCTCCCAGGTCATTGTCTGACACTCTAACCATTCCACCACATTGGCTTTCTTCCTGTATCAGAAGGAATAGGGAAAACATCAACATTAGGGATTGCGTGAAAGACCTGTCTCTGCTCAGGTGGGGATGGCTGTAGAGTTGCAAGGTGAGCGAGCCATAAATAGTACTATCAGTAGCAATGAAGGTATAATACAGCTAACAGGAGTAGCAGATGACTTCGCTTCTGAGCTTAGCCTACCTAATTCCCTTTCTTAGCCTCAGTGTGGAAATTCTGTTGTGCAGCTCCTGGCTGAGCCAAGTTGTTCTGGAAAAAATCTTAGCTGACTATCTATGTCAGTTTTTATGGACATCACAGCCCACCCACTTCATGCTGCTCTGAATATCTAGCATGTTTTGCCATATTCTGTGGAAAAAGTTGTAGCAGCCTGTTTAATCTCAGGTATTCCTGTCCTCCTTTCTGTTCTTTGTTTGCTGTAATACATAGAATCCAAAACAGAGTTCAATTTTTGTTTATGCTGGCTTCAGAAGACTTCAGATTGCAGTGTTAACCCTAAATTATTACTGTTTACATTTGTTTCTCTTTGATCTTAATTTAATATCTCTGAACAAACATTTCAGTGCTTTATATAATTTTGGTCTACATGCCTTGTTCTTGCCTGTAGTTTTCAATGCAGAATTAGGTGCCCCCAACGTCTGACACACCTAGATGAAGAGATGCAAAGTGTTGCTTTTGAAGTAGGTTCAGTGATACTTCCTTCTGAGTAAACACAGCTAGGATTGTGCCACAAGTCCTATATGTTACACGTATGACTACGGTGTGAGTGTCTTAAATCCTTACTCATTGCCACTACCATTGCTCGTAATAAGAATTCATTCCTGTTTGGCTATTAGTGTGGTATTAAGTAAGATGTTGCTGTTTTTTCTGGATAAGAAATGTTCTTGGATTCCACGGTGGATAATGTGTGGCTCTTTTATCTGTCCTATGATTGTACAGTGGTACCTCAGGTTACATACGCTTCAGGTTACAGACTCCACTAACCCAGAAATAGTGCCTCAGGTTAAGAACTTTGCTTCAGGATCAGAATAGAAATCGTGCTCCGGCGGCGCGGCGGCAGCAGGAGGCCCCATCAGCTAAAGTGGTGCTTCAGGTTAAGAACAGTTTCAGGTTAAGTACGGACCTCCGGAATGAATTAAGTACTTACCGTATTTTTCGCCCTATAGGACACACTTTTCCCCCTCCAAAAATGAAGGGGAAATGTGTGTGCGTCCTATGGGCGGAATGCAGGCTTTCGCTGAAGCCTGGAGAGCGAGAGGCGTCGGTGCGCACCGACCCCTCTCGCTCTCCAGGCTTCAGGAAGCTATCCGCAAGCCTTGCAAGCCCGGTGGGAGGTCCCGCGGGCTCTCCAGGCTTGCGGGCAGCAGCCTGCAGCCCACAAGCTCAGGGGACAGCGGGGAGGTGCAGCGCTGCCACCCCGCTATTCCCCGACCTGGTCTGGAGGCTGGCGGGGGGGGGAGAAGCAAGCATGCTTCTTCCCCCCCGTCAGCCCCACAAGCTCGGGGGATAGCGGGGAGGCGGAGCACCGCCACCCCGCTATTCCCGGACCTGATCTGGAGGCTGGCGGGGGGGGGGGAGAAGCATGCTTGCTTCTCCCCATTGCCAGCCCCACAAGCTCGGGGGACAGCGGGGCAAGCCTTCTAGCTTGGGGATGGCTGCGCAAAGCCTCTGCAGGGCTCTGTCTCCCTCTTCTAGCTTGGGGATGGCTGCGCAAACCTGGGGGGGAAATAAATATTTTCCTTTATTTCCCCCCAAAAAAACTAGGTGCGTCCTATGGGCCGGTGCGTCCTATAAGGCGAAAAATACGGTAACCCGAGGTACCACTGTACTTAGGTGGATTCATTTTTCTGCTAATGTATTTCTTTTGGTTTATATTTTTTATCATTCAAAGATCACAGGGTTGTTTACAACATACATATACAAAATGAGAGCACACAATGCATAACAAAAAAAACCAAAAATAAACCAATAACCCCCCTTCCACAAACACATCTGAAACGCCGTGGATTATAATCTGCCAAAGTTATAGAGAAACGTCAGGAGAAACACTGGACTCAGCTTCATTTTACTTCTGCAAAATGGAGATGAGTCATGGTTTCCCTTCAATTATGCTGGTGAGCAGGAGGACTGTACATGCTTTTTATACTGAGAGTATATGAACTACGAGCTGCATATGCACTTATTTTGGCATTCTGATATGAAACAAGAAAGAAAGAAAGGTAAGCCCCTAAGAGGAGAAGCGATGAAGGGTGTGATAGCTGTGTGATAGTGTGTCAATTGCAGTGCAAGTGTGCTGCTCCTGTGATCACGCCTTGTCATCTAGTATGAATATGTATGTGAATCCACAGCTTTGGCTGAATATGACACAGTGTGAGTTGACATGATACTTCTAAGCACTAAGTTCGGATCAAACTAGTAGTTAATGTCTTTCCAATCAGGAAAAGAGCCAGCACAATGAATGTTAAATTTGGTTGTGGGCAATGTTTGTTAGAATCCTGTCTCATTGGGTGCTGTGGTACCATCCATCCCTTAGTTGTGAATCTGGCTTGTCCTCAGCCACCCAGAGAGCCTTTGCCGGAGTAAGAATTTAAATTAATACATCTCGCATCTGATTAACACTTTTGTTTGTGCTGGCTCTTTCTTGGTTGCCTGACAGCTGTACTAGGGCCCCTTATAAACACACATCTGTTTTTGAATGGGCTTAGTCCTCACCACTGCATTACAGTGCCCCCATATTTGGTGAGATGAGACCTAAACAGCTTTCTTAATAGCTTCTTCTTCTTCTTCTTCTTCTTATTAGCTATTAAGAAAGCAGAATTTATTGCTTTCGGTAACTTATGATCGCTTTTATTATTGTGGATATCTTTGACTTCCATAGTTTCTCAGAAAGCCACAAGTTCGGCTTCAAGGTCGCATTCCATCGATGTAGCAGTGCTGAATTGCCATGGAATTGTGAAGATAATATACCAAGGAAATTTGGAATGTGCTGGGCCAGCTCGGTGAAGATAAACAGATCTATGCATTGTGATAACTGCAGCTTCTGAGTCAGAGGCAGAGCAGCAAAAGTGGATGGAGAAACCATAAAAGTGCAGAGGCGCTTGACCCTTTCTGCTTTAAGGCATATAGAAGGGAAGACTCCTGTCTGGGGGAGAGTCAGAGAGTGGGGGAATTGCATGGGGTGAGTATTGCACCATCCCTAGGACCCTTTGGTGAGAGCAGAAAGCTGGGAGAGGGGAAAGTAGGTGAAATCCTGGTGAGAATGGAGCTTTGAAAGAGGAGGATAAGGGTAGGGATATTGAATATCTGGTCTGCTGTTAACTTACATTGTTCTTTGGGAGATAAAATAAGCTGCTTGTGAGGAGGCTGCTATTGTTTGCATTTGTACTTTATTTATTAATATTTCTGCACTGTGGCGAATTTTGTCCTGCTAAACTCACTGTAAATGGACTTTCCTGTATTTTGCACTGAGACCCTCAAGGACGTAATATGTGTCTGTGTAAAGGGAGACAGGAGGGAGCTCTGAGCTGATGTAATTGGCAGGGTGATGGGCAGAGGGAGCTGCAGCCGTGCTGTTTAAAGAACAGGGTTAACAGAAAACTGGAAACTGTCACCCACTCTGAACCATCCCTCAAAAAACAAGTATTCGGTAGCCATGCCAACCTTCTCTCCTACCATGTGGTGCTACGGTGAACACATCAGGCCATAATAAAGCAACATTCACAGTATGATTGCAAGTGAAAGGATTGACTGTGGGCTGGGTTGTAGTGGGTAGGAGAGGATATAGTAATTGCGATTTATCCTTCCAGGTTCCCATGTGTGTTGATTGATCAGAGTTTCAAAATCCCATCCTTGGCAATAAAAGCATAGGAATTAGATGACACAGCCTTGTTTTGAGCAAGTCCACCTATGAAGTGCTTAATAAAGAATCAGGCAACAACCTGTGAAGTAAGTTTAAAAATAGGATTTACTTACTTTATATCCATGCGTTGGTTCACAGCAACAGTAACAGTAAGAACCATGCAGGCGAAATACTTATACAGTGGTGCCTCGCAAGACGAAAAGAATCCGTTCCGCGAGTCTCTTCGTCTTGCGGGTTTTTTCGTCTTGCGAAGCAAGCCCATTAGAGGTTTAGCGGCTTAGCGCTACAGTATTAGCGGCTTAGCTGGCTTAAAGATCAGCTGATAAGCGGCTTAACGATCAGCTGATAAGCGGCTTAGCATCAGCTGTTAAGCGGCTTAAAGATCAGCTGATAAGCGGCTTAGCACCAGCTGTTAAGCGGCTTAAAGATCAGCTGATAAGCGCCTTAGCACCAGCTGTTAAGCGGCTTAAAGATCAGTTGATAAGCGGCTTAGCATCAGCTGTTAAGCGGCTTAAAGATCAGCTGATAAGCGGCTTAGCCATCAGCTGATAAGCGGTTTAGCAGCTTGGGAAAAAGGGGGGGAAAGGGAAAAAACCCTGCAGGAACTTGCAAGACATTTTCATCTTTCGAAGCAAGCACATAGGAAATTCGTTTTGCGAAGCACCTCCAAAACGGAAAACCCTTTCGTCTAGCGGGTTTTCCGTCTTGCGAGGCATTCGTCTTGCGGGGCACCACTGTATTTACAGTATAACAAGCTCCAGTCATGTGCCTTACACTGGAGAAAGTGGCAGCATGTCTGCATCCGACACTGGTCAGAGCAAGGGAGAGGAGAGGGGAACCTGGCAATTTGGGGCACAGGGTCATTGAGTTGCTAGAAACACTCTGCTTTATCTCTCCATTCCATATGAATTAGGAGAGGCTGTGCAGGTGTTTATAGTAAAAGCTATGGTTTTCCCAGTAGTGATGTATGGAAGTGAGAGCTGGACCATCAAGAAGGCTGATCGCCGAAGAATTGATGCTTTTGAATTATGGTGCTGGAGGAGACTCTTGAGAGTCCCATGGACTGCAAGAAGATCAAACCTCTCCATTCTGAAGGAAATCAGCCCTGAGTGCTCACTGGAAGGACAGATCCTGAAGCTGAGGCTCCAAAGCTTTGGCCACCTCATGAGAAGAGAAGACTCCCTGGAAAAGACCCTGATGTTGGGAAAGATTGAGGGCACAAGGAGAAGGGGACGACAGAGGACGAGATGGTTGGACAGTGTTCTCGAAGCTACCAGCATGAGTCTGACCAAACTGTGGGAGGCAGTGGAAGACAGGAGTGCCTGGCGTGCTCTGGTCCATGGGGTCACGAAGAGTCGGACACGACTAAACGACTAAACAACAACAACAAAGTGCAGCTGTTGTTGCGATGCGTAGAGGCAGTGATGGACCAAATAGGACCAATAAACTGAATCTGTTCAAGACACAGGTGCTGAAGGTATTACTACTACTACTTATTAAATTTCAATAACCCCTTCATCCAAGGATCACAGGACAGTTTACAATATAAAAACACAAAAATACATAACATAGTAACAAACAAAACCAATACCCCTACCCCCCAGTTGAAAAGGCCATAGATTGTTTAATTAACCAAAAGCCTGTGAGAAGAGGAATAATTTGGCCCGGTGCCTAAATATATGTAATGAAGGCGGCAGGCGAGCCACCACAGGAGAGGCCTGTTCTCCTGTTGCCACCCACTAGACTCTGATGAAGGGGGCACAGGAAGATGGGGCCCCACAGATGATGATCGCAGGTGTAGGTGATTCTCAAGTCCTGGAATTTCGTAGATGGCTTGCTCTGGATGGGTTTGCACTTCCCAAAAAGAACAATAAGGGTTTTCCTCAAGTCAAGGCTGTCAGTTGAGATGCAGGTTGCCTCTGCAGCTGTTAACTGGATTGTGAGAGCCTGACCTCAGTAATCCATGCACTAATAACCTCTCAATTTGATTACTGCAATGCATTCTACATGGAGTATGCTTGTTAAGGACATTCTGGAAGCTGCAGCTAGTGTAATACGCAGTAGCCATGCCATTAGGTGTCATGAGACACCGATCCTTGTGAGGAAAGGGTTAAATCTCCTTCCCCCATCACCTGTGATTTCAGTTATTATCAACCACCACCACCCAGTGGGGGGAAAGTAGGGGAATTAAGTACAGTGGGCAGTATCCAGTCAATCAGTTAACATTAGTGCAACAACTTTTAGCTATCCGGTGTAATTTCCCCACTTTCTCTTCTTCCCACCTGCACTCTTGGCCCCTCCATTAAATCTGTTCCTTAAGGTTGGGAGGAAATCGGCCCATGTTGCAAATGTAACTTCTTCTGGGTCTAGATAGCAGACCCCTTCCAGAATCCAGCAACTCATATGCACAGTTCCAGTTCAGTGTTGATAATGATGCTTTTGAATTATGGTGTTGGAGGAGACTCTTGAGAGTCCCATGAACAGCAAGAAGATCAAACCTTTCCATCTTTAAGGAAATCAGCCCTGAGTGCTCACTTGAAGGACAGATACTGAAGCTGAGGCTCCAATACTTTGGCCACCTCATGAGAAGAGAAGACTCCCTGGAAAAGACTCTGATGTTGGGAAAGATGGAGGGCACAAGGAGAAGGGGACGACAGAGGACGAGATGGTTGGACAGTGTTCTCGAAGCTACCAGCATGAGTCTGACCAAACTGTGGGAGGCAGTGGAAGACAGAAGTGCCTGGCGTGCTCTGGTCCATGGGGTCACGAAGAGTCGGACACAACTAAACAACAACAAAAGCAGTTGTTACTTGGTGCATCCTCTATTTTGTATGTTTTATACCTTGCTAATCCTTTGTGGTAAGACATTCCTCTTTTTGGTTTTGGGTCTGGATCAAACAGCACTTAGCAAAGTGCCTCGTTTGTTTTTTTCGTAGCAAAACAATAGTTACTATACCGTTGTTGTTGTTTCTTTTCTGTGATTTCTTTAGCTAGGGTCCTTCCTTGAGCAACATTTAAAAACATTGCATGGAGATTGTTACTGTTCACTGCCAAGTTTAATGGGCAGAATGTTGACTACTGAACAAATGATACCACCAGCTTCTTAAATTATGAATGGCCAACTGGCTGTTGACAAAGCAATTTTATCTCGCCCCCAGAAGCCCAATCAAATTTTAATTAAGGCATGGTAAAAAATAGTTCCACATAAGAAAACTGTTCTCAAAATTGTATGTGTATGAGAGAGATCCTAGACTTCAATGTTTATTCAGATTCAAACACAGAATAATTATAAACGACTTGGATGAAGGAATTTAGGGGATGCTTATCAAATTTGCATATGGCATCAAACTGGGAGGGGTAGCCAATACTGCAGCAGCAGCAACAACAACTACAACAACAATCAGGATTCAAGATGACCTTAACAAATTGGAGAACTGGGCCCAGACTAACAGAATGAATTTCAGTAGGGACAATTTTAAGGTTCTGCACTTAGGCAGGAAGAACTGGCTGCACAAATATAAGATGTGGGACACCTGGATTGCCAGTAGTACATGTGGAAAGGATTTAGGAGTCTTCATAGACCACAAGCTTAACATGAGTCAACAGTGTGATGCATCAGCAAAAAAAAAAAGAGCTAATACTATTCTAAGCTGCATCAGCAAAAGTATAGTGTCCCGATCAAAGGTAGTAATAGAACCGCTCTATTCTGCCTTGGTCAGACCACACCTGGAATACTGTGTCCAGTTCTGGTCACCACAATTTAAGAAGAACGTTGACAAGCTGGAACATATGCAGAGGTGGGCACAAAGATGAGAAAAGGTCTGGAAACCAAGCCTTATGAGGAACGGTCTAGAAAGTTGTGTGTGTTTAGCCTGGAAAAGACGAGACACAGAGGAAATATGATAGCTATTTTCAAATATCTAAAGGACTGTCACATGATGCAATCTTGTTTTCTCCTGCTCTGGAGGCTAAGACCCAAACCAATGGCTTCAAGTTACAAGAAAGGAGATTCCGATTAACATCAGAAAGGACTTTCTGACAGTAAGAGCTGTTTGACGGTGGAATGGACTCCCTCAGGAGTAGTGGAGTATCCTTCCTTGGAGGGTTTTAAGCAGAGGTTGGATGGACTAAGCTGAGATTCCTGCATTGCAGGGGGTTGGACTAGATGACCCTTGGAGTCCCTTCTAACTCTACAGTTCTATTATTCTATGGTTCTGTTGTCTACCTGGTAAGCAAATACATCTGCTTCACAGATAAATGTGCACTCAGTAGGCTTTGCCAAGATTTGCACGTGCACAGAAGCAGGGACTGATGCAAAACAAGAGAAAGTAGATAGAAATATTTGTACAGGGTTATGTGGTGAGAAGCCAGGAGTTCTGTTTACAACCTGCCTGTTTAATCTCCAGTTTAGCCTGTTCCCTAACAAAAAAAAAATTAAGGCTGATGGTGACTTGTCTGAGATAGTAGTTAATGAATCCATGATGGATCTGGGGCAGAACCAAGGCTAAAATTCATGACTTTATGGACCATGTTGATGTTGTTCCAGAGTCATGTCTTAATATTGATTGCCAGCATGCATAAGCCAAATCAGATGCCCTTTTAGTTAGCCTGCATGTTTCCTGTTGATCAAAGAGTGCAATTTATCAAACATGGCGTACTTAATGTTTTTAGTGTTTTTCTGGCATCGTCAACTGAACCCCCAGCAAATGCCTAAGCAGTGAGTTTCTCCACTAGCCATTCAGTGGCAGGCTAGCATTTTGTTCTTTAAAATTAAGGTACTGTACTTACAATATTTCGGTAGTTTAGAGGAAGCTGCTCTGAGGGAAGCACATGTCATGTTTGTGCAACATTCACAACCCCTTGTGTCATATCCCAAGTCTGGATCTGAAACCCTGCTTTGGTTTGCATATAAGGGGAGGGAGCAGGACTGTTACATAAGCCGCTAACATCAGCTTCCCTGGTACTTGGTGAGGAGAGAAGAAGATTTGAGGCATGTGTGGATGTGAAAAATGAGACCTACATAAATAGAGCATATATGTATGAGTAGCAGTGGACTTTTGCTTTACATACCAGCTAAGTGTGACTCAAAAGTTGTATACAGTATGCACTGCTTCTAATTATTATAACCCCAGATCTTAAGTCTTGTACCAGGCATAGGCAAACCACTGGTCCTGTTAGCTAGGGATGATGGGAGTTGTAGTCCCAAAACATCTGGAGGGCGAGTTTACCTATGCCTGTCAAGCTTCTAACTAGAAAGCATACTCACAGTACAATTCAATCATGTTTACCCAGAAGTAAGTTCCACAGACTTTATTCCCTGGTAAATGTGTTAGCAGCCATAATCCTAAACTTTGTTTTCTTCTTATACTGTGTTTACTCTTGCAGACAAAAAAAAAGAGCAGTGTTCTGGACTTAATGTTTCAGGTATTTCTCACAGATTAGCTACACACCCAGCTGCGCTTGTTCTCCTCCTGCCTTAATTTAGTGATGTGATGCATGCATGCTTTGTTTTTAAGCAGAAGCAATTAAGAACTGACCTTTACCTCTAAATAAAACCTTGGAGTCTGTTGCAGAACAATTTGCACTAGAATGACACAGTCTGGGTGCTTGTTGTCATGCTACAGAGTGTTACTAGGGAGAAAGCACATAGTTTACATGCTTTCCAAACAGGTTCTGGGTACATCAGAGCTTGTTTTTACTTTGTGTTTCTTTCTTTCCTGCCTTAGATCCTCTTCTCTTTTCCTTCAATATATTGCTCCCCCCTCCCCTATCCACATATCATGATGATGTCCTTTGGTCATGTGTTAAAGTCAAGGTCCATGAGAATTTTATGAGGTTGATGCAGATAGTTTCAAAGTGAAAAGAGGACTGCAGTCATTTATCTGGCCAGTTAAAGCTACAGCTATCAAACCTGGAAGGTGGCCCTGTGTACACAATCAGCTTTATCTGCAATGTGATATGGATTACGAGATGAAGAAGAAATATGGTAGGGAACTAGAAAAATTGCACTGGGTGACCTGGACCCCACCATTGGTTGATGGTGTGAAGAAGACCAAAACCTTTGGTGGGGAAGGAAAGCAGAGGTGAAAAGAGAAATGCCACTCCCATCCTCAATATGTTGAAATTGCAGTGGCAGACTTCCTTCTTTTTAATGCAGCCATTTCAAATGGCACTCTGAGCTGCAACAAAGATAGAAGCATTTGTGTGAGCTGTTGCTGAATGGACAGAAATGTGAACATGCTCAAGTAATCCAGGAGTTAGAAGGATGGAGGGAAAACAATGAGGGGGAACAACCAAGTGAGAGAAGAACAAGGCTAAAATAATTCTAGCAAGTACAGTGGTACCTTGGGTTAAGTACTTAATTCGTTCCGAGGGTCCGTTCTTAACCTGAAACTGTTCTTAACTTGAAGCACCACTTCAGCTAATGGGGCCTCCTGCTGCTGCTGCTGCACCGCCGGAGCATGATTTCTGTTCTCATCCTGAAGCAAAGTTCTTAACCTGAAGCACTATTTCTGGGTTAGCGGAGTCTGTAACCTGAAGCGTATGTAACCCGAGGTATCACTGTACACTGAAACTAGCTTAGAAATTATCAGTAACTGTTACTTGCCTGCCCGTAACTATTTGCTATCTCTTCCATATTTCCCTTCTCAAACTCTGAATCTGTTGTTCTCAAGCTTCTTATTTTATACAGTGTTTAATTGCCACAAGTGTACTGAGTTGTCCTAAAGACTTGTCTTAATATGTGCCTGCTAGTATCCTCTACCTGCACTTGTCAGATAGGTACAGTGTGTATTCTCTCATTGTGTATTCAAGTTAGTTCCTAAATACTGACGCAGCACTTGCTAGCTAGGAAAGCAGGCAAGGTGCCAGGGCTAGCCTGTGTCCCTGAATGCTCTAGCTCAAATTTCCATCGCTGTGGATCATGTGAAGGACAAGTTCCTTCATAAAACTGTATACAGGTGTTTCTGCCTTTGGACCTTGGCACATTACTCTGCAGTTGTAGAAAGGTTTGCCTTGGAAATGTTTGTCTGAGTCATATTTGTGGAAACGTTGCAAGAAGAAACTGCATGATTTGAACATAAGCATCACAAATTTCTTTTTGTGTGGTGGGTTGTTATCAAAGTGTCCTTCACACCCACACATCCGTCTTTGCTCATTTGAAAACCAGTAGCATGAATTCCCAAGTAAATATTTCCCCTCCGCTCAATTCCTCTTCTCCCTTCCCAGTTGCTTGTGCTGTTCTTAAAGTCATGACCTGGGAGCGGCTAATTGGTCAGCTGGACTTGATTGAGGGTGAGGGAGATGAGTCTCTTTCCCCCGTTTTTGTACTTCCTTGCTGAGGAAACTGACTTCTGCTGAATTATTTTACAGTCCTTCTATAGTTTTTTTGGGGGGCGGGGGGAACTTTTCCAAACAACTTCCAGCCAGGAGCACTATGGACAGCAGGTCTGAGTTCCTTTGTCCTTTTAGTAACTCAACTGAATAACACAACTTAATATGATGTATAATTTTAATTTTATTCTATTAGTAGCTGCTTGTTTGGCCATATCACAGGGCTGGAAGGAGTCCTCAGGTTTTTATATAAATATTTGGTTCCATAAAGTATTGTTTATTTATGAAGGATTGACATATAAACTAAGGGTATCTTCGGTTACAGCTAAACCTATGGATTTTGTCTTCATTTGGCAGCCATTTGTTACTTATATGATAGGCCACTCACAGGGATGGCAAGTCCCGATGAAATATGGCTTTATTGATTATTCCTAACATTTGTTTCGTATGCTTTCTTTATGAGGCTGGTTTTTGTTGGAATATCTTATTCAATGTGTAGTCTCTTGGGAATGTTCTTTATAATGGATGTGAAACCTGATTTGATTGGATTTTTTTGTACTGTTTTTCACCCTGTTTATTTATCTCATATTTCTTATAGCTATGCTTCCATGTGACAACCATCAGAGCAGATTTTCAGAGTTAAATGAATTACTTGGGTATACACAGTAGCCTTTTTTTGCTGAAAATTGAAGCAGTGTGACTTGATCTGTCTTCAGTTTGGCAAGCTAAGTGAAATTTCTCAAAGGCTACACTGTGCTCAGATGAGTTATATAGGCACCAATTGGATATGCAGTCAATCCACATAAATTTTTAAAAATTCACAGTAAGGGGCAAATGCAGAAAAACCTTGAGAGGCCACTATTAGACAAGCTAATAAGCTAAGAATGAGAAGCGAAGGAAAAGAAGACCTGCTAATGAGATACCGTATTTTTCGCCCTATAGGGCGCACTGGCCCATAGGGCGCACCTAGTTTTTTGGGGGGGGGAATTATTTTTCCCCCCCAGGCGCGGGGCTGGGGCGGGGGAAGCCCGAGCTTCGCCAGCCCCCAGAACAGGCTGCTATCCACAAGCCTTGGGAGCCCGGCGGGAAGTCGCGCCGGGCTCCCAAGGCTTGCGGAGAGCTGCCCGAAGAGGCTTGCGGAGAGCTGTGCTCCCCAGGTTTCAGGCTGCAGGCTGCTGTCCGCAAGCTTTGGCGGGAACTCCCGCGGGCTCCCAAGGCTTGCTGATAGCTTCCTGAAGCCTGGAGAGCGAGAGGGGTCGGTGTGCACCGACCCCTCTTGCTCTCCAGGCTTCAGCGAAAGCCTGCATTCGCCCCATAGGACGCACGCACATTTCCCCTTCATTTTTGGAGGGGAAAAAGTGCGTCCTATAGGGCAAAAAATATGGTAATTTTAATGCTGTTTCTTCATACATTACTATTTCTAATGAGGAAATGAACCTGTGTGAGACAAAAGCATGTATCTTGTTGCTTGTAGAGGGTGTCTTTTTTTGTTTGAATGCATGCCAAAAGCTGAATATAATAAATACTCAGCCATTATTTGAAACAACTTTAGATATTTAGCTTATTGGGACATGTGTCCCAACACACAAATTACTGAGTAGACCCACCAAAATTAATGGATCTAACATGGTCATATACATTCATTTCTATGGGTCTACTCTAAGTTAAACTTCATTGAATACCATGTCTTTACCTTTGCAAAACTGTGTGTTACAGACAGTGTTCAAAACTCTCATTGTTCTAGGTGCATTTTGCGACCTTAGCTTGAGCCTTAGCTCGAGCTCTGGGCGCAGTACTGTGCCTAAGATTTCAGATTAAATCTGCAGAGTGGAAGGAAAGGAGGGGGTTTTTTTCTGTCTCCCCACTTCCAGCTACTCTCTGAAGACTGGAGAACGGATCTTCTTAAGAATATTAGGGGTGTGGGCAGGGGAAGGACTAGACCATATGAAAAAGGAACATAATATTTTAGCTGCAGTTCATTCATTTTCAGCATTGTATTCTTGTTATTAAAAAAAGTGTGCCTAGACATTCCGCCCATAACCTAGGTTTAAGGTGCCATTTAGCTCCTAGCTTTCATATCTCAGTTTCTAACACTGGTTACAGAGCCTTGTTTCTTTGACACCATTTTATCATAAAAATGAAATGGGGGCTGGGCATAGCAAGTTAAAATATTGTGTTGCGCAAAAAGCCTTGGACTGGGGTGACAGATGGAAGAACTCAGTCAAGGCAACACTGACTACGTAAGCCCTAAGTTGTTTGTGCTGCACTTAAGATGTCAGTCACATGATACTGTCTTTTTATTCTAGGGCGTCACAGTGTAAATGATTAACACGGGCCATAGCATGGTTGGCACCAAGATGACACACTACATTGCAAACTGGAAAACATAATATTGTTCGCTTAGTAAGAAGAATCACTAATTTTTTAGCAGGGAAGGGAGGAAGAGCAAGGATTTGATCCTTTGAGTTAAAGCTGTTGTTTTTATGAGTCTCCTGCGCCAGTAGTACAGTGGTGCCTCGCAAGACGAAATTAATCCGTTCCGCGAGTCTCTTCGTCTTGCGGTTTTTTTCGTCTTGCGAAGCACGGCTATTAGCGGCTTAGCGGCTATTAACGGCTTAGCGGCTATTAGCGGCTTAGCGGCTTTAAGAAAAAGGAAACAAACTCGCAAGAACTCACAAGACGTTTCGTCTTGCGAAGCAAGCGCATAGGGAAATTTGTCTTGTGGAACGACTCAAAAAACGCAAAACCCTTTTGTCTAGCGAGTTTTTCGTCTTGCGAGGCATTCGTCTTGCGGGGCACCACAGTACCTCAAACTTATTTTGAACTTGGGGCTTCTTTTAAAATTCTTCTACTTTGTGGGCTTCCCATATCCACTACCTATAATAATTTGTTTACAGGTATCTTTTCCCTGAGGGACGCGGGTGGCGCTGTGGGTTAAACCACAGAGCCTAGGACTTGCTGATCGAAAGGTCTGCGGTTCGAATCCCCGTGACGGGGTGAGCTCCCGTCGTTTGGTCCCAGCTCCTGCCAACCTAGCAGTTCGAAAGCACCCCTAAGTGCAAGTAGATAAATAGGGACCGCTTTCTAGCAGGAAGGTAAACGGCGTTTCCGTGTGCGGCGCTGGTGGTGGCTCGCCAGATGCAGCTTAGTCACGCTGGCCACGTGACCCGGAAGTGTCTTTGGACGGTGCCGGCTCCCGGCCTCTTGAGCGAGATGAGCGCGCAACCCTAGAGTCGGTCACGACTGGCCCTGACGGGCAGGGGTACCTTTTCCTTTACCTATCTTTTCCATATTGGAGCAAACAGGGAAGGCCGAATGGTACTGGAAGAAAGGTTAAACACCCTTCCCAACCTGTCACTGTTCTAAAGTAATTGGCAGCCTACACGCGCACGCACCCCTCACTGCACCGCAGCGTGTTTTTTAAAAAATGTCTAGAGAGCTGGCATAGATCTCCTGTCCTGGAATAACCTGTAGTTTGGCCCAGAGTTTAGTGGTTGGCTTCAGCCCCTTCAAATCAAATAGACAAGCAAAATATGACCTCTAGTGGACACTTTGGGACTGAGATTAACAATGTGGCAAATCATGAGAAACTTGAAAGAACCAGGTTGAAAGAATCCACGCTGATTGGATTTGTTTATTTTGTTTGTCTTTTAAACCCCACCTCTAGGCAACCTCAGGACATAGAAATGCTTATCTTTCAATGTTGTGGATCACGTTATACGAGCAAATTGAAATCTATACAGTGGTACCTCTGGTTACGTACTTAATTCGTTCCGGAGGTCCGTTCTTAACCTGAAACTGTTCTTAACCTGAAGCACCACTTTAGCTAATGGGGCCTTCCGCTGCTGCCGCGCCGCTACTGCACAATTTTTGTTCTCATCCTGAAGCAAAGTTCTTAACCCAAGATACTATTTCTGGGTTAGCAGAGTCTGTAACCTGAAGCGTATGTAACCCGAGGTACCACTGTATATGTATTTCATTCTTTCCAATGTACCCAGGAAGGCTGTAGCTGCCTCTGGGATGTTTCAGATTCTTGCCTGAGATGTTCAATTAAGAAAATCGTAAATTTCTAATCCTTTTCCTTTCAGAGAGAAAAAACTTGTGTAGTCAGCCAAAGCTCCTCTGTTACCATTGTTTTTGGCTGTGGAATAAAAGGGCACTGGGAATCTATAATACAGGAAAGTACCAAGTCAGACCATTGGTCTACTTAGCTCTGTATTTTTTAACTCCCTGGCAGCAGCTCTGATGAGTTTCAGACAGGAGTCTTGCCCTACCCAACCTATTGATGTCTGTGATTGAGCTCAGGGTGCTTTGCATGTAACTACCAAGTTACAACTCTCCCACTAACATCTGGCACATATTTTCGATTTTGTTAATTTTTAGTACAGTCGTACCTTGGATCTCAAGTTCCTTGGCTCCCAAACGATCAAAACCTTGAAGTGCGTGTCACGGTTTTCGAAGGATTTCCGAAAGCCGAACGTCCAGTGTGGCTTCTGATTGGCTGCAGGAGCTTCCTGCAGCCAATCAGAAGCCACGCTTTGGTTCCCGAACATTTTGGAAGTCAAACGGACTTCCGGAACGGATTCCGTTTGACTTCTAAGGTACGACTGTACATTAACTTGTAGAAAAAAAGACTACCTATATTTCTGTGCTATTTTGTGTCCAACACCAGATTTTGCAAATCTAGTACACAAAATGATTTTTTTCTTCAAGTAGAACTTAATATTTCTTATGCTTACATTGTTTGAAGGTTGAACAGAACCTGATAAGAGTGAACATCCCAAAATACATCTTTTCCTAGCAGATCCTGGTCTAGATGTATGTAGAGATGAATGTAGAAACATAGCTAGCTTGCTTAGGACATTGAGAGAGGCAGCCTTGGAACTGGTTGGGCCTGCCACAGCTGACACTAAGAAATGGGGGAAGGTATCATCTCTCTGGTCAGAGAAATGAGATGGACAGTTGGCATGATCACTCCCGATCCTCTGCTCAGATGCTGAGGCCAAATCCTGGCATGATGGATGCTCTGTGAGTGCCTGGTTCCCGTGTTTGAGAAATTGGCTGGCTGCCTTCCCTGGAAAGTTGTGCTCCCGCTGGAGGAACAGGTTTGCAGTCTGGGAATGCTTTCTGGATCCCACCTTGTCAGTGGAGATCCAAGTGGCCTTGGTGGCTTGGAACACCTTTTGTCAGCTGCAGCCATTCCTGGATTGGAACAGCTTGATCTCAGTACTCTGGGAATTGGTAGCTTCAAGACTGGACTACTGCAATACCCTCTTTGTGTTTGGTCCAGAAGCTAGTTATTGCAGAGTGCTGCAGTGTAAATGCTGACAGAAGTGAGACACTAACGGCATGCAACATCGCCACTTCCCCCCCCCACAAGTGCCAAATAATGTTTGTACCACACTTGCAATAAATTCATCAATTAGTGTGACACTGCCCATTAATTGTATTGTTTTTGGCACTGCTAAAGTTTGGTTTCAGCAAGCCTACCTTGGCATATAATTTTAGCAAGTTGCATTAGCATGTAGCTTGTTTTTAATGTTTGCTTTCATTGGTATTTTGTACTGAGCATTTGTCTTTTGTAAGGCTTTTAAGAGTTCTTTTGTTAGAGAAAGCAGTGCGTAACTTTTCTTAAATAAATTTTAGTGCAGCAACTAAATCTTGGGGGGGGGGGGGGGATGTCCTGCTGTAAAGCAACTGCATAGTCCTTGCCCTAAATGCAAGCCATTCCCTCTCACCACCTCTACATTGAGGTCATGCAGAGAACTGAAGCAACACCCAGCTCTATCTCCTTTTCATCAAATCCAGATGAGACAGTGGATTTTCTGAATCAGTGTCAAGGCACAGTAATGAACTAGATGAGTACCAGTAAACTAAGACTTAAATCACAGTATTGAAGTTCGTTTCCCCAGCCGAGTGGTATTCAACCTGGAAATAGTGGGTTTGTTCATTTATAAAAGTACCTTATATAAAAGTAGTTCATTTATATAAAGTGGTTATATGCCGCCATCTCATAAAATACTAGGGTGTGTGTACAATATGTACTTGTATGAAGATGCTTACTGAATCTCTGCTGGAAGGTTTCTGATGGATAAAATAATTATTTCATACAACTTTTGAGTCTGTGGCCTAGCTAAACTGGAAAGGCCCGTGGCTACCTACCTTTTCCAGTACAAAACTAGTTGCATTTAGGTACTGTCTGTAGCAAATATTCATACTGAAAATAATAAACTCTTAGAATCCATGGTGGCCATTGTATGCATGAAAATAGCCGTGGCAATTGTGATCAATCCTGAATTGTTTTGTAGGTAGATGAAATAGGATACTAGAAGGCATTTAATGAATTGGAAAATCAGTCAAAATTAAAAACCATTGTATGTAATCACATGATCTGATGAGAGCTGATCTGGAGAGCTAAATGACTTTGCTTGGTTCAGAATGATGACACTGGGTTGCAACTGCTAAGATTGCTGTTTATCCTTTGATTTGTGAAATGAAATCACATGTGTATTCTGGAGGTGTGTAAGAAACATTGCTTTGGATGTGGTTCTTTGCAGCCTCATTTTTGAGGCTGTCCCTATGTGCATTGGCATTTCAGTAAAGGCCAATCTTTTCTGTTGGAGCCTAGATCCTTTTCCGTTGGGTTTCAGGGAGGGATACTTCCAGTCTAGGAACCCCTTTAAATTTCTCCAACAGTTCCATAGCATGGAACTGGCAACACTAAATGTGAGACTTCTAGTTGATGCCAGTTGGGTTCTCTGTGATAAGGAGAAAACTAACAACAGTCCTCTGGACGATCTCAGTGTTTGAAATTAAGGTGTCAGGCAATCCTTATGGTATCTTGGATCCAGGTTTTTCAGGGTGTAGTAGACACTTGGACCTGGCCTGGTAGCAGAGATGTGACATACTATTGGCTGCCTGCCCCCATCAGCAGTCTTAACTGCTGTGTTCTGCCCTAGCTGGAGCTTTTGGAGCAGTCCCACATAGAGTACATTGCAACAATCCAGCCTCAAAGTTACCAATGCACTCCCTAGATAGGGAAGCTGGGCACATATTTTGAATGTCCTTTCCTGTTTAGGGTGAATGAAGCATCAAATAAATGGGTCACAGTCCAACTGCACAAGAAGCACCTGATTAGCTGTTAGTGGTATATCCTGCACTCTTGACAAAGCTAGAAACAAAGTGCACTGATGCAACTACAGCTATAGAGGAAAGGAGCCTGGAAAAGAAGAGGAGCCTCCGACGCTAGAGGAAACTCGGCACTTGCTAGAAGTATCTATCAGAGGATGGCAACATCTGAAGCTGTCCATTTGTGCAGACCATTCATCAAAATAGGGGAACACTTGGAAGACTCACTTAGCCAAACAAGAAAGAACCTTCATGGTAAGTGCCCAGTGTTGCCTTAGTTTGGGGTGGAGGCATCCTACAGTAGAGTATGTCTAAGCTACTCAGAACCTAGAATGGGAATTTGGATAGTTATTTAGAAGACAGAGGGGCAGAGTGTGCCCGCCAATGGCCAATTCCTCAGATGCACTGGAATCCATCTTAAAACGTTTAGTGAAAGTCAAAGATGATTTTCATGCGGCTGCGCTACAGATTTGAAGAAAAGTGTGAGTGGAAAATGCTAGGCTGCTGGAATGAGCAGCAATCACTTGTGGTTTTGGAAAACATTACACCTCATAGGCTTGGCACTCATAGTGCTTGAAGCTTTCTTCAGCACAAAGCTAGGTTGGGAAGAAACAACTCTTAAGGGTCCTGCAAATGTCTATCTTATGCCCCCTTTATGTAGAGTGTGAGAGTGTTTGGGGGCAAAAGGAAGAATCTGTTCTTGCATTTGGTGAAAAGCTAAATTCATTTTTGGAATGAATGGCAGACCCATGTGCATGACTCCTGTCTCTTTGTGGGACTGAGAACCTGCATGTTGTGTACAGTGGTACCTCAGGTTACGAACTTAATCCATTCCAGAGGTCCATTCTTAAACCAAAGTGTTTTTAAACCGAGGTGCACGCTTTCCCGCCGCTGGTGTTTGGCTTCTGTTCGTCTTCCGGGGCAAAGTTCACTAACCGGAACACTTACTTCCGGTTTTGCGGAGTTCGTTGTCTGAAGCATTCGTTAACAGGGCTGTTCGTAGACTGAGGTACCACTGTACTTGGAAGGCCACCAGGGTTAGTAGGCTCACTGAATACCCTCTTGAACACTGAACAGGATGTGAAGACCTTAAAGACTGCTTGGAGGTTGAATGATAGAAACCTATGAAACTGAGGGTAGCATTTATCTTCCTTTGCTGCCGTTTGTCTGCTGCAATTCTGCCATGACAATAGTAATTAGCACGATTGTCACCCAAGGTACTACGTCAACAGGAGCCCAGACTAGGCAGGTGATTTGTGGGGAATGGACTTGAGGGCCAAATTGGAACCTGGACTGGGCCTGTTTTACCAAAGGGGAAGTGTTGTTTTCTGTCCCTCATGTGACAAGAAGCTACTGTGCAAATATTAAAATAGGACAGTGCTGTGACAGGTATGGAGTTACATTACATGTCCAATGAACACTGCACCTGAGAATAAAACCCATGCAATAGATGGAACAGTCCCTTTATCCTCATTTCCATTAATCTTGCCAACTGGAATCTCATTTAAAATGTCAGCAGTTTGGTGGATCTAAACATAGCTTCCTTCCTTAGCAATTTCTATTGGGCAGGGCTATAGGTCTTCATGTGTAATCATTCAAATAACAGTCTCTCAGCAACTAGCTATACTATACAGAAGACAAAGTCCCATTAGTTAATTTGCTATATAGAAATCATTCAGTTTTATATTTGAATTATTCAAAAACTGATATTACAATATTGTAAACAGAAGAGATAGGTTTTAGCATATAAATTCAAATACATACCAAGTTCAAACCAGCTTTTATGGCAAACTGTCAAATACAATACAGACATTTCGAAGGTGACTGTACCATTTACAACAGAGTTGGTTAACTCACAACAGTTCTATAAACTTAAGAGCAGAATCCTTGGTATCTTTAGAGAGGCTTGATGATGGATATGACAACTGCCCCTGCTTTTTAAATTTCCTAATAGAACCCTGACAGATATTGGATCCAAACTCTGGAAAGTGATGTTATTTTCTTAATTGGAAAACTGATTTTGCTTTTTTCATTTGTGCTTTAATGTTCACAACCATATTCCACTGTCAGGGTTATTAAGATTTAGCTGCAGGAAGCATTCATGCAGATTAAAAGCATCTCATATGGTTAAAAGCATATAGTACCTGTTATTTTAAAAGGATCAGGCTGAAGGGAATTTTCCCAAACCCCTTCATCTAGCAAGTATGCAGTTTTAGCTCCAGTGAACTGGAAAGGGGGCAGAGAGAAGAGAAAGCTTCCTGCCAACTGGCATTAGTATAAAATGCATGTGCATCTGGCAGCCCATTTTACATTACCAAGTTATTTAAGTATACTAATCTCCATTTTCAAATTAACTCTGGCTTGGTGCATTTCAAAATTCACATCCAAGGCTACTAGGTTAGCAAAATAAATTAAAGTGAGAAATCAAAGGGAAGGAGGAATCTAAGCAACGGTAAGTGAAAGCTTCTATTTTTTGCTTGCTAAGTCTAGCTGCTACAGTATATCTAGAACATCAGGGATCTGGTTCCTAGAGATGGATGTAGACATCCTGTCAAAGAGCAAAATGCTAATCAGAACTACTTTGTTGGAATACTGAGACTTTTAAATCCTAATCCTATGTTTGTTTCTGTGGAAAGTAAGCCCCTCCAAGATTAATGGGTCTTACTTTCAACAGTGTGCAAAGTAAGTCTTGCTTTTTAGACAAAAGAGAGCAATAAGTTAGCTTTCTGTTTATTATATGCATTTTACTTCCTGTGAATTGATTTGCAGCACCTGTCTGCTTGCATGTTTTGGAGTTAGCTTAAATTAGATGCTTGAGGAAAACAGCAGACTGCACTTCAGCTTAGTCTTTAATCATGATTTAAAATTTTGTCAATTTAAACAGTCTTTGAATAATAACCTTACACCTTTTTGTACTATCAGTGTTGCTTAGATCTCTTCCCTGTATTAGCAGGGAGGGGGTAGGTGGGGAGAACAGTAAAGTCTACACAAAATTTTATTGCAATCGTACAAGGGTGGGTACTGCAAAGGTGAATACAACAAATACTATGATGCAATTTTACATTTATTAAACTACAGTTCAAAGCACAAATTTACACGTTCTAAATACACTAAACATAGCTAATGAGTCACACTTGTTTCCCACTGACATTTCAGATATCAGAGGAAAAGACAACTTTACAAGACTAACAGAAATCCTTAGTATAAAAACTGTACTTGTATGTAAACTGTTTAACAGAGAACCCAAGTGATGGGTTTCCATCTCAACTAAGTCATCCATTTTGTTGCATATTTCGTTTAAATGCTGAGGGATTGAGTGATCTGACAAGTTTAAATGTTGTTGTTTTTTAACCGTTACTCCCCCAGTGAATTGTAGTTGTAGCTGGTTTTGCCTGGTCCCAAATGATTTCAAGTTTCAATAATTCATTCAAGATTGTTCCATTTTAATTCCAAACTGGAATGTTGTGACCAGACAAGACTACAGACATGCAACTGCAAGGCTAATTGAAGCATTAGTGCCTGTTTAAGCTGCAATAGAAAAGCGGTCTTCAGGACTCAGCTGAATGCAAGAAGGCACAAAGAAGAAGTTCTTCATCAGTGTGTCAGAGGTGAACCCAGCATCTTGCATCTCACACCTGGAATGGAAAGCACACACAATATTCAGGCAAAATAGGGGAAGAAAGATTTCATTTGGGGGTTTTCCAAGCACTGTAGCACCGCCCTTTCCTATTTTGCATACTGTTCTAAACACTGCAAGTTTAGCAAATTAAATTGCCTAATTTTAGCTTTTCCCTGCCATTATGTTATCAAATATTCAGAAGAAAGTATAGATGGTACTTTTTGTGCACTTTTGATCATTATACTTCATCTTACGAGCATGCAGTTGTACAGACGGTAACCCATTTAGGCACGATCACCAATGTGTGGGTCATTTTGGACCTGGAAGAGGGCATAACCGGGTGTGCTTGTGTGCGCTCTGCTGACAAAACCCCCACATGAAATGGCCGCTGCCTGCATATATAAAATCCCATCAATCTGCAAGACTGATAAAAATGAACTTAGATACCCAGATCAACCTGTTCCTTCTTCCACAAGCTGACTTTCCATTCACTTAATGCCAAATTATGTCCTGGCCAATTAGCAAGATGGACAAAACAAGTAGAAAGGGAAACCTGTGGCGCTCCAGAAGCTGGTAGTCCAACTTCCATCATCCTTGACCACTTTATGTTGGAATCTAACATCTGCAAGGCTACAGTTTGCCCACACTGGTGTGTTACCTATAGACCAGGATAGCAGTGCATGCAAGTGCAGTACTGTATAGTGATTGGTTAGAGGCAGCCAGGCTTCATGTAGCAAGGCTTGGGCTGGCCCAGCATATACTTTAAGAGTCTACCCCAAGGAAAGAACTGTACCACTGTTGTGGTTGCACTGAAATACTTTTTAGCACCTAAACTACATGTGACCTTAGCATGGGTATGAATGGACATGTAATTTTAAAAAATAAATAAATACGGATCTGCAAAGCTAGTTGGTCTACAAAACAAGAGCTAACACACATGCACTATCTAGATAAAATTATGCTTTATTGCCTTTGTATCTTGTGAGATCAGTTGAACACAAACTTTGCATTGAATTGGAACATGGGTCTCCCCATGTCCAAATCTAGCACTCTAGCTATTGTCCTGACTCTTCAGTTAAAAGTGAGCATGTGTTGCCAAGTGAAAAAGGAAAAGCATCTGGGGGACGGGCTGCAACAATTTTCAAAGGAAGTTTGGGTTTCTCAAAAGGTGTACACACATTGCTGAGATGTCTATGCTCTTAGAAATAGCTCACCTTCCTTCATAAATTATTGAACATAGTGTTTTGTAAAAGTTAGATTGAATCATAAAGTACAACACAATATAAACTTACCAGTTACTGATTGACATTATGTAGTAAACTGGTGGCTTTTGGAAATCATTAAAAGCAGATTGTTCACCCAAAGCACCAGAACCCATATTGTCAAAGAGCAGCCAGTCTCCAATATTCAGCTCAGGGAGAAGACAGTTTTCCACAATTTGATCAAGCTCATCACAGGATGGACCCCAAAGGCTGCTTGCAAATAGAGGCTCATCTTCCTTGTATTTCTGCATGAAAACAGTTCTAACAGTTAGATTTAGGTTTATACATGTATGATTCTGTACATACAAAATCAATGATAATTTCATTTAGCAATTCTGGTTGAGGATAGCAGCTTATAGTACATAAAGGAGCTCTCACCTTGTGAACCTCTGGAATAGTAGTCAAATTCTCAGATAATTTGCGTGCAAAAGAACCATAAACACCATCATTCATGTAGTACATGAAGACTGGTTCATCACTTCTTATTTGTTCCACTGTAATGAAAGATGTTACATTTTAATAACAGTTTCACAATAAGTTTCCACTTACAGCCCTTTCTTAAACAGTTGCCTAAGTTTTTCAGGAGCATATGGAACATGCACATGAACAAGAAACATGATGAAGGAATATCAGATATAAGATGTATCCTGAGACAAATATGAATCATGACCTGGAACATTCTTAAGATTGCACATTAAATAAGATAGATAGATTCTTCACTTAATTCAGTCTGAACACAAACATACTGCAGAGGTATACCCTTGGTCTGCCATACAAATTAGCAGTACTATGCACATCAAACCCTGAAGTCTTAAAGCTTAACAAAAATTGAAATGTAACCCTGCAGGCAAAACTCTAAGCCTGAAACAGCATGTTTCTATGGAAACTGAAAATATGTTCTAGTTTACAAATAGTAAAGATTTTTTCCTCCTGAGGGCTGAGCCCTTACTGATTCAAAAAAAGCCAACTGTCTTTTAAATTGAAACCAGCTCAAATACTGGAAGAGACACGATACCTCAGGAGATGAAAAAGAGAAAACAGCAGCCTGGTGAACTCCCAATGTTCAAGATGAGATAAACCCCCCATTCTCACAGCTGCCACCAGGACTGACCAAAGACCATCTTGTTTCAAGGAGAGAAATTTAATTTTTAGGAGTCTCCCCCACCCCAATAGCTTATTTTTACTGCTTTCTTTGATTGTTAATGCTTATTGTTCCAATATTTTAAAACAAACTGCTTTGTGTGGTTTCCCTTAAAGGCTATATATATATAAATAGTGGTATTTATATATGGCCTTTAAGGGAAACAAATGAAATAAACAAAAGCTTCTCAGCAACCTAAAAGAGAAAATAAGCTATTAGATTAGAGGCTTAATTTTTGGCTAGCATCCAAAGCACTGCTGTTGTTTCTTCAATCTTTATGCTGATTTAAGTGTGGAACAAGTTTTGCCTACCTTTAGAGAGAAGAGGTTTGTCATCTTGAACAGCTTTCTTGGCAATGATATTAACTGCTAGAGTAAATGCAGAAGAAACATAATAGCATCCAGGCTCCGCAATCACGATCACACCAGATTCTTCAGGAAAGTAGGTATCAAGTAATGGACTGACAATATGATTAACCTTGAAGACAGAAGGGGAATATCTATTTAAAAACCTGTATCAATTTATAATTTACAACTTTAGTTCAAATTTTAAGTCTGTTCCTAGATAAACGTTTGTCAAGTTGAAAGCTAGGGGGAGAAACGGTGCCACTCACTATCACAACTTGGGGAGGGAGGAAATCTGAACCAATCAAGTTGCTTAGTTCGTCTGAATTTTACCTCAGAATAAAAAGGATACATGATGTATTATTGCTGATCTATTAAAATCAAATGAATTGTATAAATTTTAGCACATTACCGATAGAGGACTACAACTGCTCCTATCAGGCTGTTTTTCCCAGTGTTCAATCCTACGAAATATGATCTTGTTTTCAAATAATCTAGGTCTATTCAAAAGCAGCCATCTAAAATCTTGGGTAATTTGAAAATAATGGTTGATTTTGTTGTGATATTTAGACTCTTGCAGTTTTAAATTAGGACAATTGTGGTGTGTTCCTCCTCTCCTCCCTCTCAGTGTGAACCTGTATCCAAAAAACATTTTAGGTCAGTCAGGTAACTCACAGCATGTGGGTTGCACAAACTGGAGAACCAATTCACACACATTGCTTTCTCATTTGTGCAACTAGACCAAAATACACTTGCAGCAGTACTCATATAGCACAATATCTTTTAGAAAGCACTGTAGCAAAAACAGGTCATACAGATGGACATGTTACTATGATAAAATGTGACTGGGACCCAAAGATCTGCTTCCACATATGGAAATCTGCTTTCCAAGTTTAGAGTGGTTGTTTTCCTCATTAGGAAAACCAGGCCACCTTCTAAGATGCATAGCACATATGGATACACAAGCACTGAGAAAGTTATGAAGCTATAAGCAGAGTTAGCTAAACTGTGCAAGATATCACTTGAACAAATCAAAGTGCAACTACATATGTTGCATCTGATCTTTCATCAACAGTTCCTTGGATCCTGGCCTGCATGCTATAACTTCTTATCACTGCACAAGTTCTTCCAAAAAAAATTCATTTTTAAAAGCGTCAGAAGCTCTATAATATAAAACTTGCAAAGTCCTTTTTGGATGCAACAAGAAAATGTGTTTTACTATTGTGCAAACAAGCCTCAGGTTACTGTGCTCCCATCTCCAATTTTGGTGTAGCAACAAGTTCACAAACTTTTGTTTTAAAACTAATCAGTGCTCTCTGTTATGTTTGAACTCAGAGGAATGCTGATTATTTTATACTTTGGTTTGGTTAAACAAGCCAGGATCAAACCAGTCTGCCACTCCTATTTTCTAAGTCAGCCTTCCTCAACCTGGTGCTCTCCAAATGTGCTGGCTGTGACTGATGCAACTTGTAGTCCAAATTATCTGAAGGGCGCCAGGTTAAGGAAGGCTGCTCTGTATCCAAATATAATATTGTGAACTCAAGTTTCAATGACTGAATTGGAACTGAAGACTATAAATCCACCCTCCATCTCTGCGTTAATTCTTTAGCTATTTCATACGTATATCCACTGCAAGTGCAAATCTCAACAAAGTGAATAACTAAATAAGCCAGTTTTATAGGAAAAAGCTAAATCAAAATTCATACCTCCTCCAGGTCAGCTTCGTAATCTGTGAAACCACCACCAATGTTCAACAGGTTCATGGTAAAGCCAAATTCTTCCTAAAATAAAAATGCAGAAAGTTTACTATCTACAAGGTATTAGGTGCCCTTTTTGTTTTGTAATATAGACTCTTAAAACACTGAGCTCTTTTAACAAGACAAGGTGATTTATTTGTTACCCTTTAAACGATTATACAGTAAATGGCAACTCAACTAATTTTCACATATGTCAAAAACAAATGACAAATGTATCTACAATTGTGTGATGGAATTAAGTTGTACCTTGGTTCTCGAACGGAATCTGTTCTGGAAGCCGTTTGACCTCCGAAAACGTTCAAAAACCAAGGCTCGGTTTCTGATTGGCTGCAGGAGCTTCCTGCGCTCAAGTGGAAGCCGCGTCAGACGTTCGGCTTCTGAAAAACGTTCGAAAACTTGAACACTTACTTCCAGGTTTTCGGCGTTCGGGAGTTGATTTGTTTGTCAACTAAGCTGTTTGAGAACCAAGGTTTCACTGTACTGAACATATTCAACATGTAAACTTAAGTGTATACAAGTCCAATAATTCACTTACAGCCATATCAAACACACAGCGAGCATCAGAAATAGCATGTTTGTATACTTGAGATTCCTTGCAAGAGCTTGACACATGAAATCTGAAACAAACAAAAAACAAAGACTAACTTTAGCTAAAAAATCCCTGCAGATTCTATGCGATTTACTCTGGCTTGACAAACTCAAAGTTTGCAATAAATTTGCTTCACAATTCTCTCATTCCCTCAATGGCTCTATGCACTTATTGAAGCCTAGACCATAAACATGATGACAATTACCCAGCCAATCAAATCTGTCTGTGTTCCATGCTAAGCTTACTTAGAAAAAGCTTCCACTGAAAGCAACAGGATTTCTTGCTAATAAATATGGGACTTATACAAAGGGTAAACAAGAAGGTGGAGTACAGTACAGTATTAGCAAAAGAGATCTCTCTACATTACTGAAATATCATTCAGCATTGAAGTTCTAATCCCAATCCTCACTAGTTATAGTTTTTTGCCCAAAATTATTATTTATTTATTAGTATTTATTGAATTTATATACCACCCTATACCCGGAGGTATATTGACACTTGAGGCAGGAGACCTCTGTTTTCAGTATAACCATCTTCTTGGAATTAGATGCTTTGGGTGTCTAATATTTGCTACTAGGGACGTGGCGTTATATAGTTGAGACTATGGGAAAGCTGTAGCGAATTGCTTTGCTCTGAATATTGCTGTTGCCTTTCATACATGTATTTCTAAACGTTTACTTTTTGTTTGAAATGGGTTTGTCCTATCAAGCCTTACATGTTAAATGACTTTCATCTGCCATATGTATTCAAATTAGGTGGTCCCCTTTAGGAACTAATTTACAGCCTTAAACTGAAAAGGTCAATTTTATCACACAGAAAATGTATGTACTGTACACCATATATAGGACAAACTTTTCTAGAGGTCTGGGAACTAATATCCCTGAAGAGTTCAGTTTCTTTCTCTCTCTGGTATTAATACTTCCCATATTCTCTTTCCAAATATTTGGGTGCACAGAAACAAGACACTATTATATAGCATTTTACTAATACGTATGAGATATAATTGGAAGCATAGTTATGAAACACTGTGGCTACTTTTATAGACATTCAGGATACCTCCCTAACATGAACATTTCAACATTAGTGACCACATATACCATTCAAGTCCACTGCTTTCCTCTTTCACACTGAAAAGAGCAGCAATGTGAAGGGAAGATGAGGGAGAAAGGACATGATTACTTACTTAACACCAACTATTTGGACATTCAGCTCCTTAGCACATTCCATGAGGTGCCGACAGTTCTTCAGGGTGGTGCCAAACTTCATGTTCATCTCTTCCTCTCCATTAATGTCTTCTGTGGCAATATGAAGCAAGAGCCTAAGAGAAGGGGAAGATGATTGGGGCACAGTTGGTTTACAGCAGCATCAGCACATGTGAAGCCTGAAGACTGTCAGAAGTATGTTGATTATGTTGCCAATACTCCAGTTCCACCGATGGACGAGTCAAGGGAACCTAATAAAAATAATCCTGTACAGAGAGAAAACTAGCAATTAGGGCCTAAATATGGAGTCAAAAAGGATAAGTGGTTTGGAAATGCAGCAGCTAATAACTGCTGTAGCAGAAAACCTGTTGATTGCTGTAATAAAAATACATTACCTTGGATGTAATCATGGCTGTCATAAAGCTGCTCAGTGACAACTTCTTGCAAAATGTGCTGAATATGGTTCAGTTCACATGTAACACTAAGTCAAACCATAGCCCCTGTAGAGGCAGTTACAGCTGCTCCTTCTCCAGTCTTACTGCACTGCTGCAAGCTAAGATGTGGTTTAGTGCAGCGTGCCATCCACACTCAGGCTAATGGTTTGGCTGGAAGAGACGAGCTGTAAACCAAGAACAATCCTTGGTTACAGCTTGTGGTTTGTCTGGGACGAGACAAATCATGAAACACTATTCAGACAACATACTAAGCCAAACCATAGCTTAGCTTCATAGCAGGAACAAAATAGCAAAGCAGCTGCAACTGTCTCTACAGGGGCCCATGCAGTCACAAGCAAGCTATGGTTCAGCTTACCTTTACATGCAAGCCACATCTATGACTGGGTTTTGAATACTGTTTGCTTGATAAAATATGGCTGATTTGAAATAGAAGGCATCTCAGATTTTCCCTCCCATTGGGTACTTTTTTGAAGTATTAATTCCAGTTTTATTAGCTTCGCTGCTTGCTTCTTCCTTTAGTAGTAGCCAGAACAGGCTGGTGGGCAGCATTTCATTTGAAGGTAACAGGGCTTACACCCTTACAAGAAACTGGAACTTGATGACTGAGAGCATAATGAGTCCTTGGTTTCTAGAAAGATGGATCATTTCTTGCAAACCTGAGCATCAATTAGCTGCTAATATTAATCAAAAGAGATACAGCCATTAATTTCACTCTAAATGTCTGTGTAACATCCTTAGGGCCAAGTCTACCAAACCTTACTTTGGGAGCTGGATGCATTAATAGCCTTGCAAACGTCATACACCACAAATGACTGTGTTAGTCCTCTGCTGATTCAGTTAACAGAAGTGACTGCATGGCCAGTGTTGGGTATCGGAATGAGTGGGAAGCTAACATCTTTATATTTTCCAAGTGTGTATTATATTGCCCCAAAATAAGGTCCACAGCACTCATGCAGATCTGCCCTTAAAAACATGCAACTGAAGCACTATATATTATCCTTTTTCTTAAGGATCAATATACCTGATGATAAAAGTTTGGATCATAATATGCATTAGTAGTGTAGGAGCATATAACATATGTAAGATATTTCTTGAACACATGGCAATCGCTGCCCTATTAGAAGAATAAACTCCAGCAACTTTTTTACACAAAGATTGACAATGAGGAAGGAGGTGCCCAATTGCATGACACATTTACTGGATGAACTCTTCTCTCAAGGCCCAGGAAGTCTGCCAGAATATTAAATTACTGAAACAATCCAGAGATTGACATGCAGCCTTCATATTCTATTATTTCAAAGGGGCATGTACTTACCCACTAACTGCCTTATCTGTTTTAGATAATCCACCGCCATACATTTGTTCCTCCTTCATGCTGATGCTACCCCAAGTAAACTAGAAGAAAACTTGATGTGCACTTCTGGTGCAGCACCACAGTTCTGGCACGCAGCATATAGCAGCCTGTTCCAGATTTGTACTTGATTTCCCCCCCTGAAACATTCTGGAGCAGCTCAAGGGATCTTGAGACAATTCTCTCAGATGGTGATCTGAACAAACATGTGATACATTTCATCATGATGCCAGAGTCCCAAGCAGAGAATGATGTGTGTAAATACATAGATATATTCATGTTTTAATATCGCCAGCCCACATAACCCTGGCAGGAGGTGCTTCCGAGTCAAAAGAAGTTTTAAGGTATCTTGATAAAGCAATTTCAGGGTAAGTTAGTAGAATCTTCAAAAGCAACAGCTTAAAACTATGTTGTCAAACACACCTAACTAATATTTGGGTCATCAAGGTATACATTCTCAAGTTTTAAAGAGTTGCATGTTAGAACAGCCAAGGGAGACTTCTCTGCAAGTAGTATTTCAGAAGGTTATCCCTTTAGAGATAATTCATTATAAGCATATATTAAATTTAATTCAGTGGGCTCTAGTTCATGAAAGCTTATGCCATAGTACAATTTGTTCGTCTTCTAAGATGCCACAATAATCTTTTAAAATTGTATACTGTAATCCCAACTTCCCACAATGGTAAGTAAAATGAAAACATTTCTGTATACTCACTTTGCATTCGGATGGTTCCTAGCAATTTTCTTTAATTCGAGTTCACTGTCACATGTCAAAATGTTTACTCCAATTTTCGCTGCATATTTTATCTGAGAAGCTTGCTTGCAAGGATTTGTGAATATAATGTTTTCAGGAGAAATGCCCAGGTCTTGAACCAATGCCATTTCAGTCTGAAAAAAACAAACAAACATTTGAACAAGGTTAGAGGCAAATAAAGGTTGTGAAGAAGATTTAGAGTATATAAGGTTGGAATTTTTTAAAATCACAATAGTGGTATTAAAAGGGGGGGGGGAGAGAAAGTAATACCTAATGCAAGACTTGTTATCCAAAGTTACTTAGTTTAAGTTTGCAAGCTGCAGTGTCCCAAAGGCTAAGAAAATTCTACCTTAAGTTTAACTCTAGAAACTCAAAGCCAGCTCTGTGGGGGGGGGGGGGGGGGAGGCTTACAAAGTTTTGAAAGTTTCTAATGCTTGGAGCTCTGGAGCTGTCCTACATGCACATAATGTCCAAACAAGCTATGCAAGTTACGCTAATAAAACACGTCATTCTTAGTTGTTCTTAAGACATCACAATGGTATTTGGATTCTTTTTATTTACTCCAGTTATGAGAGAATCGAAGTTGGGTACAAAAATCTCAGTATGTGGAAGGTTCATAGGCTGGAGAGGAACCACAATTTAGTGGTGGAGTCCATGCTTTCCACAAAGGTCCCAAGTTTAATCCCTGGCATCTCAAGTTACAAAGAGACCTTGGAGAGCTACTGTCAGTCAAAGCAGACAATGGGCTAACTGGAGAAAGTCTGGCATAGTATATGGTAGCTTTCTATGGTCCTAAATAATATAATATGCTTGCGGTATCACACGCCTGTGCATAGCAATGATACGGTCAAGAATGCATTCCATATCTCCCCCCCCCCCCATATTAAGATGTTTAAATTCCAGCTTAAACACATCCAGGGTGGTTTACAAAAGCTTTAGAATATTAAACCCAATACAGCATTAGAATAAAATAAGACACCAAATGAAACAGAATCAGCACAAGCATTAAGAATAAAAAGGCCAGGCCCAGCCACTGAATGTACCAGAGAATACAATTGTCTTCATAAAACTGGGAAGATGAGCTGGCTCCAGCCACTGGCCTGAGAATGAACTGCAGGGAGTTTGCTCACCCCTTATCTTCTGTAATGAATACTCTGCTCCAAATGCTAGTTGGCCTACAATCACAGCAGTGAGGGAAAGGTCATTCTAACCTTTGCAACCAGCCAGCGGAATGTTCCTGGATTGTTTGTTTTATTGCTCTAATCTGTCGTAAGCCACTTTAAGAATATAAACACACACAGACATATGAACTAGCTTCCATCATGCCTAGGAGGTGGGTACTCCATAAACAGGATCACCACCAGGACTATTTCTAGTCACCAACCTCGAAAGCTCTGGCGGCAGAGGCACATGAAGCGGAACCTCCGAAATTGTTCTTAAGGAGTGAACAAGCTCTTATAGACATCCTCTACTAGAGGTTTAGGGTTCAGAGAACCCTACCCTAATGTGGTCCCCTCCATGTTGTGGACTACAGCTTCCACCAGCATGGCTGTGCTGGCTGAGGGGAGCTGTAGTCTTAAACCTATGCAGGGCACCAGGTTGGAGAGGAGTTGTTTAGGTAAGATGCCAAATACTTACTTTGCTTGAACATGCAAACCCAGTTCCAAGAGCTGCCATTATCTCAAGTACACCTTCAGAGGAGTTACATTTTACATTGTAAAATGGCTTTACTGGTGCCATCACATTCTGCCAGTGGATGTGCTGCTTAATCAACTTTCCCAGATCACCAACAAAAAAAGTATTGTTTCCAGTCTAGGAAGAAAGAGAAAAACAGTGAATCTACAGTTAAAGACTACAGTAACTACAAATATATACAGTAAGTAGCTGGCAGTCATAGGGGGCATTTTCCATTTTGTTTATTACTGTCCCAGACATCCTCCACTTTCCCTGGGCATACCGTGAAAATGTAACCTTGTTTTTGAACTTTATTTGTGATTGAAACGCCTCTAAATCTGAAAATCGGCAGTACAATGTCTAAGCCAGGTAAGGCTGTGCAAGTTCTGAACCAGTGTCTAGAGATGCAGCAGTGGCCTGGATAAGAGCCAATAAACTGAGCCTAGAATCCTGGCAGGACTGAAGCTCTATGGCTGTGCCATTTCAATGTCTAGGAGAAAGGCCAGTTTCCTGCTTTGGATGGAGCTGCACTCACCCTAAAGGAGCAGCTATGCAGTGTGAAGGTACTCCTAAGTCCAACTTTGTCATTTGAGGCACAGATAAACCTCAGTGGCTAGGAGTGCATTTACCAGCTGCAACGGTTCCTGCATAAATTAACTGTGATGGTTCAAGCAATGGAAACCTCAAGGATAGACTACTGTAACGCACTCTATGTTGAGCTACCCTTGAGACTGGTGTAAAATTCTGAATGCAATACCTGTGTTAAGGGAGCCTCACAGACTGCCAGTATGCTACCAAGCTTCAAATTCTTGCTATTAATCTATAAAGACAGACATAACCTGGTGTACTTAAAAGGGTGCTTTAATCCCTACACCCCTGCCTGATCTTTGTGAACTGTCACTCAGACAAGTCTGACAATTGTGCATTTCATATGGTGGTAACGGGGCTAAGGAACTCATCTAATGAAATCAAGCTAGTATCATATGTCATAGGTTTTAGGCACCATCTTAACACCACTATTTTAACCTAGCCTTCTCATCAAAATGATTGTTTTTTGTGTGTTTTTTTTTCAGATGAGCCATTCTTTACTTCTGTTTCTTTAATTTATTTTACTTCAATGTTACTCTTGTGTTTTTTGCTTTTAACTGAGGTCCTGTATAACTGCATGGATTTATTTTTTAAGTTTGCAATATAAAAAATAAAATAAAAATACTGAATGCGGAACACTTACAACAGTATGTTCATAAATGCAGTTGTCAATGACATCTCCAACATTTACTCCTTCATCCAGTAAGCCAATGGAGTAGTTTGCATCCTCAAGAAATCCTTTCATCTCAGCCGTATTCCGCAAAGCCGACAGTCATAAACCAAGAAACACAAGGGATGGGCCACAAAGCCTTAGATCCGGGTCCTTAAGCTATGCAACAAACTGTTTGACAGAGAAGACAATAAAAAAAATTACAATCGCACCACAGCCTTTTAGAAAGCTTTCGTTTCTCCTTCCCCACCCATGCTCTCTCACACAGAGATCAGGGGGCTATCAATAGTGTAAATATGCTGCTTATTTAAATTTGAAAGCAAAACAACAAAGCTAGGTATTCAGCAAAATTGGATTATAAATTGGGTGGGCAGCCTGCAGCCCTTCAACTATTTTCATGCAAGGAGCCCACAGGGAAAAGGGGGGAAACACTGAGGGGGTAGGGAGAGGGCAACAAACAGGATGCAGTGATGGAGAAGGAGGAAAAAGCCCTCTGCAAGTAATAATTTCATATCTCTGGCAAACGCAATCTGTTTCTTTCCTGACCTGATGCATAGTGAGAAAGGAAAGGAGGAGTGACAGAAACAGAGAGGTAGGGACAGAAAAGGGATGAACCCCCGCCACCCACTTCTGGCTCTATCCCCACCCATTGCTGTCAACAGATTACCACTGAGGGAATGCTGCCTTCCATAGAAAAGAAGTTGCCTGCCCCTAGCAAATTAGCACCCCATGTGCTAGTTTTCCACTGCAGAAAGCTTTTTGTGATTTAAAAAAATGTATTATCTGTGGGAAGCAGTAGGCATACAGAAAGACATTTTGCCAAACCTTTTACTTTTACATTAACTTTTCTCCTTAATAATCTCAAACATTAAGAGGTCAGAGCCACTTTTAAAATACTAAAGCCATTTAGTGGGGAGGGGGGATCATTTAATTATGGAGTAGGCTAGCATGCAAAATAAATGTACCAATGTAATATTGACATGTTATCCAATAATAATTAAATTAAACAATGAACGTATGTTTACTTAGCATGCAAAATAGTTATTTGAAGTTCTTAAAGTGTTTGATGCGTGCACACACACAAACCCCTTAAAGCTCTAAAGTTGAAGGAATGGGGGGTGGGAAGTAAGAGAAACATTTCTCCAGACTTTTCTGGTCTGCTGGCTAAAGAACAAACCTCCAATTTATCTACTCCAGTTCTCTCATTTGGTTACACCTATGTGTCACTTGTCTTCCAAAAGGGTGTTGGGGAAACATGTGCACACCAGGCAGGTTCTCTGAAGAACTGCCTGTCCCAGAGAGCTATGCTGACAAGAGTAAGGTAGGTTTTAGTCCCAGAGGCAAGAGCTCAAGCAGGTTTTCTCCTACAGCTGTCAGCTGAAGGTGGAGACCACTTTTAATAAGAATTTAAAATTATACTCAGACAAACCAATTTTAATTAATACCCTGTTCCTAGTAGGGTCCATTATATTTAACGTCTAATTGACTTTTTCCTCAATAAAATATTTTATAGCACAACTTCAAGGTGCCTATTAGTCAGCTCTCTCACACACGAACAATCTGGGTGTGTCAAGGCTCTTCCAAGTTTAGGCACACCCCAAATGTAAGTATATTTGTGGTAAGCATTTCTATGAAGTTGCATGGTTAAGGTTTAATTCACTAGTTATGATTAATCTAAAATATTTGTACACAGCAGAACAAGTCTTGTTGCAAAATAAAAGCTTAGAGTGCCTAGGCACTACACAATCATTAAGGAAAACAGTATGGAATGCCAGCATGAAAAACTTTTAGGTTGCCTTAAAAATGGGCATCAATTCATCAGGCAAACATTTATCAGCAATACAATTTATTGGCAAGACAAATATGAGAATCTACCCAACTTTAGAAGATTTAAAAATCAATCAATTTAATTTTGACGAGAGGCTACATGTGGTACTAAAGAAACAAATGTCCTGATCCTATGGATCAGCTGTGCAAGTGCAATAACTCCAAGGATCATACAGTTTGATCCCAGCATGTCAGACCTGCCTATAACAAGGAAAATACAAAGAACTGAGGAAAAGCTGTCACAAACACGGAAATACAGTCAATCATGTTTCTTTTGAGTAGGTTATTTCATCCAAGAGATTAAGGTAAATTTGAGCTGTATTGGGTTGTCCTAAGCACTCGTTTCAATGCAACTCTAATAAAGGGAAGGCTGCCAAATCAAAGTATTGTAAGAATTAAACATTCCAAATCCTCAGTGACTGAAATAAGGAAAGTTATTAATCTTCTATGAAGGCAAAGCAAGATTACAATTGCATTCATAAACAGAAATTCACAAACTCTCCTTTTCCAGCACAGTGTACCCTGCAGCCAGCTGAGCCCAGGGAAACCCAAAGTACCACATGGTTCAGTAGTTGCACAGCCTGACAAGGCTGCTAGTCTTTGTGACAACAGTTGAAACAGCTTCCAAGCTTCAACTGCTTCAGCCAACCAGTTGCAGCAGTTACAGATGAGACAGCACAAATAGTAAATTTGCCAGGATTTAACTACTAATAAGGATCATGTGGGTGCATTTCAGCATGATTTGAAATATCACACCTTCTGTTCTTTATTTCTCTGCAGATTATCAAAGCATTTCAGAGTATCAAACAATAAGTAATTAATATAGGTCTTCTTCAAATGTAACAGGCAGGTCACAGTTTGGCTGCTGAGAATAGTTTTCAGACTCAGTTCTTCCTTCCAGGTTTCAGCAAAGCATAGTATGCTGTAATGTCCAAATCAGGTATACTATGTTTGTACAACCCATAGTTGGTCTCTCAAAGTTCAAACAGAAATTTCTCATTCCAATTTGGAAGCCAAACTACAGCTTGCATAAACCACAGTTTGCCTGATTTAGACATCAGAGCAAATTATATTTGCTTCAACTAGAAAAAAGATGGTAGGAATATGAACATGCAAAGAAGAGGATGATGATGCAAGAAGAAGAAATATACAAGTTTGAAACCCACAATCTCAATATATCTAAGTCAGGTCAGAGCTAGGCTTCCAGCCAGGCTAGTCAAATAGGCTGATTCAAAACACCAACAAGTTAGCTAAACAAAACAAAACCTGCAAGCATAACTTTTGTTTCAAGTATATTTGACAGATTAGTCTTTTTAAAATTAAGGTGACATCCTCTAAGTTCTGTCTTCTTTTTCCATAATACAATAGAATTACTGCTTGAAGCAGCTTCTTATATATTAGCACACAAATGCAGCAGCAGGTTGGTATGCAGTACATTCTTTTGCAAGAATGCTGTCTATTATGTAATGGGACATGCTTCAACTAGTCATGTTTTTTTATTTCAGTAGTGTTTAATCTAAATTATTTTAATTCCAACAAAAATGATAACCAGAATATATTATTATTAGATGTCTGATAAGGCACCAAGTTTGCAAAACCAGATTTCCTGCTGCGGTGATACAGAACTATAGTAGGGTGCTTCCGTCCATTTCTCTCCTCTATAATTTAAACTGTAACTAGTACAAATCATTTGTTCAAGACGGAATCCACCAATCTCCTGTAGTTGAAAAACTAACTTATGAAAGCAAGAGGCACTTAACAAGACATACCTTGGAGGCTGTGCTCTACAAGTGAAGTGCTGAAATGATTTAGCAATGGGTATTTACATGTAACACATCAATAAGACGATTAAAGTTTATTCTAAACAGCCATTATCTCCCAATTAGCATACTGAGGTAGGTTACAAATGAACACAGAGGATTTATAAAAACTATGCCTTTAATTTAAGGGAAGGCATCTTAAGGTATTGATATGTAAACTCATACAAACACAGATTAAGGCCAACAGCTTTTCTTGAATTAAGATCAGGCTTTCACACATTTCCCTATCATTTGGAACAATTCATAAAACAAATTCCAGAAGGGAAAACTTAGTGAATTTACAAGTGCACAGCTGTAAAAATAAAGGAAAAGACTCACATGGACAAGTTAGGAGATGGAACCCTACTATCATCAGCTAGGTTCCCAAGGTGGCTCAGCGTTGAAGTCGAACTGTTCCCGATAAAGCACTTCTCCTAATCCCTCTGGATAGTTGTACACCTGGTCAGAGAGCTTGCCCTGTAAGGGGGGGGAGGGAGAGAGAGAATATCCATTATATATTCAACAGTAATGTTGCAAGTCAAGCTTTACAAAACCAATCTTCAAATGATGGGAAATTCTGCCTTTGCACATGAGTCTGGGAATGTTCAAATACACCCATCTCAATACAGCAATTGTGCTTAAGAAAAAACAGGAAGTTTAGCATACAGTACAGGATTTGTGCAGAGGTTACACTCTGGACCCCCACACAAGTTGGTGGGGCCCACATAAGCCCACCCTGCCCTGTCCTGTCCCGTGATGTTTTTGAGTCACTTCCAGGTTTGGCACAGTCATGCACATATGGGACGTGCCTAAAATGGTTGCTGCCTGTATGTTTAGATCATTGATAAACATACATTCAGGTTAGAACACAGACTGAGAAGGCCAATTCAAACTTCACCAGAATTGTACAACATTCAGCTTGCAGTATGAAGGCTCCCAGGCAGTAGCAGTTTCATAGCAACTACAAGCCAGAAGCATAAATGAACATGCTGACTAAGTACTAAAATATTTAGCTTATCAACCATTTGTTGTCAAACTGAGTTCAGGGAGCCTTGGGGATCAGCAGAAGAGCTGTCCTGACCAACTCTGTTGCCACTATCAAACTTCCCTTACAGTATGGAAGCATAAGGAAAGTTTTGTGTGTTCTGCTCACGTGGCACAATAGATCTGACCAGCACTTTGTGTAAACAAGGTAATAAAAAAAAGGAAACCAGAGTTCTATACTGTGGAAACTACTTAAGCTCTGAGAAAAAGGGAAGAATGAAAACAAAGAATTAAGATAAGTGATGAACACACTTGCACATCATCCAAGTTCAACAAGAAGGAACAAGTTTAGATTAAAAATGGAGACTGAATTATTAAAAATGGAGAACTGCTACTGAGTAATATTCTCCAAGGGAAATGATGTGACAGAAAGGTAAATACTGTACATCCTATAGAAAACATATAGAATGTAGATTAAATTAGCAGAACCTCTATTTCTGTAACATCTGGTTGATGGAAACATTTTTCAAGGAAGCTAGTTACAAATAACAGCTCAACTTTCTTGAGACATAAGTTGGACATTAGATGGCTTTTTGTGTACACATGTTTTATGAACACTTGCTGAAAGAAAAACTACGCCTTAGCAATTAAATTACTTGGTGTAAACAGATCACTTTCATCAGCAGACCGTATGCTATGTTGACAACTGCATCTAGACTACATTTTAGAGGAACAGTGACATTGGTACAAAGTCTATAAAGTGGTACCTCGGGTTACGAACTTTGCCCCAGGATGAGAACGGAAATCGTGTGCCAACCCTATTAGCGAAAGCACGCCTCAGGTTAAGAACGGTTTCAGGTTAAGAACGGACCTCCAGAACTAATTAAGTTCGTAACCCGAGTTAGCACTGTATCAAGGGAAGGGACCCTGAGGATCATCTAGTCCAACCTGCTGAAATGCAGGAATATGCAGCTGTCCCATACAGGGATCAAACCCACAACCTTGGCATTATCACTACACTCTAATTCACACCTTAATCAAACAAATATTAAAATCTTACAAATGTAAAGTCTTACAAGAATCACAATCACCTAGGTTATAGGCACAACTTCAGGTCCAAAAGAGAGAATCTTCTGGCAAGAGCCGGGGAGAAAAGTGGCAGACTGAAAGATCAACAGCAGCAAACTCCTGCCCACAATGGCTCGGAATAGGAATCCCTCAAGGGCAAGATTATAGAGCAGGGACATAATGGGCTACCGTACTCTGTCAACACCCAAAACCTACATGAAAGTTTGAACAGAGGCAGTAAGGGAGCCTAAAACTAGTACTTGAAGGAAACCCTCACACTACACATTAAATCCACCAACAGGCCAGCTTGTGGGCACATCTTGTTCTAGTTAATCAGGGATAAGGTCCAGAGACAAGCACAACATTGGCGCAAGTAGCCAGCAGCGGGGAAAATAAAGAACCCAGTCCCTGTACCAACAGCTGTATAGCCCACTAAAAACCACAATTCAAGTCTTTCAGGTCCCCAGATAGATGTCCTAGTGGTAGTCCTTTACTTAACAACAATATTGTCCAAGGATGGCAATAGCCTTCTGAGGCAATCGGCAGACAAGTGAAACAATTCTACTTCTCTTCTGTACTCCAGAACAGCTGTGCTGCAGGACAATGAGCAGCCACAGGAAAAAAATGTATCTGCTTTGAATGTGCATCTGGTGGAGGGGCAGTCTGGTGCATCTGTTCAGTCTGAATCCTTGCAGTCATCTTTTATTCCTATCCTTTCTTCACAGTTATTTTTCATGTTTCATCCAAAAGGACCACACTGTGCCCCAGTTAATCCAGACCTGGAAAGGCATAAGTACCTTCACCATTCTTGATACAACATTTGCAGGACTCATCTATTAAAAAATGAGTAATCCAGCAGGCTACCCTAGCTCCACAGAGCAGAAAAAAATTATTCTGTGTTGGTCCAATTTTTTATTTCCTCAGCACTCCTAAGAAGCAGGCATTTATGAGGACAGGACTATATTAGTTGTGCTTGGCATCCAGACATGAAAGCAAGTACTTCACAAAACTATGCAGAAATTCTATGTATTCATCCTGTAAACCTCTTTTCAAAAGGTTTCAACCTAATGTCTCCAAGAAGCCCAACAAGGATCAAAATGGTCCAAGTTGGAACAGCTGATTGTTTAGTGCACTCCATACCCTCTGGCAGAGGTGGAAGTGGAATAAACCTATTCTAATTGAATCAGATCTGGTGTGTATACTTTATCAGATTGGAACACACCTTATGTTCCCTTGCATTCTTTACACCTTTTAAACATACTGTGAAACTCACTCACCTCCATTTCTACCATTTTAACTGCTTCAGGTGAGTAACCATGTTAGTCTTTAAGATTCTACAGAACAGCAACAGACTAACAAGCCTATGCATCTGATGAGGTGGTTCAACAATTTCTTATCCCATAATACATTTATTAATTCTTTAAAGTGCTACAAAACTTTGTTTCACTTGTACAGTACCACATATACCTAAAAAAATATTTCTGCATTACATTTGGAAATAGGAGACTGATTGAATATTTATGTCACAATATATCTATTTCTCATATTTCTGCCCTGTTCTCTCTGCAAAGAGATTTTCATTAGATAACCCCCAAGAAGCAAGTTAACCAGAGTGAAGAGACTAGCACAAGTTCATGTGGTGATGACGTTCCTTACTAAGTGGGTGCTTCACCTGTTCAGCACTATCCACTTAGCTCTTCTAAAATAATCTAAAATAAATATTCCTCTGTGTCCACAGGACTTCGCAAAAGTTCAGTGCTACCATGGCTGTGAATTAGTCCTTTACCTCCTAAAGGATATTCGTTCCTGAAACTCTAAAATCTAACATCCAACACCAGTTATTTTATTCTCCATGCTTATGCACATAACTACCCATTTAACAAAATTTACAGACAACTTAATCAAAACAACACGCCTGTAAGCAGTTTACATAAAATAGCATAACATATTTATAATGACGTACCAATAAAATCAACAAGCTTCAAAAACAAGTTCACACAATAAAGGCACGTGTCTGGGAGCCGCTTTCTCAAGCACAGTTGTGTTGCCTTTTTCATTTTAAGGCGTGTGCCAAGCAGCAGTTCCTTCGCCACAGATGAGCTCTTCGCGTTTTCAAGCCATAAAGCAGAACTTCCCCCACTTGGAGCAGGGGCGACCAAAAAGGAGGCCGAGTAGCCGATCATCCTCATGGCTGAACTGCCTTGGTAGTATCAGCAACCCAAAGCAAACTCCCATTGTGCGCCACCAAGAAGCCCTGCAGCTTATTCTAGCCGCCGCCGTAGCTCCCGCCCGCCTTCCCTCCCACGTCTGCCGGAGGCTGCTAGGGAAAGCTCAGCGGCTACGGGCTTCCCCGCGGGCGGGATACACCAGTGCGCCTGATGTGGGCGACAGCACCAGCTCTCTGGCGAGGCTGTAGCTGGGCAGACAAGGGAGGGGAGGGGCTCGCACTCCGAAGAAGCGCATGGGGCGGGGGATGCCGTGTCGCAAACCGCAGCGGCGGCGGCAGCAGCAGCAGCAGCAACAGCATTGTTCACACCATGGCAGGCAGGCAGGAAGCGAAGAACTAGACAGGACCAGTCCAGACTGGAACAGACCCTCCTCCCCCTGCCAGCACGCCATGCTTCGCGGCGCAACTCCGCGAAGACGCCGTCGCCGCAGGGCTGCAGGAGGGCGCTCGCAGCTGGTCGCCAGCGCACATGCAGGGAAGGAGGAAGGGGCCCCGAGGACGATCGCGTCAGCTTGGTCACAGCGGACGGTGACGCTGAAGCAGCAGCGGCTGCTCCAGCTAACCCGAGCCTCCAATGACAGCGATTCCTCCGAAAGGGGGCTGCAGGCTGGTCTGGCGAGACCTGCGCTCTTTTGAACTGTCCCTTATACTGGCGCCAAATATGTGCAGGATCCTCTGCATTTCAAAAGGCTTGCTTTCCTGCCCCGCGTGCAAAGCCCGACTCCACGCCTTTCCCTGTACTTCTGCCGCATCCCACACTACGCAGTTGAGATATACTGTAATGCGAACACACTGGACCTGTACCATGCATGTTGGAAAAACACACTGCGATAAGTATATGTTCCCATAACACCTAAATCTTGGTTCTAATGCATTAATTGTGTTAACCAGTATTTGTGCTGTTTTGGTCAGAAAGAAGCAGGGAGATAAGGTATGACAAAATGTACTTTTCCACTACCAGTTCAAAGAACGTTAGAGGAACTCTGGAGACCAGGGTTCAAACTTCACTCAGTCATTAAGCTTACTGGGTGACCTCCGACAGTCTTTCATTCTAACCATCCTCAAAGGGTTCCTGATGAGGATGAAATGGGGAGAAGGGAGAACTATGTATGCCACCTTGAGCTCCTTAGAAGAAAGATGGGGCATAAATGTAAGCAAATGAACATTGTCGGACAAGTAAGAGGTAGCAGTTATTCCATATTAACAGATGGCCAAAGTTATGATCCTGTACCATTCAACAGCTAAGAGCTTTTCCCACTGTCTTCCCCACAAAGAAAAAGGAGATGTTTTGTCACATTTGTATCCTCTTCAAAGAACTCACAGCAGAATTCATAGGATACTCATCCCCCCCCCCCGAAAGTAGGTTGAGCTAGAAAAACAGCAACTTTCCCAACAGATGATCAAGAATGTGGTCTTTCCTAAATTCAAATAACCATTCCAGCCTCTGCTGGAGGCATGGGTGTCAGATATCCAAACACTTCCACCTGTGTCACTTCTCCGACATACGAAAAAATATGTACAACTCTTTACAAACTTTCTAAAAGCCAATGTCAAGTAGAGTGGTTTGAACCAAGAAGCTGCAACCCTGCCACCTTCAAATCAGGACAGATTTTCTCAAATCCTTCCACACATGCTTAGGGACAAACTTGCAATGCTGATTGCCTGTACAGACCATGGGGTTTGTGTTTATTCCTGAGTATTTAAAAACAAAAATGTGTGTTCTTGTGCATATTGTGCAAGCATCTGTCGGACCAGTAGGAATATTTAAGAGACATGTGCCCCAGGAGAATTGCAACAATTGAACAGGACAGGAGGTCTTGCTTCATCCCATTCCTTGGTATACCAGCGTTAAGACATGTCTTAGCACTAAGAAAAAGGGCAGCTCCAACAATTCTCATCCAGCCATGATGGAGATTAATTATTTGATCTTTGAAGAAACCAGCAGTAATATTAGTGTCAAATTATGTTACCAACAATAAACATGGTATAGCCACAAACAATGGGTGCTAAATCATTTTGAGGCAAACCATGGCAGATGTTCTACATCCTAGGTAAGTGACACCTGTCATGTTCCTCCATTCCTGTGGCCTGCACCACTTCATACACCTTGGCAACTGCTTACAGGCTTTGACAAAAGCAGCTGGTTCCCATTCAGAGACACGTTAGGGCAGACATGGTAAAATCATCAGCCACTCCTTGCTGACACCATCCACCCATGCAGAGAGAGGGCATTAAGGGTGGCCTTCCTTGCTCACCAGGCGCATGAGGAGGAAAAGCCCTTAGGTTAGTGCCAGACAACACCACAACCCGGAAAGCTGGTCTCAATTCTATACACACACACACACAGCACACCTACAAATGAAAAAGAAGGTGGGGGGGGAGGTAGAGGACGACCTCTGCCATGTCACCAGCTTCCAATGACTCTCTTCATGGTCGGGAGGCCTAAATGCCCCCAGCCAGATCTCCCAGAGCCACATGAAGGCTTCACTTTTAGGGACCGAGGCAACTCACCATTGCCCCCCCCCCCCCAGGGCGGCAGGTGACAAGTGACCAGCCGGCGACAATGGCCACTCCGAGGGGATAAGAAGGAGTCCTCCTCCTCCTCTCGCACACGTCAAGCGCTGCTTCTCGCCACCGCGGAGCCTTCGGCCTCCAGAGCAGCCGCCCACCCCTACCTCCACCCCCCTCCATCTCCAACGGCAGGGCGTTAAACGGCTGCTGCTGCTTCCCGCAGCTTATCACCATGAACTGACCCAGTTCTGAGGCAGCCATACACACACTCACTCACACAGGCGGCGGCAGCCTCCCACTCCCCTCCACAGGAATCCGCCATGTTAGAACAGCCGCCGAGGAGCCCCTCTGCCATGTTGTCCTCTGGGCTCCCCGCGCCTCGGTTCCCGGCCCCGTCCGCCGCCGCCACAAATGCCCGACTCGCGGGGGAACGGGGCCGCCGAAGCCCGTCGGGCGGTAGCCCCCTCCCTGCCTCCCTCCCTCGCACGCGAGCGTCCGCCATATTAGGAGCTCCTCAGCCCCGCTCCTCCTCTCTCTCGCACACCGCTGACCTGCTCGGGTCGGGGATCCTTGGCCGCCCTGAGCGCTGAGGGAAGAAGCGGGGAAGAGCGCACACTCGCCATCCTGAGCGAGCCGCCGGCGTGAGAGGGGTGTCCGCTCGGGGGAGCTCCCTTCTGGCTCTTCCCCGGCCCGCCCAGGGGCTCGGCTCTCTCCCTCCTCTTCTCCCCGCCTCGAGGGGGAAGAAGTGTCGCCTCGGGGCTTGGTGTAATGGGAACCCCCCAGAGCCCCGAAGCGCGCTATAATGGGGGTGGGGTGGGGAGGCATCTCTTCTTTACTGGGCTCCCAACGGATCCAGACCTACTGACAGCGCGCGCGCGCGCAGAGCGCGACGGACATCGCTCTTTCCTCGCGCCTCCTTTCGGAGCAGCTTTGTGCCGAGGAGTCACCATCTATGGCGCTCGCCGCCTAGCCAGGACCCAGGAGGAAGGAGACTGTCCCGTCCCCCCACGCCTCTCTGGATCTGGCCGAGGCACCTGCGCCCGGTTCCGCCATCACCCGCCTCCGCTGGGGCTGAAGGTGCATCTGGAAAGGCTCCCCGCGCAAGGCAAGGCAGGGAAGTAGAGCGCTGCATGGGGCGGGTGGCGTCCCCCTTTCAATACACGTATTCCCCCAATAAATAATCATAATCATATATAGTAGGTTAAGTACTCACGTGGGACAACGGCCCGAAAGATTTGGTAAATCGTCTTCTCTTTTTAGGCGGAATTTTTAAAGAGGGATGTGGGAACCTACAGCAGAAATACGGGAGGCGGCAGCGGCGCCTTCCAGGGCCATAGGCTGCCGGGGCGACCAGAGAAAAGAGCGCAAAGTTGCGCCGAGGCTTAAGAAAAAATAAGAGAGCGCGCACACAAAAATGCGAGGAGACGCGAGGGAGGCGCGGGGCAGAAGCCCGGGAGGAGAGGAGGAAGGCGGGCGGGCGGGCAAAGAAAAAACACACGGAAGACGGGAGACGGCGCAGCAAGCAAGATCGCCGAAGAAGCAGGCAGGAGGAAATGGCAAGAGAAGAGGAAGAAGGGGCGCCGGCGGAGCTTTTATAGGAGGAGCCGGGTATAGGCGGGGCTCGGAGCCACGCGTCACAAGCGTGCGAGGAAGGAGGCGCCTGCTCGCCGCCCTCCTCGCCGGGGGAGCGAAGGCGCGCGCGCGCGCTCTCTCCTTGCGACTCGTTTCCTTCCTTCCCAACGTGAGTGACAGTTCCTCGGGGCTAGGAAGGCATTGCGCATGAGCGCAGCAGGCCACATACGCAGGGCGCAGAGGGAAGGGGAGGTGGCGGTGGTTCTTCCCGAGGAGGCCGAAGTTCGCCGTTTACTAAAGTCAGTCGCCTCGGAGCCCGCGTTAAAAGCGCACACAGACGCATAAACGCGTGCTGTATTTGGTTGGGGTCTGGCCTACTGTATGAAGTAATACACAACGGAAAGCCGCTGAGAGCGTGTCTAGAATGCGCTTCTTATTTATTTCACAAAATTTATACACCGCTCGATTGTAAACAAAAAACCCTCAAAGCGGTTTGCAAAAGATCAAACAGTAAAATCGGGGGAAATGTACAATCCTACTCCAAAACTTACAAAAGTTAAAAGACTAAAACGGATTTAAATTGTCTCTTGTCCTTCCTAATTAGTATACTTTGCTGTTTTTTTGAGCCCATAATATTTAGAGGCGCTCTGCACTTTAAGAGCTCTATAATAGGCCGAAACCCAGGAGATGATGCATCCTTCCAGGGCAAGGCATTCTTCTGTCAAGAAATGCAGTATTTATGTGCCTGAAACTCTTGTGTGAAAGAGAGCTCTTCTGCCAACAAAACCAACCTTAGGTACTTCTGGAGGGATTAATTAGAAACAATTGTTTTTATGCCACAGTCTGCAATGATGTTTATTTTGCTTGATATCCATATGGGCCGCTTATTTTAGTTCTGTACCCGCTCTCACACTTAGCTCTTTTTCCTTCCGTGTGCCACAATATTTGAAATACACTCATGTTTCTAGCACTGCATTCCTAAGCACTCTGAGTAGTAGGCAGTAAGCCTTAGTGAATACAGTGGAGCTTACCTCTGAGTAAACATTTATGTACTTTGTTAGTACAAATGGAACAAATGGGTACAAGTTAATATTGGTTTAAGTCATTCTGCCAAACACTTACCTTGCCACCATTTTAATCTATGGCAAGGACTGCATAATTTCACCTATCTGTTTGCATTTTACATTCTTCCCAGGCACTGGGGGATAGGAACTCTTTCAGAATAAGTCAAAGGAGAATTCTGGAAAACGCCTCATGACTCTTCTGTACCTTATCAGTATATGGCATGGAAGTAACAGTGTGTCTGTAGGACAGCTCAGCTGTGCTTCTGACTCAGTACACTAAACTGGAAGCATTGAAGGAAAAGGCAGGTATATCTCACAAGGAGTCTGACAGGAACTTATGAACAACAAACAAGTTCTGTTTCTAAAACTTGGTTATTGAAAAAAATGCAACTTTGTGACTGCTGAAATCCTAACCCCACTAACCTGGGAGTAGGCCACACTGCGTAAACATAGGATTGAAACCGTACCTGCCTTTTGAATTTTTTGTCTAAGGAACCTTGCAATTAGCTTTCCAGTGTTTTAAATGTTAATCTTTTTCAGGTTCAGTGATAGACTGATGACCAAACTTGATGTTACATGGGAGCCATGGGCATAGCGGAGTGTTATGTACTGAGTTGAATAGGATCCAAACTGCAGCAGTCTGATTGGTCCTAGAACAATAGGATTCAGAATGCAGCAGTCTGATTGGTCCTAGAACAATGCAGCAGTATGATTGGTTGGCAGGAACCACCCAATCCTGCTCCAGATAGAAGTGAATCCACAACCTGATTGGCTTACAGTAGAATTCCGGAATTAGCCAATCATGTGCAGCCCATTGTGTAAATAATGTATATAAAGCAGATACCGTGAGGGGACATTCATTCATTCCTCCTCACCACTATGAGCTGAATAAAGAGCATGAAATCACTTTGCGACTCTGAGTATATTTCACGGAGGGGAGGAAGAACTGGGAAGGTGGAGAGTTGATTAGCATTTTCCCCTTCTGTCCTTAGTTTACTTGAAATCACCCAAGCAGCTTTCCCACTCATGTATCTTTCCCTCTGATGGGACACAAGCAGCTAAGGAAGTGGGATTTTGAGCAGAAAATGTCAGGAAGCGAAAGGGTTAAGTAGATTTTTTTCATTCTCTCCACTACTTTTCATTCTTTAAAAAAAAAATGTCAGCAGGCTGATGCATGCAGCTCCTATTCTTACACCTAGGTTAGCCCACACAATATATTCTGCTACTTAGCATAAGCAACATGGTCTTCTTGACAGATCACATGCTAGACTGTTGCCAGTATTTACAGAACTGACAACAGGAGAGAAAGGGACTTGAGAACAAGCATGTGTTATAACCTCCCAGTGTGGTAGCTTTGGGTCATCTTAGTACAACAGTGAGAAGACATTGGTACACACTGTACCGTATTAAACATCCCACATGGAGCTTGAAACACTTACATAATGAAATAAAAGATCAAAAAGAAAGCAGCGTTTTGAAAGGTTTGATAATTTGTAAAACAGAGTGTATATTTATGTAACACAAGGAATAATAACAGGATTACAAAACGCCCGTCTTGCATTAAAAGTATGAAATTGGGATTGTTTCTTACATTCCAGGACTAATTTGGGATGCAAAATGGGAACTATCCCTCCATTTCTGATGTTCAAGTGTGTGTGCCCTTGCTTTTGTGTCAAAAGAAATGGCATCATCCATGCACAAGAGGGAAATATCAGCTGTCTTGGAGGGAGCCTCAGTGTTAGCAGAAGTACCAAAAAAAAACCTTAAGGGGAAACCCTGGAGTGGGGTTGAAACCCTGAGAACTGAGTGTGCTCAATGGCAAAAGAATGCTGACTAATTTTTTTTTTGGCGCGGGGAATGGCATGGCCTATTGTGGAGTGCATAGCTGGCTGATCAGAATTCAATAGAAACACTCCACGCTACAGCATTTCAAAGACACAGAGTTAACCTCTTAGAATTATACCTTTGTAGTAAATGAGGACATAGAGTAGCCCGTATGAACTACTGTCTATGCTACAACCTTTTTGTGGAGGGTGGGGAGTGGAATATACTGCTGACAAATCACAACTATTTTAAAATGCTTGTTTTCTGTAGGCAGCTTTCAGTTCATCACAGGGAGGGAAGGGGGGGGGGACCTAAAGGAGCCAGGTCACGCAGACTGTAAGCCTACCAATCATTATTATTCAGAAGTAAGCCCCTTTGAGCTCAATTTTACTTGCCCCAGATCAGTAGGTATAGAAGACTGCAGCCTATGCTTGAGGGTGTTGAGCCATGGACTGCATGGGCTTCAGCTAGCCAGTTATCCACCCATCCCTCCCGACTGCTAGCTCAAGCCCTGCCAGGGGTGCCAACTTGAATAAAATATGGGGGGAGCAGGTAAGCCCCACCATGCATAATTGGAAACATGACACAGTGCACACACACCATTTGAATGGCAATGCTCATCAACTGGGGGGGAGCTCAAATATTAAATTGGGGGACAGCGGTGAAGGGACTTCAACCCCTAGGAGTTGGCTCCTGAAAACACCCTAACAATGCAAGTTGTCTTGCTGCAACAAATCGTGTTGTAAGGGGGCAGATTCACCTTGGTTAAAAGTCCTTAAGAAGAGGCTGGATGGCCACCAATCGGGTGCTGTTGCTGTTTCCAACCCTGGCAGGTGGTTGGACTAGATCCTCTCCAACTCTAGGATTAGAGGATTCTAGTATGAGCAAAATAATATGTGCCAAACCGTTTTAATCCTCTGCAATTATGAACTGGCTATTAATACTCAACCCTGCTTTTGCAGACCACACTCAGACAATGTTTAACAAGAAAAGTTGTGTTACAGGCAAATGCGTTTAAAGCTTCTCTACCTGAAATGGAGGGCCTTTCCATAGAGAATCGGCAGAATGAAGGTTGTTCTTTCCTTTACAAATTGCATTTATACATATATAGGTACCAACCAAAATAATTTGATACAAACTTCAAGGTATAATTAAGGTTACCTATTATAGGTTACACAGATTTTTACCTCTAGGTCATAAATATGAATCTGGGAAGGACACAAGAGGTATAACATCATTATAATTTGATAACCTCTGTGACGTGGAAAATTAACCAATTATCTCATCAGTGCTCAGTAAAAAAATAAAAATAAATTATTACCTGTCTCTTCAAAACCGTCTGTTGTCAAGCGGGATACTATCTGCCATATATTGTCCTCTCCTCTCTTGGCAGGCAAATCAGTTCCCACCCACCCACCCTCTCCCAAAAAACTTTAAAGTGGTACCTCAGGTTACATACGCTTCAGGTTACATACGCTTCAGGTTACAGACTCCGCTAACCCAGAAATATTGCTTCAGGTTAAGAACTTTGCTTCAGGAGGAGAACAGAAATTGTGCTCCGGCAGCACGGTGGCAGCAGGAGGCCCCATTAGCTAAAGTGGTGCTTCAGGTTAAAAACAGTTTCAGGTTAAGTATGGACCTCCGGAACGAATTAAGTACTTAACCCGAGGTACCACTGTATATTGAATGTATCAAGTACTAATCCTTTTGGACACAATGTTTTCTAATAGTAAGGTCCTATCCTGGAGTTATGCAAAGTGTTTATGCTGGCATTGCACCACATTTACACCAGTTAACACACGTCCTGTTTCGTTTTCAATAATTACCTACTTTTGTTTTATTTATTTATTCTTTCATTCTTAAGTATTTTATCAGCAGCCAATCTTATGTTGTGTCAGTTTGTTTCTTTGAAGTATATAATGTTTGGACAGCTGTGGTATTTTTTCCTTTCTTTTTGTTTTAACATTTAATAAAGATTAATTAAAAAATACACCACCTGCATAACCCCGTACCCTGGTGGCACAATGCAAGTACAAAGAAAAAAAGCCTGAGCATATTTGCAGATATCACGGGGCTTAGTTTAGATCCTGGGCTTGCTCAGGAGTTGGTCCCACCCTCCGATGATGCTATAAGATTAAACCACAAAAGAGATGCTATAAAAACACTTTCATTAGAGTCAGTAGAGAACCCCTGAGATCTGCCAACTTCCATTCCATCTGATCCCACAGCCATGTCAGGTAAACAATTCTGAAGCTGGATACTAAATCCCAGTTTCTTATCCACACAAAAGTTCGAAACACAGTTCAAGCAGAAAACTTTTTTGAGCGAGAGACGAGAGAGAGAGAGAGAGAGAGCGCCAAGGTGTATATGTAAACTTAATTATACTCATATCATATATCTCTATGACTGGAGTGTTGTCTTCTTTGAGATTCACAGTAAGTGTCACTGATCAAAATTGTTTGCACAATGCTCACTTCAGCACCATGTCAGAAGATAATATTCCAGATAACTGATCTGGAATCATAGAACCATAAAATTGTAGCGTTGGAAGGGACCACGAGAGTCATCTAGTCTAACCCCCTGCAATGCAGAAATATTTTGCCCAATGTGGGGCTCATAGCAGAGGCTCTGCAAGGGAAATCAAGCTATCATGGTTACCACTGGAAAGCAAATGATTACTCCTAAACTGCTTTGTGCTGGTGAAGTCCAACACAACGCCAACGGGAAAACTTGTGTCAACATAGTTATATTGCCACATCTGTAGGAGGCTGCTGCAGACAGGTGTGGTCTATTAACATTTTGAGAAATTTTCTTCTGCATGAAAGAAAAGCAGCTGTTTTCTACCCTTTAGAGGAACAGAGAAAGCAAATCATGTAGATCTTCCACAGCAACTTGAATCCTACAAGTACAAAGTTATCTCAGGCATTAGTGTCCTGGGGAGTAATACTATCTATAAACACTGTAGATGTTGTTTGGACTCAGAAGGTAGTAAAGATCTCCGTTAGATTACAAGTCTGCTTAGAAGAAGCCAAGGATCAATGGGACAGCAATAGTTCTACTGTTTATTTATTTGGCAGGCATGCTAACTTATTTACTACAAAGGCATCATTCATTCTAAGAAGTTAACTAATTTCTCTGCCTTTAGCAAATCTAATATGCTATAAACCAAGACAAATTTATAATTGTTAAGGGTTGTGTTGAAACAATTTCCCCCCAGGATAATCCCAAACATAAAATTTGAAGAAAGCTGGTCCTTTAAATAAAGAACTTTGAAGACAGTAGCACCACAGTCCTGTGCATAAATTAAGAGTGAGCTCCATTGGACATAGTGGGACTTAGTTCTCAATTACATTGATCCTAACATATTGTCATACACACTACTAGCCTCGCCTGCTGTGCTATATGTTCCATGTTGCTTTTTATTATTCATTATTACTTCTTATTCTTTCTTCTTGTCATGGTATTTGATGCTTGCCTTTCTTACTGCATCGTTAGGAAGTATGAGTTTACTCGCTGATGTTTTGGTTTTTCATTTCCTGGATTTGTTGTATGGCTTGTATCTCCAGCAGAAACAGTGCAAACCCTGCTCTATTTGGGAAACAGGTCACCGCGCAGGTCAGATCTGTATGGAGATACATCCATTTCCCTATAGACTTGAGGAACCAGGGCTGGGATACTACGGCCGGGTGGCAGGAAGAGGGAAAAATGAACATGCTGGACAAATCTTGAGCAGAGGGAGGAGACTAGTGTTGTAATGGATGGAGGCATTAATACGTTCTTTAACTGCAATAAGGAAATAATATAGTGGCCTACGTACCTCAGATGATTGTTGCAAAAGCAACAAAGAGCATTGTGGTACCTTTAAAAAGAATGCCGTATGTATTGTGGTGCATGTTTTCATGCTCTAGATTCCACTTAATCAGTTCCATCTGATAAAGTGGACTCAGGCCAGGAAAATGCCCTGTAGCAAGTTGCAACTCCCTGCTGCAGCCATACCCAGGCAGCAGACCTCCAGTGCAAGGGACATCTGAGACAGGCACATATGCACTCACTCTAGGATAAGAAAAACTTTCCTTGAGTAAAAAGGGGCTGTGAAAACGACACGTGCTTTTAGGGCAGCTGCATAACTCTTTTTCTGTTTTTTGTTTGTTTTTTGCCAAGGAACAGGAAGAGTCTTTAAATCTCCCAGCCCAGAGTGCCGTAATCAGAAAGCAGCCTGCCTGCCAACCATGCTTCACCCCCCCCCCCTTTAAGTCATACAAAGATCCCTGGCCTGGATTAAGTGAAGAGATGGTTCAGGTTGGAGGCAGGCCAGCCGAGTGAGTGGATGTATAGTGGTACCACTGGTTACAAACTTAATTCGTTCTGGCGGTCCGTTCTTAACCTGAAACCGTTCTTAACCTGAGGTACCACTTTAGCTAATGGGGCCTCCTGCTGCCGCCATGCTGCCATTGCGCGATTTCTGTTCTCATCCTGAGGTAAAGTTCTTAACCCGAGGTACTACTTCTGGGTTAGCGGAGTCTGTAACCCAAAGTGTTTGTAACCCAAGGTGTTTGTAACCTGAGGTACCACTGTAATATGCTGGTCTGTGTACTTTCCCTCATCTTCCATGGGCTCTTGGGGAGTACATGAAGCCTTGGAAGCAGGTGATGGGAGAAGGACTGAATCCAAAGGTTCAGAGTCTAGAAGAAAAGGTTGCCACCATAAAAAATTGTAGAATGATGGCACCAGGTAGGAAAGGCTTCATGAACTTGATTAGCCCTGAGGCTACACTATTGGTGTATACTCTAATAAATGTGTTAGTTTTTGCTGCAGAAGACTAACATGGCTACTCTTATGGGAATAGGATTGCTATGACAGTATAACTCACTAAAGATGAGGGGTGGCCAGCGCGGAGTTCTCCAAATGTTTTCCACCATCCCTGGTCGTTGTGCTGGGGGGCTTACGGAAGTTGGAATTGAGCAACATCTGGAGGGCACCAAGTTAGTTGCCCCTGCTATAGATTGTAAACTGATGGAGTTGCAATCTTATGAGCCAACTCCTAGGGCCTGTGGGGGCTTGGGCCCCCCACAATAAAATATCTGAGGGGGCTGGGCCACCACAAAGTTGATGGGCATTCCCATTCAAATGGTGTGTGTGCACTTCATCATGTGACTGTTTATGCAGGGTGGGACTTACGTGGGTCCCCACAATATTTTATTCAAGATGGCCCCCCTGGTTGCAATGTAGCTTATAACAGTTAACTGAAAGATGGATTTATTCATTTCTTAGTAATGTGATGCCTTCTTGCTTCCTGCCTGATTTGTACTCTAGAAGAGCAAGCCAAGCTCTTGGACATATTTCTGAAGGACACCACCACTACAGATGCCAGCTGAGAATCAGAGATCATGCCTTTCCCTTTAATTTCAAAATATAGTGAATTACAAGACACTACTGTGCTTCCTAATCCACCGGTCCGCCAATCCCCACACTCAAGTGCTGTAGTATGCAGGACCTGAGTTTTGGTTCACTACAGGCAGAAAAGGAAGGTGGGCAAAGGTGGGGTATTGACACAGGTGGTGCAGGGGAAACATCTTCTCTTGCTACTCCATCATTTTAAAGGGACAGGTATGGTCTCTGGAACTGACAGTAGCCCTTAGCTATCAGATAATTATTCTGCACATTTTGCCCATAATGTCACAAGACTAAGGCCAACTGTGCTCATGAATTTGCTTTGTTGCTTTGCTCATGAGCTCAGATGGAAACGCTTAAAAACAACAACACCCAGTTGTTTATTTTATTTTTTCAATTACTTACTGATGGCTTACTGCGCGGTTGTACAAGTATAAGGCGATTACATAATTCGATCTGCAGAAGGCAAGAATTCAACATGTAATTAGTTTCCAGCTGGAAGCCAGACAAACATATTTTTAAATGGAATAATTTTATGTGTACATTTTATTAAGTGCCAACATGAAACACCCTCTGGTTGCAGTAATTTTTACTGTAATTCTTCATGTTGCTACATGTTAAAGCTAGGTATCATTTGGCTATATTAATGTGACTTTCACATTAAGTCAGACTAGCTTTCACACTAGCTTTTTCCTCTGGAATTGATACCATTTTTTCACCCAATTAATCCAGAGAATGCAGAAAGCCATGCACCATGGCATTCCTCTGTTTTATCAATTGTCCTCTCCCACTGCTGTTTTTAAGTGCTCAGTTGTAGTAGTGTTGTTGTTTTTTTTAGTGTTTTTTTGCAGCTCAATCCTTGCAAGTACAGATTGGCGCAGTGGTTTCCCCCGACCCTGCTTTCCTGTTTTCATTTTTATTGTTACCTGCTTGTACCTTTGTCATTACATTTCCTGCTCATTCATTAGCATTTATTTTTAATTCGTATTTTAAGCAGAAGTGCAGCAGTGCAACATTTCCCTGAGCCCGGCTTCGGCTGGGGAGGGCGGGATATAAATAAAATTTATTATTATTATTATTTCCTCCCTCTAAATGTATTAAAGTGAACATAAACATTAAACTTTGAGAGGTACTTCACTAGAATGATCAGTTACTATATATATATTGAAAGATGAAGTTACCTTTGAAATAGAGCTTGCCCACCTCAATGGGTGAAACCAGAGAGGTGGGTTGAATCTGTTCTACGTTGCAATTTTACTGCAGCATAACTATGAGACCTAACTATATGAACTGAGAATGTGAAGACTCACAAAGATCCTTGACAATGCTGAAGGACTGTATAGCAAATGCACAGAGGCGCCTTTACAGACAAATCAACAGAGGGATGTGTTCCCTGCAGATATTAAGTTGAAAATTACTGCTTTAATGTTGTTTAAAATGGCTGAGAATTTTTTTCCCAATAATCACTGCTGATTTATAGTTGATGTACTGGGAAAAGATGAATGCTAGAAAAAGATTGAGTTTGCCTGGTTGGGTAGCTTGGCGTCGGTTCTTAAGACATTTGAAATTAAGGCAGTGTATACACTTATCCATCTTGAGTGCAAAGGAATGGTTTATCAGAATGCAAAATTGTTCATATGGTCAACCTCTAAAGCACATCCATAATACATCCTACACAAACTTTAACGCCTCTATGCAGGGAGGTGGTGCTTTAAAGGTCTGATATATACGCAGCCCTCCCTAATAAGCTGCTTTCAATCTACAGTGGTACCTCGGGTTAAGTACTTAATTCGTTCCGGAGGTCCGTACTTAACCTGAACCTGTTCTTAACCTGAAGCACCACTTTAGCTAATGGGGTCTCCTGCTGCTGCCACGCCACAGGAGCACAATTTCTGTTCTCATCCTGAAGCAAAGTTCTTAACCTGAAGCACTATTTCTGGGTTAGCGGAGTATGTAACCTGAAGCATATGTAACCCAAGGTACCACTGTATATGTATTCTCGATCCTGCCATCAACAAGGGTGAGTGTAGTTACATGGTATCTGTTTGAAAATAATCCTGTTTTTGTTTTTTTTTTAAGGTTTTCCATGCCTTTCCCATTCCCTCCAACACAATAATTGCAGTTGTGGGATATAACTGCAATAATTGCAATAACTATGTAGATCTGCTAGAAAAACCAAGATCTCCATGTGTACGGAATGTAGAATATAATAATGTGTGCACATAGAAAAAAAGTGATCAGCTGTGGTAAGCAATGATTTTCCATGCCAGAGGCACCCAATGCAAGATAGCTTTTTCACCAAGAACCATAGAAACAAATACAGGATATGGTGGTGCCTTGTAGTGACTTTGCCATGTCAAAATTCAGTGCAATTGTGTGAATCAGCAATTCAGTTACAGTACAAAATGTCATTAGTTGAAAAATTGATCCCAAAGCTGCCCGTGGCAATGAAAAAGTAATGCAATATACAACAATTCTGTTAGGAGAGGGGAAAGGATTAATAATAAATTTATAAGGGACGGTTCAGATATCAGAAAACGGCTGTCATCAAAACAAATGACTCCAAATACAGCCTACCAGATTTCTCCCACAATGTTTTTGTTGGAATCCGGTTTCAGTAGTCGTTTATGTTGCCACTTCCTCGTTACTGATTTGCGTGTCCTTTTTCTCAGGTGCCCAGTCTTGTGCAAAAACAATTTTTGTGGCAGGTAGTAATGTGGATGAGGTAGTATTAGGTTTATTTGTGAAAATATATGTGAGGAAATATCCTTATGCTAAGAGTCCTGAGCATATTTACTGAAAGGAAAACCCACAGAATCAGAAGGTGTTTACCGTGGTACCTCTGGTTACGAACTTAATTCGTTCCGGAGGTCCATTCTTAACCCGAAACCGTTCTTAACCTGAGGTACCACTTTAGCTAATGGGGCCTCCCACTGCCGTGGTATTGCCGCTGCACAATTTCTGTTCTCATTCTGAGGTAAAGTTCTTAACCTGAGGTACTACTTCCGGGTTAGCGGAGTCTGTAACCCAAGGTGTTTGTAACTCGAGGTACAACTGTACTTCTAAGCAAATTGGTCAGAGCAGAGGAAAAGACAGGGACTCCCTCCTAACTATTCCACATACAGAAGCGGACCAAATCGGCAGCTGACTCTTATGTCAACACTGGTGATGGGGCAGCTTCCCCCACTAAACTTGAGACCTGTAGGCTAGCTTAGGGCATGCAAGGAAGACCACTACCAATTCTGCCATTGCAGCCACTTCCCCACCTGACCTGTTCCTGCATCTGCTGCCTGATGCTTGCTGTGCCTAAGGGAAAGGACGACCTTGAAACATATTGTGGAAAGTGTTTTTTCTTTCTGCACAACCCAATATATGTCTGCTCATAAGTAAGTCACACTGAGTTTACAACAAAGCTTACTCCCCAGTGAATGGATATAGGATTGCTGCTCTGTAATCTTGTTGCCTGAGGATTTCTGCATAAACAATGGATCAACTCAAACACACAGCATTCTTGAGAGACTCCATCTGACTAGCCATTCATTGCAGATCATATTTTAGGAATTATCTGGGCAGAATAGAATGTCCTTCCAGGCATGTGCTGCTTTGAAACTTTAGTCTGCTTATGTCATTTGAAACCCTGTTTGGCCCCGGTTGAAAAAGGAGCCGGATCCCACAGCTGCTGTGTCTGTATTGGTATTCTTTAAGAATGGAATTCACCAGGATCGAAAATGGAATCTCTAGGGCTGTATCCTCCTTTGTATGAATTCATTCATCACCATGAATTTAAAAACGTAAATAATGCCAAATGGTCGGTTGCCTATGAGAACCAGGATTATGGGCTACCAAGCTCAGGTTGTTTAAATACCTAAACTTAGGGAGGATTGGTGAAACAGTTCCAAGATATTTGCCTTTGACTGCTACAATTTAAACTATGCACATAGCTCCCATTACTGCCTTGAGCAGAGATGGAAAACAGCAGCAGCAGTGCTTATACAACCACAGGCCAACTTGGAACAAGGAAGGTTTCCACTCTTTGGCAGAGACTTTAATTTCTACAGAGTGTATGGAAATATGTGTCAGGGTCAAATATGAAAGAAAACTGCCCCCCTCCCGGTCTCTGATCTGGAAAGCCTCTCCTGTGTTGCAGCTGTGTGCTTTTTACATCCTGGACTTAATGGTCTTTCTTACAGAGATCTCCAGTCGCAAAGCACCTAATTGACACAATTAACATTTCTCCTCTTTCCTCCACCACCACCCATTCCATAATTTACCACTGCCTCTACCTTCATGATATGTTTGAACAAAATGGAGCAGCAACAACAGTCAATCCTGTTTTCTTTTTAAAGAACTTTGCAGTGTGCAGTTTTAAGCAAGGTTAAATCATAGCACCATCATGACCACAAGGAATAAAAATCAGTTTGCTTCCGCTGCCCAAATGCTGAACATATTTACTTGGGAATAAGCAATATTTTGTGAAGGAAAATATTTTAAAAGCAAAATTAATAAAATGAGCATCTGTAACTACAGCATATGCACGCACAGCTAACTGCCCCTGGCTATAACATGGTTGTGTTTTGTTTTTTTCATGGGGTGCTGCAGCAAGCAGTATCAACGCTGGAAGCCTGTGGCATGTTTGTGTCAGCCAGAGTGTGAATACAGAATCTGTATGCCATTGCCCTCACATTTCACTCTCTGGGTGGTCATTTGAGGGCCTCTTGGGTTGTGGGGCTTGGACTTCAGGTCCCAGGTCCAACGTTAGCTGCCATACTAGGCTGTTCCTCTAACATGTGGGAACTTTCAGTAGCTGCTCAGTGGTGAGAGAAACGTACTCTTTGTCTTTTCAGAGTCACTTCATCTGTCCTTACCTGATACACTTTACAGCAGAATCCTGACAAGGTAAAGTCCCTTGCCTAATTCTCTATGTGTTTCTGCCAGGGACAGGCAGGGCTCTGAAGAGTGTGGAAGCAGGGGACCAGGGGACTGACCCAGGAGAGGGGGGACAGCGATATATGGGGGTTGGCACCACCCACAAGGCAGGAGGCAGGATGGTCAGAGCAGTCCAAGACAGAGGGAGGCATGCAGGGTGTGAGGGATGGGCCAGTTAGAGCAGCTATGGCTTCCATGTAGGAGACACTGATTATCTAGAGCCATTTTGATCTTGTTTTAGGCTTAGCTATGGGACAGAGATAGCTTTGGTCCCCTTGGTGGTTGACCTATGCTGAGAACTAGACATCACTAGCTCTCTTTGAGAATGGAGAAGGGAATTTTTCCACTTGAGGTGAGAGCACAGGTTCATTAATATTTTTATCTGCTGGCTTAAAGCCTGTTGGTTCAGGTTCCTTAAACTGTGTCTGGAAAAGCAAGTTTCTGGTGATGTGTGTAAAGAGGTTGTTGGTGGCAAGAAACAGTTTTGCACAATCCAATCTTTTATTTTTTTGGAATGCTATTTCTGTAGAAAAACTTGCCAACTGTGAAAACAGAAATGAAGGGCCCTACACATTTTATGTTCAATGTGATTTGGCAATAGTAGCTAATCTTAAACTGACTTATTTGGTTCTATAAGATGAAAGTCTAATCGCAGTAATAAAAATAATCTCTCAGAAACAGATAAGATTCCCTTTTAGAAACATGTTTACACTACTGTATTTGGAAACCCATGACAGCTATCACAAGTATTAGATGGTTTACTCCTTGTGGAACTAAGCTGTTGTATTTGTGGAAGTTATAATTATCTTATATAATTCTGTTAATTTTCTTAAAAAATACAAAACAATAAAGTTTTAGGATAACCCTCCCTCCCCGTTCCATCCTAAGAAAAGTAGTGTGTTTATAAATTTATTATACGAAGCATGGGCATTGCAAGTGAAGGCACCTAAACTTAACATCTATGCCATGTAAGCATGCAGTGAACACATTCTATGGTCTCACATATCATGCTCCCTCACGACTCGGACTCCATGAGGCCACGCTTTTCCTTAGACTTTTAGTCCCCATCCTCCTCAGGATTCTCCTGATGCATTGTGAACAGGTGAGTTAGATGCATGGGTGTAGCCGGGGTGGCCAAGACCAATAAAAAATAATTAACTGAGGGTCTTCCCGCCCCCATTTAAAGCCTGCCCCCACCAACATAAATCCTGGATATGCCCATGATTAGATGTTTATTATCTTGTTTGTATGCTTGTTTTATATGGTTGCTTTCAGATGTATTGACACTGTTTATTATGTTTCAAAGTCCATTAGAGCAAGACCTTTATTCAGAAAACTGAAATGTCACAAAACAGGACACAAGCATTCAAGTTCTCCAACCCGTTTATCAAGCTATATCATAGGTCACCAGTCTGGGGAGGGGCATGGGCACATTTGCAAATAATAAAAACTGTTGCAGGCACCTTGTACTCATGGCAACCACACACACACACACAGAGAGAGAGAGAGAGAGAGAGAGAGAGAGAGAGAGAGAACGCAGTGCAACCCTTCCAAATTGTCTCTCCTCCATTCTAATTAGGTTTCAAAGAAGTCTCCTATTGTAGTCAAGGAAGCCTTCTACATAACTAACTAGGGAACATTTTGTTCTGCTGCTTGATACTAGAAGTCTTGATCCTGCAACGGAAGTGCTGGATCTCTCCAAGGCCTGAGACTGTCCCCTAAAAGGAAAAAAAAAAGCCATTACTTGTCAATGGCATTTTGAAAGCCTGGTCCAGGTTGTCTAACCTGAGCGAGGCTTTTCCCTCTGGATCTATGATGATTTATTATTATGCTTGCAGCTAACAACAGTATAGAGATGGGCAGAATGTGCAGATCATATCTTGATTGGATGCTGACAAGCCAGGCTTCGAACTAAACTAAGAAAGGTCATGTAGCATTTACAGAATTTGGAAGAAACCTAAGAGGAAGTACTTTGTATATGGAGGAAAGGTCAATGGAACAATGGCGAGTATATTCAAGCCGGACAACTTGTGGTATTAGTAAAATAGGTTAAAGTTTATGGCTTTGTTCCACATTCACCCAGAAACTTATAAGGCCATTTTAAGCAGGTACCACACCATTCATGTAGCAGCTATACAGTGGTAAGGTAAAGGTAAAGGGACCCCTGACCGTTAGGTCCAGTCGTGGCCGACTCTGGGGTTGCGGCCGAGGGAGCCGGCGTACAGCTTCTGGGTCCTGTAGCCAGCATGACTAAGCCACTTCTGGTGAACCAGAGCAGCACACAGAAACACCATTTACCTTCCCGCCGGAGCAGTACCTATTTATCTACTTGCACTTTGATGTGCTTTCAAACTGCTAGGTTGGCAGGAGCAGGGACTGAGCAACGGGAGCTCACCCTGTTGCGGGGATTTGAACCGCCGGCCTTCTGATCGGCAAGCCCTAGGCTCAGTGGTTTAGACCACAGCGCCACCCGCGTCCCTATACAGTGGTACCTCGGGTTAAGTACTTAATTCGTTCCGGAGTTCCATTCTTAACCTGAAACTGTTCTTAACCTGAAGCACCACTTTAGCTAATGGGGCCTCCAGCTGGCACCGCACCGCTGGAGCACGATTTCAGTTCTCATCCTGAAGCAAAGTTCTTAACCCGAGGTACTATTTCTGGGTTAGCGGAGTCTGTAACCTGAAGCTTCTGTAACCTGACGTGTATGTAACCCGAGGTACCACTGTAGTATGTAGTCAAGGAAATAATGAAAGAGTACCATGAGGTCATTTATCAATTTTTGCAAGCACGGGAGGTGGAAAAATTCTTGCATAAGGATAAAGGGGAAAGCAAAATGTAAGTAAGTGAGAACAATGTGACATTAGTTCCAGTTGTGTCAAATGAAGATAAGGCTTTGAAGAAGACCTCCCTGGACAACAGACAGCAGGACAGTCTCCTTTTTTCCATTGGTGAAACTTGCATTGGAGAGACTAGAAAAGGTGGACTTGCTTCCACTTGAAGACTGGAAAACTGGCCACCTTCCCTTACTGAAATTGTAAAGTTATGTTGCTACCTGTGTAAACTACCTGTGATCAATAATTACGTCCCCTGTGGTGATTAAAGCCATGTGGGTGTTTGTTTTGAATTGTCTGCTATCCTTGTGGACAATTGCACTGCCCTTGTAATCAATAAAACTGATTTATACCTTTCCCTTTTGTGGTCTGGATTTCTTTTCCTGATCACAGTCTGTATAACCCTGGAATCATTAGGACTTACTTTTGAGTAGACATAGTGGGGACTGCAGCCTAAGTCCGCTTCCAGTGCACTATTTGCTGTTTTCGAGATTTTTTTGGCAAATAAAATAAATACTGTTTGTGAAGTCAATATATGGCTATGTTAGGTGTGAATGATGCCATTATTAGCTGCACAAGATACAATGAAAACTGGAAATATCATTGTGAAATAAACAGCAGTTCACCCTTCCAAAACTCAAAAGTCTAGAACTGCTTATTATGAAGTCACCATCTGTCTTAAGCCTGCCATCATTCTATCAAACCTTGTGTCATCATCAACAGAATCCCTCAAAGTAAGCAACTTTTTAAGAGCTAAAGTTTTAGATAGTAACTGAATTTGTCAATAGAGCAGCTTGCAAAAGGTACGAAATAATATTTTCAAAGATAATGAAAGAACCCCCATTTATGACTGCAACAGCCCCCTTTTCTAATTATATATACAATTTAAAATATATAAATTTTAACAAATGTGTGGCTTTCAAAAAGAGAAATTTAAACAAGTGTCTACAACTAACAGGATCATCCCCTTTCGAGTTCAAATATGGGTGAAGGAAGTTAATCAGAAGCTGATAAATACCAAAGTATAATGAAGGAAAATTGACTTACATATATAACACTGTTGCTTGATCTATATGTAATATTTATTTTACCCTTGACCATTCTATAACACATACAAAATCACTTAGGTCTCCCACACAAAGACACACACAGCTGGTGCAATTGGACACAAATACAGAACCTAGGCATTCCAGATGTTGTTAGACTCCTGGTCCCACCAGCCTCCTGGTCCCACCAGTCCCACGCTGCCATTAAAGGCACTGGGCAGAAACAGGAAAAGGTGGAAGCCCCCTTTTTCTTTTTCTTTTACAGGAAGACATCTATAGAGAATGGGTAGAATCCTTTTGACTTGATTAGGCACGCATTGTTGCAAGGCAATACTCATAATCACCACTACTTTAGGGTTGCTGTATTTTGAAGAGCGAAAAGGACACATTTGCTGGTGCCTGGGGAAGGGAGGGGTGTGTGAGCAGGAGTTGGCAAGTACCAGGGCATGCTGTGGGTGGGGCACACGCTGGAGCAACATTGGAGGGTGCCAGGGAGGGATGCAGCAAAATTTGTGCATGCAAAATGGGTGGGGGGGGGGAGAGAGAGGGAGACATGTAAATAAAAAGCTGCCTCCTCCTCTTTGGGGTGTCCGTGGGGTGGTGGGAAGGCATACAAAATAATTAATTAAAGCCCAGGAAAAGCAATGAAACAAAATGGTGACTTTTTATGTAGAAGGAAGAGAAAGGGAGGGAGAGAGGGGGGGATAGGAGAAAATGAAAAGGAGAGAGAGAGAAGAAGAAGAGAGTGGTTTGGTACCAAAGGAAAAAAACTAGGACATTTTAGCAAAATCAAAAAATCTGCCAGGACAGAAATCTTTCCCCTGAAAAAGAGGGCATGTCCTGGAAAAAGAGGACTTATAGCAACCCTATGTGGCCAATGCTTCTGAAGTGAGTGATAATGATCTAACCTCCGCTTGACCCCTGTAGGATAGTCATAATCACGGATGTTCAGGATTATTTGTAAAGATAATGATGGTGTGGTTTACTTTTTATATCTCTGCTGTGGTAGCCCATTGGGTTCAGGAAACGACTCCTTCCCTTGTATATAAGCTAAGGTTACCAGATTTTTTTCAATGAATCCGGGGACACTTTTCAACTTTAATGGATTTTGTATGGGGACTGGTTTGTAAATCCAGGGACTGTCCCCGGGAAACGGGGACGTCTGGTAACCTTAATATAAGCTATTCATTAAATCCACTTGCTTCAAAACTGCTACATGCAGAAATTAGATGCTGGGTGACATTGGATGTTGGGCACCAAATAAAATTCTGCTTACTTAACAGGTGCCACACTGACTACCTTATTTGGGGCCAGGAAGGAATTTTCAATAGACTCAGACTGGCAAGTGCTTTCTTCAGCATTATCAAGCATGGTGTGCCTGCAGGTATGGAGTCCCTAGATGAAATTGGACGCAAACCCCTGTTTTCCTTAACCATTGGCCATGCTGGCTGGAATTAATGAGAACTGGATTCCAAGAACATCTGGTTTCCCTTCCCAGCTGTACAGTACTTATTCTTTTTGTGGCACCGTGCACTCGGGATTGCATCAATTGATCTGTAAGGTAGTAAGATGCAAAAGGGGACAAGACTTTACCGCTTTAATTGTTGTGTAGAAGAGCAAATTTCAATAGGTGTAGCTTGTAGCAGTGTTAGACTGCATAGACACCATGCATTTAAAGTACACCCCCCAGAAAACCTGGGAATTGTAGTTTGTTAAGGGTGCTGGGAACGGTAGCTCTGTGAGGGGTAAGCTACAGTTCCCAGGATTCTTTGGGGGGAGCTTTAGATGCAAGATGTGTACATATCCCCATACTAGAACTGAAGAGATTTGAATTAAAATTGACACTAAGCCATTAAAAAATGGCCAATTACTTTCACTCAGCCTAACTAACCTGCAAGGATTGTGGTGAGATTAAAACAGGTGGGGGAGAGCCATGTATTCTACCTGTGCTCCTTGGAAGAAGGATAGGATAAAAAGGAAAGGAAAATAAGTAGATGGTCTTTGCTACCTTCCCAATCTAGACTCCGTGAGAAAGGAGCTGCTGCTGTTATTGTAATAGAGGACTTTTCCTGAAAATCGGAATGCAGTAATGGATTATTACTAGTCTTAAGCATCTGCAAACTATTAGGACCTAATTTAAATAATAAGGCTTGATGATACTTCTCTGAGTAAGCACGCATTGTGCTGCACACTGTAACATATGATTCGAACCTCTGTGGACTGAGTAATGTTTGCTTTTTGTGAAGCACAAAATTATAACTAGGGTGGTAATCCTATAGACATGTATGAACAGTAAATCCTATGCTAACTGGAGTGTTCGACTTGAACTGGGGAGACATGACTTCAAAACCCCAGTAAGCCATGGGACTTACTTCTGAGTATAAATGTATTTGAGCAGACAATAAAAGCAGACTTCGATTGACCCATAACAATTTCTCTTATAACCTTTATCGATGCAGGTCTAAAAATTAAACCAAGTTTTAATCTGCATTAAAATGTATCATTTTCTGTAAGAGCGAACAAACCACAAGATACTGCAGCTCTGATAAATATGCATGTAAGTATTCCAAAGAAAGTTAGTGGCTGAGTGCCGTTGCAGTACTATTCAAAGAAGGATCTTCCTAAATTAGGATATTACTCCACCATTTATCACAATGTATCTTGGTGCCTTCCTGGTATTGAGTCCCATTCCCCAACAGCAATTACTTACCAGTATACAAGTACTGTACTAGAAATGTGGCAGACCCCACAGAATATGAGTGTACAGTAGAACTCTTAATTCTCCTGCCACACTTTCCAGAGTTATCACCAACCATGAAGACTGATTGGCCTGCAATTTAATTGTCATGCCACGCTACATTGCAGGCAACTGAATGTGCTGTGCTCCACATATGTAGCGACCACAATGTGCTACACATTTAAGTATTTTCCTGTCATTTACCCCTCACAGAGCTACTAGTGCCTGGATTCTTTGGAATGAAGCCATGTGTTTTAAATGTGTTTTAACCATATGGCGTGGATGTGACTTTAGTTTTGTCAAGTTTTGTGCACCCAGAACAATACACAAGAAGAAACTGTATGTTAATTGGAACTTCAAGGATTAATGTCTAAGTATCAAGGTGCAAGATTAGATTACAAGGTACTTTCAGGCAGTGTTTAGCTGGTGGTTGTTCACCCACAATCCATGTAGGGATCATGCAAATCACAGCTGGTGCGGCTGAAGTGGTATCCCCATTTATTGCAAACTCAAATTTGTTTACCTTTTCTGTACTCACAGCACTATGTATTTCATGCATGTCTTATATTTTTCACTACATTTGCCTTCTATTTGAGAGTTGGATAATATCTGCCTTGTTATTCTGCTTGTTCATCCTGGTGTTTATTGATGTGTTCTTGCAGTTAATCACCACAATCTAGAAATGGACGTTGGACCTGTATTGGCAAACACATTGTTATGGCTGTTAGATTCCCTCTCTTTCTGTTTGTGAAAAACACTGCATTTATTTGTTCCCTATCTGGCAACTGGCAAAACAACTTGAAACCATGGCTAGGCAGTAGCTGAGTGTGACAGAGCAGTGTAGCTAGTAGTCCATCCACAACCCTGTCATTCATGCTGGTTGGGGCAGGACAGGAGACAGACAAAAGCCTGCTTCAGGCTCCACCAGCCTGCAACTTGTGTACTGATTGGGCCCAATACTGTCAAGTGCTGGCTGTAGGGCCAGTTCAGGCCCTCCCCATTCTCATCCCCACTCCCAAAGAAGCCTAGGTCATAAATGTGTGACCAACCTCCTTAGTTTTCCTGAACTCCTGGATAACGTTGGAGGGGAGGCACTTTGTAGATTTACAGTGCAATCGTATCCATGTTTATTCAGAGAAGTATCTCATACTACGTTCAACGGGGCTTATATCCCTGCAAGTTTGCATAGGAGCACAGACTTCATTAGCTTAAGTTCTGCAGGCCACAAAACAGATTCCAGGTTTCACCAGGGCTACCGGGACAAAGTAATTAATTAATGAAATAAATGGTGTTGGGAGAGGAGCAACCATGATGTTTCTTTGTCCCAGCAACCCTTGGTGAAACCTGTTTTTCATCCAAGATGATCAAACTGGGGCAACAGTCCTATGCACATTTACTGGGAAGTAAGCTTCATCCTACATAGTGAAAGCGGGACTTGCTTCTAGAGGAAACATGCATAGAGTTGTGCTTTAAACCTACACAACTCCTTTTGCACGTGCTCTTAATATGGTGGCATTGTTTACTTAATAACGTTACAACCTGCGTTGCTTGGAATTTCCACGAGGCTCAACTCCTTCCTGCTCCCCTTCTTCATAACATGCAGAAAACTCCACATTCGAAGAAGAAAAATATTAGTTTATCAGAAAATCGCCTCATACCGAGTGAAACTAGCGGTCAGAGTACTAGCTCAGTACTCTACACTGGTTGTTATGGGAGTAGCAGCTCTCCAGGGATTTTTAGACAAGAGTCTTCCCCTGTCCTAATTGCAGATATCAGAAGTTGAATGTAAATAATATGCTTTACTCTTTCCCAAATACCTGGATGTTCCTAATTAAAAGTACTGCCCTCTAACGTTACTGCTGCATTTGTTCATTTAACAGAATCAACCTGCCATTTTTCATGCCTTCTCTCTGACTTCATCATATCGTCCTGGCTTTCAGAACGAATGCCGAAGCTTAGCCCTAGTTCCCAAGAAACGAATATTATTATATGTAAATTCTGATTTATTTTTTTCTTCCTCCCCATCATAATTTAGGCTGCCAACCTAATCCCATTTACCTGGGAATCAACCCTGCTGAATTTGACAGGACCTACTTCCGAGTAGACCGGGCTGGGACTGCACCGTTAATTAAATCATACTTGCGGGACAACCTTTCTCGCCGTCCCCACATAAATCTGAGCTTCGCAGTGGGAGAGCGCGGGCTCTTCCCTTGACACTGGCGCCCCTAGCGGCTGTCCGCTGTTGTTCCCAAGCGTTCTCCACCAATCACCAACCGAGCTCCGGCTCCAAGGCAACCCTTAGCCCCGCCCGCCGCCCCTCGCTCTCCGGCTTCCCCCTCGGAGCTCCGCCCCTCTCCATCCGGGGTAACTGCGGCTGACTTTGGGCTCCCAAACGGGAAGCGCCTGGTCAGCTGATCCGTTCCCCGCCGGTCGTCACGTGATGGTGCTGGCAGGCGCCGCTGCTCCCGCGAAGGCCATGGAGTGACGGGAAGGGCCCCTTTCGGCGTCCGCCGGTTCCCCCCGCGCCTGAGCTCCGCCGCTCCACTCGTGCCCCGCTCTGCAGACGCCGGTGAGTGAGAGGCCCCGGCGGCAGCCCCCTTAGGGCAGGCTGGGCCACTAGGCCCCTGGTGCCTCGTCCGGAAAGGAGGCAGGTTCCCCGCTTCCCTTCGCCCTGACCTCTGGCTCTCCTTACCGAGAGGGTGGCCGGAGGGCGGATTTCTCTCCTGGGGACCGCTGGGTTTTTTAATGGGTGCTCTCAAGCTTGCTTCCCCCGCGCCCCACTCAGGTCTTCCCATTGGTGGTGTCTTAATATTATTATTATTATTATTATTATTATTATGATTATTATTATGGATTAGCGGCGTCAGTGGGGCACGGCGGTCATTTGCGGGCTAGATCCCACTTCCTGAAATAGTGCAGTGCGTGTAAAGGCTGGCGCCACGGCGAAGCTGCCGACCTAAGCTTTCGCATGTGGGGGTAGTAACAAGCGAAATCCTGCAAATCTGTTCCTCGCACGTTGACAGGAGAAAGGCAGAAGCAAAGGACGAGCCCTTCACAAACAAACGTGTCTTTATTTTTTCCGTGTGGAGGGTCTCTTCAAAGAGCTGGATATCCAGTCACATTGCAGTTTAGTTAAGTGTACTGATTCTCCCTCCCCCCTTCCAATTATTTAAATCATGCTGACATACCAATCTCATCTTGCAGATTTGTGTGTTCTTTTACGACTTTGTTCATTCATCTCCTGCCACCCAGAATAAATCAGATCTCTATAAAAAAATACTTTGCTGGCAGGCTGTCTATTGTTGAGTCTTGTGACAGCAATGTGAAAAGATGTCCTCTAGATCAAGGGTGGGCCCTCCAGATGTTGTTGCAGCCCAACTCCCATGACACTTATTGGTCACGCTGGCTGGGGACTCTGACAGCATCTGGAGGGCCACAGACTCCTCACCCCTGGGCTGGGAGTCTTTGGTTTGAAATATTTTTATATTGTTCCTTAAACAGATTGCTCTCTCCTTAAAAAAGAACTGCTTTCTGTAAGTTCCCTTCAGCATTGTTCTGCAACACAAGGGAAAGCAGTTTGTCTTAAAAAATTCAGTATAGGTAGATTAATTTGAGTTGGTTTATCAGAACTTAACCCTTAGATTTATCTAGTGGTTAGCCAAATATAGGGTTCCACTGCCTCCAGGCTGTCACTATTTGGAGGGATGGATTCAGGCACATACCAGGAACTTAGTTTTGCACAGTTAAAGTGCTATGTCACTCTAGCACAAGAAATCCATTTTCTGTGGTTAGGGAAATGGAAGGGAAATGCACTGAAAAGTGAGATAAACGACTGATTAACAGGAAGACAAGCACCCCATAAGTGAATTAGGATGAATTCTCCTTGTCATGTAACCATCCTGTAAACAAATGCTCAATAAAGAACAGACATAGCTGAACCACCTTGTAAGCTTAGTGTAAGCAAATGGAAGAATGCTGAATTAATGGGTTTATTCAGTTTAACATACTACTGCTGCTTTTATGGTATTCCTTAATACTAGTGATTCCTCTAAAGATAAGCACTCTTTAAAAAAACATTACTTTTCTCTTCATTTCAAAAATACCAATTTTTATACATAGATTACTCATTCCTATTTCTATTTAGTTTTAATCCACTTGCATTTTTAAATGTGTGGATATCTTATTCTGGTTTATTTAAATGCAAGGCTGCTTTTGCTAGGACTAAGGAAATTGAGATAGGAAGATCTAATATGTTATTGAATTGTTAAATAGTATTTTCTGTAAAGAGCAATGGAAAAAAGTTTAGTGATAATGGATACATAGACTATACTTTCCCCTACGTTCAAGGATTTTGAGTGGGGAGAAGTGACTAGAAGATCCAGAGACCCTTTTTCACACAGCTCTGGTGCTAGGAGACCTATGTTAATCAGCACAGGAGAGTGCAAGTTGACAATTGAAATTGACACCTTTAACACAAGTTCCCTATTTAAAAGTTCTAGGCTATGGTATGTGAATTTTCTTCTCTTCCTTTTTTCATTCTCCTGTGTAAACTGTATAAGTAATGTCTGAAATCAATCTCAGTACTTCCTTATTCTGAATAGAGTTCATTGTGCAAACTCTAAGAACAGTTGAAGTAGTTTCTTCCCCTCCCCCCAAAAAAACCCCTCCATCCAATGAATTGTCAATGACACATCTTTGCACTTGAAGTTACCCTGAGAGTTCATCCAAGAAAAAACAGCCATAATTTTGTGTGCTCTATTTTGGCTAGACATGAATCAATTATACTTCTTAAGAGATGTAGTTTCAGTCCTGTGAGGAATAACAAAAGGGGATTTTGATTTGGGTGCACATTTTCAGTTCACATTTTAAGCATTTTATTAAACTGTTTGAGTAGAACTTTACTATTGTTGTTGTTTAAGCAGTTGTGGAAGTGTTGTACAATGTGCTAATAGTTCTCATGAAGCCTAATTAGCCCTAAAAGCAAAGTGTAGCACTTCAGCTTCGCAATTCAGTAATATAGCAAGTAATAGCCTAAAATATTCCACAGTCTCATACACTCATTTTGTTATAGGAGCTGATAGGAAGTTAAAGTCCTACGCTTTCTAGTGTATTAGTCATATGAATATCAGGGAGGTTGCGTAAGTTTGTCCTGCTGGGCTCCTACAACATCTTTAGAAGTTACATGGCTTGCTGCTATTCAAAACTATGTGAATAGATGTTAGGAAGGTTACAGTTGAGTTTATTGTGCTTTGTGTTGATGCAAGGTTCTGTTGCCTAGCAAGATAGGTGTCCTGAGAAATATCACCACATTTTTGGAAGGGCCCCTTAAAGGCAAGTTATTATACAGTAGAGGGAAAAACAAATAAACTTCCATAGCTAAGGGTTCATCAAGAAACAAAACTTTGAGGAGAGGGGGATGAGTGACTGTCATAAACTGTATCCTTCCCAGTATAAATATAGTAACAGTATTTCCTTTTTAAAATGGTTATATTTCCCTAAACGAACTGAAACAATAGGAAATATATTTTGTAAAAAATAATAATCTGAACATCATATAGTGTACAGTGTCTTTATGCTCACAATCGCCATACAACATGCAGCAATATTACTGGTAACTGTGGAACCAATTGCCCTGCCCTCAGATTATACAGATTAAAGATTTCTTGTAGCTGGGCAGAACAGCCTCAGAACCCCCTTGCCTATTTATGGTAAGAATGGCAACATGGCACTATGTTGTACCGGGGTATTGTTTAGGAAGGTGGTTATTTTGCGCGGGGTGTGTGTTGTTGCTATTGTTAATGTTATTTTTTGTATTTTTATTTTGGTTCTTATGTGGAAAATGTTCAGTTTTGTGTACTTTTTGATGTTTTGTTTATTGTCTGATATGTTGTAAGCTGCCTTAAGCATGGTTTTAACTTTGGAAAGGTGGCATACAAATAAAATGATTGATTGATGTTTAACATTCCATGTGCACAAGCATATCAGCTTGCCAGATGGAACAGTCCTGCCCCACTGCCTCGTTCTGGATTATGGGCAGGAGGAGGGGGAGGAGCCCCATTACACAAGTGAAATATTTTGTACAGGGCTTCCTATACAAACCACTTGATATTAGTAAAGAAGGGGGGGGGGGATTGCTGCAAAACAATTGACCATTCAGCATCACAAAAATTCTAATCTCAAAATAGAAGTCTACATAATTCTATATGTAATAAAGAGATCTTTTTCACAGGCTTTCCCTGACCAGGTTAGGCCCTGGTTTATGTGTATTAATGCATTGAATCTGTTTTAAATGCTTTTTGTTTTCATGCAGTTTTATTGATTTTAGGCTGTATTTTTGTTTTAATGGATATTGTTTCACTATTGTATGTAAGGCACACTGCTTAGAGACTTTTAAAATATGCAGTGGTTTAGAAATGCTTTTAAGTAAGTGTTAAAACGTATGCCGGGAGGGCAGTATAGAACAGTGCGCCGCACCGGTGGCCCAGAGGTGGAACAGAAATTAAGTTATATATTCTGAAAGGACCTTGTTCTCTATTGTTATTTAAATGTTTTTTCCTGTCTTTCGCTTCCCCAGTGTTTTACCTCTATCTTTCAAAATCATCAGCGTCGCAATAAAGTGGCAAAAATGACGGAGTTCTGGCTGATTTCTGCTCCTGGGGAAAAAACATGTCAGCAGACATGGGAGAAGCTGTGTGCTGCAACCATAAAAAATAACAACCTTTCTACCAATGCAAAGTTTAACATTCCAGATTTAAAGGTATACCCATTCAAAAGCGCATGGTTTTGTATTCAAACTGTTTGCACCTTAAGTTTAGGGGAAATGAGACATGATGGTACAAACACAGCACGCTCCTATTGCCAAATAATATTTGCCTGCTAATGTTACTTTGCTTACTAAATGAAGTACCGTAATTGTAAATCACTTACCTAACTTGTGAATTTGTGGAGTGCATGCTCCTATCTTCCACTGGAACTATATAGTAAAGGGGCTGTTAGGCTTTTTGAAAATTCCAAATTATATTTTGTTTAATTTGCCTCCCTGAATGCAGTATCACAAGCTAATGCTGAATGTACTTGTGATATAGAACAAATGGTCAGACCAACTTAGAAAACCATTTTCTATTCCCTACTAAGATTCATGGACTCCTGTTCCAATGTACTGGCATGGATAATCTCTAACACTGTAGTTGCAGGCAGATGATAAATAAAATTATTATCTTTAAATTTCAATGCAATGTTGTTTTAAAAAAGGAAGACAATTTTTAGACTGAAATCATATGCATGCAAACTTGGAAATAAATCCCATTGTATTTAATGTGGGACTTCTTTATGTTTAAAAATGCATAGGATTGCACTGTTAGTCTAATAGTTCCTTCTTACAGTTACCTTGTTATATATGTTCCATCTAAAATAATTCTCATTCTTTCCTTTATAGGTTGGTACCCTTGATGTGTTAGTTGGCTTGTCTGATGAGCTGGCTAAACTGGATACATTTGTGGAAAGGTAACTACTTTTTAATATCCACCTAATATCACTGCTCACGTTTCTTCCATTTTGTTGCAATATAGAAGCCTATGTATCATCTGCTAATTGTCTGGTTTTTAGGTCAACCAGCTTAATGACTGTCAGTGTTAGCACATAATGAAAAGTGAAGAACCTTTGTGGAATAAACCATACTGTGCATGCAGCCTATTGCTCCCACATACCTCCTCTGCTGTGAGCAGATAAACTAAACAAGGAAGGAGTCATTTAGTATTGTGACCAACCCCAGGGATATGCTTTGCTTTTTCCTAACACGCCAGGATAGCTAGCCAGCTTTAAGTTGCAGTTTGCTTTTGGCATTCCAATCCTTGCTTGTTATTGCCAAACTGTGGTTTCAGTCCTGAGTTTGTGTAATGATAAAGCTATCCCTGTCTTATTTTCTTTACTTTGTCAGTTGCCAGCAATCAGGTTACGTGCACAGTATGGTTTATTATGCCATATTTCTGAGTCTCCAACAATATTTTGGGTTAATTAGCTACTTCTTGGTTTGGACAACCATAACAAGTCACAACAACCAAACTGGCAAGCAGTGGTTTGAGTTTGCCCTCCAAACTAGGTATGGAATTCTAATCCTGCTTTGCTAGGGAGGGTAACAGGTGAAAACAAGGATCACCTGGAGGCTCTGGAATGCTACCTGTGAACCAACCCAATGTGTTAGTCTTAAGTACTTGCATGTTTTGGAACGTGTGATTGTGCTTTGACTGTCTGCATTGCTAAAATGATCTCTAAGAACATAAGAGCCCTGCTGGATCAGATGAAAGGCCCATCCAGTTCAGCATTCTGTTCTCATGGTAGCCAAACAGGTACAAACAGAAGAAGCAAGAGTGCAACAGCACTCCCCCTATTTTCTAAACCACCCTGAGACCCCTGGGTATAGGGCAGTATATAAATTCTTTTTTAAAAAAAATTTTAATTTTTAAAAAAGTAAAGGGACCCCTGACCATAAGGTCGAGTCGTGGCCGACTCTGGGGTTGTGGCGCTCATCTCGCTTTATTGGCCGAGGGAGCCGGCGTACAGCTTCTGGGTCATGTGGCCAGCATGACTAAGCCACTTCTGGAGAACCAGAGCAGCGCATGGAAACGCCGTTTACCTTCCTGCCGGAGCGGTACCTATTTATCTACTTGCACTTTGACGTGCTTTCAAACTGCTTGGTTGGCAGGAGCAGGGACTGAGCAACTGGAGCTCACCCCGTCACGGGGATTAGAAACACCGACCTTCTGATCGGCAAGCCCTAGGCGCTGTGGTTTAACCCACAGCGCCACCCGCATCCCATATAAATTCAGTTTTTTAAAAAAGATCCCTAGCATCTAATCTTCAGAGACATACCGCCTCTGATACTAGAGTTAACTAGTGCACTTTATCGCCTGACACGGGAGCGATTTTTAGATATTGGCCTAACAGAAAGCAATGAAAAATTCTTTGAATTGAGTAAAACTGACAAAAATCAGAGAAAGTGCCCAGTCTTAAATGACACATAGCTTTTGAAGAGCAAAGAACAGATCTTAAACCATAACAAATTTCATGAGCAGCATTTTGGAGTGTATCATGGGGGACAATTTGTTGTCAGTTTGAAACAGTTCTGTGAAATCAATTGTGACATAATTGTGAGTCTCATTTGATACAGCCCCCAAGTTGCTGAAACGTTTAATCCACAGACAGAAAGACGAATAGGATTTTAATTTTATTTTAATTTTTCTCTTCTCTTCAGTGTTGTCAAGAAGGTGGCACAGTATATGTCTGATGTGCTGGAAGACAGTAAAGATAAAGTTCAGGAAAACCTTCTGGCCAATGGAGGTAAATGTTAGCTTTCTGAGAAGGGTGACATTGAAAGTTGATGGTTTGAGCATAAATTCAGAAGTGATGCATATGAGTCATAGGAAAGCATTTTCTGCAACACAAGTGATCGCAAAAATTCAAAGCAAGCAGAAAACCTAGAAACCAACCTATAAATATAATATCTAAAAGGAAGCGTGCTCTTCGGCTGTAGTTCTGCTTTCCCTACCTTGTTTATAATTCTAGATTTTTATGTGATCAGTGTCTTCTCCTTAGTTACGTTAAGCACAAGCTTTTCATGTATGCTAATTTAAACATCCTTGAAATAGATAGATATGTTCATTGCATTAAAAAGATATACAAATAATTATGATGATACTGATCTTGTCCATTAAATCTTTGAGTGTGATATCTAATAATCGGCATATTCAAAGTAGCCCCAACTGAGAACAAGGGCAAGATACTTAGGTCTGTTGTTTTCAATAGGTTTGATCTCAGTGCAACTTAGTTGGCTATCACCCTGAGTCTATAGTATCAGAAAGAAATGAAAAATACTGTCATACCCAAAGAATAGTGTGAAAGATGCCCTGTTGGAATGCTGATCCATTTTTTCCCTTGCAGTCCTATTAAAAAGTGACACCACAGATGCTTTTGTAAGAGTAGGGGTGCCATTTCTGAATACCAGTGAAAAAATTGATGTGATGTGTGTAATATGCCTTCAGAGTTTACTAAAGTAACTTCTGAAAGAGGGTTGGGGAATCTGTGGCCCTCCAGATGTTGGAATCAAGCTCCCAGCAAGTCCCAGCTAGCTTGGCCAATGATTGAGGCTGACGTCCAACAATCTCTGGAAGGCTGCAAGTTCCTCAACCCCGTTCTAACAAGCGTTTCATCGCCCCTAAACCAGTGTATCACGGCTGGCTAAAATAAGTGTTAAGCTGTCCCAGAGTAGCTTTTTATAATTGGTTACCACCTGTAAATCTAGGTTATCATTAGGTGACCTGAATAAATAGAACACAGCAATCCAGTATTTTTAATTATGTCGAAAGAAATTGTCTGGTGGGGGCCACTTCTGCTCCTGTAGTACTGTCACAACAATGCCCTGTCAAAATGCCCCCCTCTCAGCAACTAAAGGTAATGGGGGTCCATCCTCTTATTGCTTCTGATCCACTCTAATGATGTATGTACACAAAATTCATATATGAAAAGAAACATCCCAAACAGCATACCTTTTAATATGGCGTTGCTGCAATGGCTTCTAAACTTTCTTACACTACATATAATCTTTCCTGTGTTTTAAAAGGCAAACATCTATATAAAGTCTCCAGGAGCATTGCTTGGTAGGTGTATTTATTCATTCATGCAGGTTGTGCGCCATCCCAAATCGTAAAGTTCTCTGGCTGGCTTAAAATAGTTGTGTAAAAAAGCAACTGAAATTCCAAGTAAACATAGCCATTTTTAAAAGATGGGAACCCTAGATAAATAAACCAAACAGAACTCCACCCACCTAAAGTTAAAAACAGATTTTAGAAAAATGGGCCAGATTACTTAAATGATTTAAAAGTGAGCAGAAAGGTCTTCTTAAGGATAAGAAATATGAAGCCAGGCTGTTCCATAACTGAGATGCCACTCTCCCAGCAGTGACTCACCACACTTCATTCAATGGGGGCAGCCAGAGCTGGGTCTCTGAAGAGGAACTTGAGGTCTGAGTAGGTACATAGAGGAGAAGATGGTCTTTCAGATAGCCTTGGCCAAGTTCAGAGCTTTTGAGGTTAAACCTGAATTTTAAATTGTGCCCATAAATCAGCCGGGAGCCAGAACACCTCACAAAGCACAAGTTTGTGCTCAGTTTGCCAATACCAATATTCAATCATTGTGTTCACAGTTGATTTGGTCACCTACATAACAAGGTTCCAGTGGGACATGGCAAAGTATCCAATCAAGCAGTCTCTGAAGAATATTTCAGAAATAATTGCCAAGGTAGGTTTATATTATCCAAAGAGGTATGAAACTTGTGTTATAATCTCTGTGGTACATGCACCAGGGTGTGGTAAAAATTGCTTCTGCTTTTTAGTCTCTTTGATGTTCTTTTTTTAAAAAAGAAGAAACCATCAAAAATCCCCAAAGTGACGAACAAGTGCAGAAAGCTTCTGTGGTGCAAAAGCTCCCCCCCCCCCCCAAAAAAGCATACAGTGATTTATCAGGCAGATCAATGAAAACATTGACCTGAGGTTTTAGGAAATGGAAAATTGCCTCCTATTAACATTAAGAAAGGGGGGAACCTGGAAAAGGTCAAGTAGTAGACTAACCTCTCATCAGGGTCTTGCATTCTCTGGAAATATAAATACGGTTAATAAAATATAGATATGCAACCCAGTTGGGCATCTTACAGTATTGAATACTTGTAAGTGACAAAATTGGTATTGATCAGACATTTCAGAGGAAGGAATACAGAATGGAAACAAAGCTATAAAATAGGCACAGTTGCACATGGTTAAAATAACAAAATCCAAGTAAAGACATCATCGTTAGCAGATTATCAAGTATAGTTCCAGATTTGCCATGTTTGTCTTGTTCAGTGCAAACCTACAACACCATAAATTTGTATTCGTTTATAGTTTGCCCATTTATGAAGGCTTAGTCCTACACTGGCAAATGTGGATTATCTTGTCCAAAAGATTATTGATCTAATTTTCTTGTCTGTCTGTGCAGCCTTGCACCACAGTCCTAACTCAAAGGCTTGTTCTCTCCTACAACTTATGCCTTCTCTCCAAACTGGCAGGATGTAGCAATCCTGTTTCCTAACCGCACTAATTGTGACTAAGACTCCTCTATATGGCATTTGCCTTTGACAAAAACCCAAGCCTTTTCTTTTTCTTCCCATCCCCACTGCCCTGCTTGTTTCTCCTATAGATATTTGGGAATGGATGGGAATAGCTTCTAATTAGGGAATAGCTCAAAGAAGGGAAGCTCTTTTTCCAGCTGCAGGGCGGCTGGCGACTGCTCTCTAGGAAGAGATTCATCTTGCTTAGTGAAATAGCTGGTAGATTAACTGTCTAAATAAATCATCACCAATGATGAATGGTGCCATTGTGCTAAAGAGGAAAGGGAAGATAAAGCCAACTAAAGTGCCATTTGTGGATAGTGAGGCGTGCAGTTGTAGCCTTCCCTGGGTGGTCACCACAGCCAAATCATTGCTTTTCTTCTAGTTGGCCTCTTGGCAATTCCCTGCAGTAATTCCCCAAATATTTCATAGCTTCACATAAGTATGGGAACAATAACTATTCTGTATTGTAAAAGGAAGTAAATAGTCCCTCCCTGCCAGCTCTGTGATCAGTTTTGTTTCCAGTCCTTCAGAAAACTCTTGGGTGATGCCTTTCCCTTTCACCGTGAGCACTGTTTACTTGAGCAGCAATTCATTAACTACCAGATCTTTCAGTAGATGCTCCTAAATACCACTTTTATCTGCTAGATTTCAAATCAGGCATACTTCCTTGAACAAGCTTCTGTAGTCCTTCTGTGTTAAGGTTGAAGCAGGAACTGCCACCCAAGTTCACAGTAAACCATTAATTGTTTGCTGTGATGTGCTAAATGGACCACAGTGGGTGGTATCCCCCTATTTTACAGAGAGTAGGACCAATTAAGACTGGAGTTAGCCATGGCTATTATTTTAACTGGGACTACTCTGAGTAGGATGAGCATTGGATATAGCCCTGTGATTTTGAAACTATTCTATTGGAACAACTTAGGAAAAAAGTTGTTTCAAGGCTGAGAATCCACATGGGTTTTCCAGAAAGGATCCAAGACCAGACCTAGTTAGAATTAAAAAAATAAATTAAAAATAATTTTAAAAAAATAATCTTTGATGGAAAACTCTATGGTTGAGACCCACAGGCTGCCAGAAAAAAAAACTGGGAGTCTAGGGCAACAGTACCTCTTAAGGTGCACTTAAAACAGAGAGGAGTTTCAAGAGTGATTTGATAGTGTATGAGGTTAAATGTCCAAAGGGAAAGGAATTTGAATTCCACTGGGTGTGTGGAGGCCCTGGGGTAAGCCTCAAGTATGTTTCTGGATCCCACCCCCACATCATTAGCAACTTCAGTGACTGTTCTAGCCAAGTGCAAGCTCCGTTGAAATGGGTCATATATGCTACAAAATAATGCTATTTCATTACTTCTGAGAATAATTTTCTGTCTTTTAAAAAAGTTCATAAAAAGGGGATTCCAAGTCGTAATCCTTTTTAAGGCAATTACAGATTTTTCGAACTCAGTTTACTAATATAGTAAACTTCTTTAAGAAACTGTGTGTAAGTGATAATCTGTGGCCTTCTTCATCCTGGTGTCCTCCAAGGGCATATGGAAAATCTAGTCCAAAACATCTGGAGGATAATAACTGGAATGCTGGCCAGTGAATGTTGTCTCGTTTTCCTAGCCTGATACTCATTTGCACATAATTGTCATTTTTATAGGAAAGTCTAATGCAGTATTTAAATCCTTCTTAGAAAACACTGATATAGTTTTGCTTCTGAATTTTGTCCTTTAAAGGGAGTGACTCAGATTGATAATGACCTGAAGGCAAGGGCGTCTGCATACAACAACCTGAAAGGCAACCTTCAGAACTTGGAAAGGAAGAATGCGTGAGTTGTCTTCTTCTGTAAGGTGATCTGAAAGCAGGCTGATGAATTTGATATGTTCAGTATGACTTTTGATTTCTGAATTCATACATTTCTCAGTAAGGGCCTAAGTTAGCAGACTGCCCTACCTCTGGGTTTGAACATACTGTACAAGATAATGGTGGAGTTAAAGCCACATTTGAAACAATCTAAGAAAAAAATCTGAAAAGAGAGGGAAGAAACATATTTGCCATCATGTTGAAGTCATACAGAGAATTGTACAACAACCAGCCATATAGTTACTTGTCAGTCTTGAGTATCACAGCACATGATCTTTGTTTTCAGATAACATTATCACATCACAGCTATAATAGAAAATTTAAGTGGCGGGCTCTGCATATCATGCAAGTTTATCTGAAAACTTGGGATTTCATACTTTACCAAGCTTGTTATCCACTCACTTGGATTGAGATTTTGGCTATTTGTCAGTAAAATAATTGATTGATTTTGAGGCATGTCTAATTGATTATAGCACATTAGGAGCACTATAAAAATTGTAGCTATTCGCTGCCAAAAGTCTTATTATTCAGATCAAATTAAATATAAGAATTATACACTCATTTCTTGATCTTCTTGTTCTTTAACAGGGGAAGTTTGCTAACCAGAAGTCTGGCTGAAATTGTAAAGAAAGATGACTTTGTACTTGATTCTGAATATTTGATTACGTTGTTAGTGGTTGTACCAAAGTAAGTCTGTCTCCTGGTCCCTAAAAGAATCCTTGCTGAAACGTAAAGACAAGCATACAGAATGTATTAAGAGGAAGGGATATTTCACAGAATGATTTGTTTGCTAAAACTGGTATGTTACCATGGAACAATTAAAGGCACATGTGGAAATGTGCAACCCACTTCTAAGGGACAGAGGAACAGACATTGTCTTTACATCGTCTCAACATCAGCAAAAGCATTCAATGTTTGCATTGTAAGTTGAAGCCCTTTCACAAGCACTGCAAAATCTGTTCATTTATGAAGTCAGTTGAGAAATCTAGCAAAGCTGCGAAAACTGACCTCCAGGTTTCAGAAATTCTCATTGATTTGCTCTAACCTATTGAAGTGTTTAGCTTGTAAATTGGATTTACTCAAGTCAGTCAACATTTTGCTTCTTATCGCTGCATTTATCTTCCCTGCCCTAACTCTCTCTACATTAGCCTGCAATCTTAGTAAAGTATTAGCAGGCCAGGCAAACGAGGCTATTATTTGTAATAATATTTTAGTCAAAGTAAATTGTGTTGAGGATGTATCTGAGTTGGTCGAAGGATGCCGATAGCTCATGGAAATTTATTAGCTTAAAAAAAAAGTAAAACTGGGAATACTAAATAAAAAGGTATTGTCTTGGGAAAAGAAGACATTTTTAGGCCAATAAAGAGTTGAAACTAAAGAATAAGGTGTTGAGTTTAGCTTCTTGCTTAATTATGTAGAACATTCTGTACATCTAAAATTATATACACAACAAAAACTTAGTTTCATATTTCTATATTTAATTTTACCCCATGCCTGCTTTATTCTGGGTGTTGAATGGGGCTTGCAGTGCAAACCTATGCATATTTGCTTTTAAAGTAAGTGTCCATAAAAATAAAATGAAAAATATGCACTTTGAGTTGTTGTTGTTGTTGTTGTTGTTACTACTGTTGTTTTTATTGTTATTATATCCCATTCATCTGGCTGGGTTTCCCCAGCCACTCTGAGTGGCTTGCAGCATAATAAAAACATCAAGTATTAAAAGTTTGATCTCTGCTCTAATGCAGTGTTCTACCCTGTGAAAACCAGGAGTGCTTTTTTCCTATGCAATAAAAACAAGAGTTTGCAATAGGTATTGTTCATTACAACAACTTCCTTGCAAGTCCTGGGTCAACAGTATGATCTTAAAGCTGTACTGGAGAACTTAACTCTGTCTAAGTCTTAAGCTGTACGCACCACTGGGAATGAATCCCTGGAGTTCAGAATAAATTGAGTAAAGATACATACAATAGTGCTATAAAACTATTTCCTGACTTAGCACCTGACAGAGCAACATCTGATGCAGTGCAAAGTTCTTCTGTAGATGGAAAGGAAACTAGGCAGCCCCTCTTTGTATTCATGGAGAAAGCTGGAGGACACATCAGACGGCTCCTTGGATCCTGGGTGTATCCTGTGTGTACACCCAGTGTATCCTGAAAACACTCGTGGTGCTGATAGTGGCAAAAAGAACTTTGTGCTCCCTTCCCCAGGGATTTTGGTTAAGACAACTAATGCTTAACTTTTCCATCTTTAGGATAAATTATAATGACTGGATGAAGCAGTATGAAACTTTAACGGATATGATAGTTCCACGGTCCAGCAAGTAAGTTTGATTCCACTTACTTAGGAACACAGTTGAAAATAGGCTGATGTACTCCAAAAAAAGGAGAAACAGCTTTTGGAGACTTGGTTTGCCCAGTACTATAACACCCCCCCCAAAAAAAAGTTAGTTCTCTTTTAGAATTCTTTCATCACCTTGTGATTTGAGTCTTTGAATCCGTTTCCCCAGAAACTGCATTCCTGAACAATGAATACAAGTGCCACCTTATACTGAGTCTGGTTCCAGTAACGCCCAGTAATGTGTGCAGCCAGCTGTACTGTTGGCCACAGCCCAACCACATGGTACAATTGTTAGGAGAGGTGATGTTCAAAAAGGCATATTTTTGTCATTTGGACTTGAAGGTTGAAAGTCCAGTAATCTTCTACTGGGCCAACTGCATTAGAGGAACCTTTGGTTTGCTCAGAATTTGTTTTATGGGGCAAGGGCGGGTGCAACTCTCATTCTCGCCCCTCCTCTGAAGCAGGATCTGTTCTTCAGTTCGAATGCTCCATTCACTTTACTAAGCAGGCAAGATTGGGAAAGCTACTGAAAGCTGTTAAGTAGTGTTGCAAATTTGAGGTCATTTTCTGAGAGAACACTTAAATTGCACTCAGCGGGTTTAATGCAGCTAGCTTTGCTCAGAAAGGACAACGCTTTGAATGTGAAATGCGACTCGAGCACTTCTCCTGTGAAGCGTGGCAAAGGTGAGCTGCAATTACTCCTCTAATAGAGGTACACCATCTGTAAGCCTAGCTCTGTAATCGGAAGCAGTACAACTGTGCAGCAGCAGCACATAAGCTGTTTTTGCTGGTCTTGCGTTACAGGTTACAGTTTTTATTGCCGTATGTCTGTTCCTTTATTTTTTGACCTGTACTCCCCGGTGTCTTTCATTCTTTGCAGTGTTCTTTCGGAGGACCAGGATAGTTATCTCTGTAATGTCACCTTGTTCAGGAAGGCCGTGGATGAGTTCAGGCACAAAGCCAGGGAAAACAAGTAAGTGGTCCTCCTCCCAGGTTGTTTTTCTGCAAAAAAGCAATTGTAAAGCAACCTAAAATGGTCTGCTGGTCTCCCGATGCAGGTTTATGGTCCGCGACTTTCAGTATAATGAAGAAGAGATGAAGGCAGACAAGGAAGAAATGAACAGGCTGTCTACTGATAAGAAGAAACAGTTTGTAAGTTCAATGTGTGTTAAATACATTTGAAGATAATTCTTCAACACCCCCCCAAATAGTTTTTCCTTCCCTACATCTGCCTTTAGGGACTATTGAGACTAATTCATTGATATAAGAAACATTGCAGTAAATGCAGAGCGAGCAAAGCAGCCTTTGACAGTATGAAAGCTGTTATTAGTAATTGTAGGTTACAGTTTGGGCTACGCTTTCCACTGTTTGGCTATTTAGTTTTCTAGATGGCATTGGGATATGTCAGGGCCCTAGAACCGTCCGCAAAGGCTGTGAGACAACTCAGCTCCCACCCAGTGCCCATTACCTCCACAGAAGGAGAATTTGTTGTGTGGGTCCCTTCCTGCAAGTAAGCTCTCAGATGTTTCTGTGCAGTGCCCAGTGTATTGCAGATTGCTACCATTTCTGTGGTTCTGAATACATTACATACATCTCCTACTGGAGGTGCCCTATGTAATTTCTGAAAGACAAAGATCCATGCCAGTGGATAAGCTTGTTCCATTTTCTTTCTGTCTACATTTTCCTGAATAATTTCATGACTTTTTAAAAGCTGATTCCCTCCATATGAACCTGCCTATCCAGTAAGATCATCATTGGAAGCTCTCCAGATCTGCCCCAGAGTTTCCCCCAACCCTCCAGAGCTGGTTTTGAGAGGGGGGTGCTGATGAGGACAGGAGAGGAAGCACCACTGAGTCCATGGAAATGCATTGTTCCAAGTGCAACTGCAGCCTTGGATACTGTCCTATGCAGTAAAAGGGACGCGGGAGGCGCTGTGGTCTAAACCACTGAGCCTAGGGTTTGCCAGTCAGAAGGTCGAATCCCCGCAACAGGGTGAGCTCCCGTCGCTCGGTCCCTGCTCCTGCCAACCTAGCAATTCAAAAGCATGTCAAGTGCAAGTAGATAAATAGGTACCGCTCCAGCGGGAAGGTAAACGGCGTTTCCGTGTGCTGCTCTGGTTCGCCAGAAGCGGCTTAGTCATGCTGGCCACATGACCCGGAAGCTGTACGCCGGCTGCCTCGGCTAGTAAAGCGAGATGAGCGCTGCAACCCCAGAGTCGGCCACGACTGGACCTAACAGTCAGGGGTCCCTTTACCTTTACCTTTACCTACGCAGTGCTTTTTTTGTTTTAAAAAAATGTTTAGGGCTACTCTCATTTTCCGACTCATATTGAAATACTGCCTCTCAATGAGGCCAAACTTAGATTCACAAAATGTTTAGGGGTATGTGTACCCCCTTGTCCCCCCAGAAAAAAACACTGGTCCTATGTATTTTTGATGCCAGGTGAAGATGCCCCCCCTCCCCATCATTTTAATCTGTGACTAGGTGAACCCTTGACTTGGTCTTTTATGTAATTGCTGTATGTATTTTTGTTTCTGCTGTTTTTATATTACTGCTGATAGTTTATAGTTTTAGGTAAGCTTCCTCTGTCTTCATATAGAAAGGCAGGAAATAAATGCTTAAAATGACAAGATGTTGATGTTCAGAATCTCAGTTTTCCTAGCCAAAGGATGCTTCCATTATCTCCTCTTGGCATGCTTTGGCCTGTTCATTCTACAGAGCAGCTGCAGTAACGTTGCCATACACAAAACAGATTTGAATACAGTGCAAAGTCTCCTGATGCTTAAAATGACTTCTTGCTTTTTTTCCCCTTCCAAATACAGGGGCCTCTAGTACGGTGGCTGAAAGTAAATTTCAGTGAAGCTTTCATTGCGTGGATTCATGTGAAAGCGCTGAGAGTCTTCGTTGAATCAGTTTTGAGGTATTTTTCTCTATAGATGAGCTATTGCTCCATTCCTTCAAGAATCACTAGCATTCCACATGTTTGGTCTGGTGAATCTTGGTAGCTGCGCTCTCTTGCACAGACACCAGGATTATCTGAATCAGATTACTATTTACGCATTAACTAGGAACAAGGCCAATTTACTAAAGCAATCAGACAAACAGTGAGATTATTTTAATATTAAACTTTCGTGATATTCCAGATACTTGCATGATCCACAAGGCAGAGAGGTGGTCTTCAAATCTCCCCCTTTTCCTGCAGTCTGATGTGCTACTTTGTTTCTGCTGTTATTCTGGATGTCTGATGTTCTAAAGGGCATCCCTGGAACATATTTGGGGAGGCAGACAGTAGCACAATGGGCTGCAGAAGGGATGAAAATTCCGCTCCCTCGCCTTTTCACTAATGGGAGCCTCCACTGGAGCAAAGCGCCTTCTTTCAGCAGAGGGACATGACATATATCAAATTGGTTGCTGCTGCTCGCAAGAGCTAGAGGCAATGTAGTGCAGTAAGGAGATTTGCAGTAAAACGCTGTAACAGTTTTATGACAGCTGATTCTTAAACTGAGATAGCAAATGCAGGAAATATGATTACATGCATACATAAATTTTATTCGTATGCTGCTTTTCCACAGTTCCAATCATTCTCAAGGTGGCTTACAACATGAAAAAATATCCTAAGTATTCATAAACAATAAAGAAAAAGTTAAAAAATACACAACCAAACTGCACAATTTCCACAAGAAGATCTGAAATACAGATACCAAACAACAACAGCAACCCTCCCCAGCAAAAAACCCCAGACAACACCCCAGCCCAAAAGTCTGTTCAGCAGCCTCAGCTTCTGTAGCCAGAGTCAGGGCCCTGCCATCCCAGGCCAGGTGGAGAAGCCTTCAAGGCAAGGAGCAGACCTTCCAGGACTCACAGCCAATATGGGTCCAAAGATGATTCCAAAACCTTTGAATAAGACAAGTGTTCCAAAATAAGAGAGTTATCCCTTTCAGATACCTGTTTTCCCCTCTTTTCTTATCCTCCTGCCTGTTAATTTGGCTTTGAGCACAAAGAGTGAACAGGTGCTTATTCAAAAACTTTTGAAATGTTTGATTTTTATTGACAGTTTTTCTAAACAATACAGCAAACGACAACTGGTACAGAGACTCTTGAGTTTCATTAATGGCAGAGCTCAACATATTTGGGAATTTTGCTGCCCCTTCGTAATAGTATATTTCCAGAATAACTGGCAGGAGTGGTGATTTTGGCCCCTCGCCATACTCCCTCCTCCACCCATATTCCCCCTCCACCCAAGCTAATTTTACATTGTCAGGTTCATTGCTCATCTAAGGCTTATTGTCATACTCCATGAAACCATCATGTAACAAAAATAATAATCGGATGCTTATGAAGCACATGCATATTCCATCACCATATCCCCACCTCCATGATGGGGAGAGCAGCAATAACAATTGATCGAGCTGAACTGGCTGCCTCACTGTATCACTAATGGTGACAACAATTGCATTCCAGAAGTCTCAGAACTGAAGCACATCCCCAACAGCTCTTAAAATTACTTTGCTCCTCTAGGTATGGTTTGCCAGTGAACTTCCAGGCTATGCTCCTTCAGCCCAACAAGAAAACAATGAAGAAATTGAGAGAGGTTTTGTATGACTTGTACAAGCACCTTGACAGCAGCGCAGCAGCAATCATTGATGTAAGTAACTCGCATTTTTACGACGTCCACCTACAATCCAAATTGTTGAAGCTGCGTTGCCTGAGAATTTTCTTACACCAAGGAGACACTATCTGGCTCAGCCACATCTACCAGCATGGGAGCTGGTGCTGATTGGACAGTTTATAAGTTTGCCCGGATGTTGGTAAAGTAGAAACATGGTTGATTCGTAGTCTTAGGTCCTGCTAGAAGGGATAGCCCTGTGCAAACTACTAAAACAGCAATCAGTGCCACAATGGCAGATTTGGAACAATCACCTTCCGTTCAGCATCACTTGGTGCCATGGAGACTCTGTTGATAGAGGCAGATGGTGTCATTTATCAATCTCAGTGGAGCTAGTGGGACTGGTTGAGAGTCTCATTAAATTCTGAAGTTTCCCAGCTATCACTTTTTTTAAAAGTGAAATGTTTGTGTTGTGTGGAAGTGGAGAAAATCTTGAAATTTTGCTTGTCAAGCATATGTTCTGTCACAAAGCTATGACCCTTCCGCAGTGGGAAGGAAATTTTAAAATGTACCAAAAAGATAAAATGCAGGTGGTTTTTGTCTGAGTCTAAGCAACAGTACTTGTACGTGTTTAAAGAAAATATGTGGCCATTAACTCTCCTGCTAAACTCTTAGTTATTGAGTTTAAAAAAATAAACTTGTCTTTTATAGGCAACTATGGATATTCCAGGTTTGAACCTCAGTCAGCAAGAATACTACCCCTATGTGTACTACAAGATAGACTGCAACTTGCTCGAATTTAAGTAGATGACTTCTGACCCTGACCATCCTCCCATAATATTGGTGTCCAAGAAGAAAAGGTTGAAGAAGGGTGATGCTCCTAACTCTCTCCTGTAAACCTGTTGCTTGCTTGCTTCCTCCCTCGCGTAGGAGAATAATCCCCATAGTGGTCCATCTCTTTGACATTTTCTTTTAAAAGAGAAATGTAAGTATCGCTTTTAAATTGATCAGGTCTGTAAATGTATATTGAGAGAATCAGAGTGTATTTATAAATATTCCTTATTTAAAAAAAGTTTTTAAAGGGTCATTCCTCTTTCGTACCGTGGTCTGCATCAATTCCATTGACTATCCTCCGGGAAGAACTTGTTTACAAAGGAAGATTGTGGGGAGAAAACTTAATGCCATTTTGTTCACTGTGTTTCATAGATATAAAACTTGTAAACATTGTTATTGAATTGTGATGTAAAATATGTGGAGATTGATATTCAGTCTGTGCTTTCTGAATGTTTTAAACTTATGCACAGGAAACATTCACAGGAGAAAAATAAAAGCACCTGTACTACTGTATTGACTGCTTTGTCTCACTCTGGTATAACTTTGTCAAAAGCTGGTAGGAACCATTTTGAGAGGTGAGATTCATACGCTGGGTGCTAAAGCAAGCAAATAGATTTGTGGTGGTCATAAATGAAGCCAATCAATAATGAGCAATCGCTGGAAGGAATTGGTGGGGCTGGCAGGGGAAGAATAGATGAAGACCTACAGGACAATAATCAATAAGAGTATCTTCATTGCTGGGCCCAAGTAAATAGTGAAACATGATGGGTCTTTTTAAAGAGCTAGTTGATTCTAACATGCATTTTGGTATTACAAAGAATAATTTTATAATATTTATTGCTCAGATCCAATTCTTTATTTCTGTCGCTTGAATATTTTAAAACTTTTTGGAGCTTCTGCACTACCACCACACTTTTGTTTCTGGAACACCAGAGGGCACCCTTGTGCCACTTTCAAACAAACAATATTACAGTAAATGCAACATCAGGTATTGGCAAAATATTAAAATGAGAACTTGAAAGGGAGCTTCAGTAATAAGCTGGTTTCTTCTAACAGAAGTCTGTTAGGAGAACAGCATGATATTTTTTAAGTGCCAAGAATAAGCCAGACTTCCATTACCTTGTTCTGCAGAGTCTACACACCTTTCTTTTCTACCTTGAGCTATAGTAGAAGATTGCAGGTCAAACGCTACAGTGAACCCACTATTTCCAGTTGTGTCCCTCCACTCGCTGAATGCTGTTTGATCCTGCAGAGCCTTCACCAGAACAGAGACCAAAGCTATCCAGCAATTTCCTCTGTGCCGCCCCAAATTTGCTCATAGGGTGTGGAACACTCCGGAATAATGTGGGCCTTGTCACAGCAGTTGCAGGAGGGAGGGAGGACCACCCAAGATCACCTCCATCCCTTTTCCACTGACAGAAGGCTCCACTGGATCAAATAACTTTCCAGCAGCTTCTGGGGTGCCAGTTGGATGCAGCTTGAGGTCAACATGTAGCCTAGCTGAAAACTGTTCTTTTGAAAATAATGCAGCCTGTCAGTGCTGCTCGAATTGTGCTGCAAAATGCCAGGACCCAGCTTCCAGAAAGTTCAACCTGTTGCCAGAACTGCTGCTTACATAATCTGATGGATACAGAACACAACCTACAGTTACTCCTCTTTATTTTAGAGAACACAATCCATTAAAACAACAAAGCATCACTAAACAACAGTTGATAGCAGCATCAACCGAGTCTCTTCCAAACACCTAACACCTGTCTTTACATTTTTTATTTTTTTTAAAAAAAGATTGTTATAAAAACAATAAACAGCAACATGAACATTTTACTAGGGAATATGTGAGAGGGATACAGGAAACAGGAGAATCGGAAAAATATTAAGAAGTATGTTGAAAATCACATTAAAAAATACAATTAAACGCAGTTCTTATAATTTTTATTGGAATGGGTCCTTTAAGAGGATCTGACCAGTTTCTTTAATATAACATCTGAAGAAGAAGTGCTGATTGACTATTATTTCATTATAATCTCTCAGCAAGCCTGGAGGTAGTGGGTATGACATATTTCATGGAGTCAAATGCTACTTGATTCACGTCTGCCACAAATTGTGTATAGGTGGAGCCAGAATATGTTCTGGTATATTTGTGAAAACAATAAAATCACACCATGTGTCTATACATGCATCTCACCTATGTTGTCTATTTATACATCTTAGCTTATGGGCAAGTTTTTCCAATAATGCAATAAGCTGCGCTTGGTGCCATGCCTCTTGATAATTATTTTCATGCCCTAGCTATGGTTATCCTGGCTGCACTGAGCAAATGGCTAATCAAGTCCTTTTTCATTAAATGCAAGTTTTGGCATGTGAACAAATTTAGAAAGGCAAACGGAGGTGTCATTTGAACATCTTGTTTAGCATCTACAGTTACCTTACAGGTATTAATTTACTCAAAACACAAAGCCTTTCTATCTGCTGCAATACATTCAAAAACCTTTTGCATGTTATAGATATAAGAGGCTTCTGTAATGAAGATTGTGAACTTTTTTTTTTTTTTTTTTTTGGTATTAACAGCATTGTTAGACCTACACAGCATGTGAATTGATCGCATTACTAGAACTAATGGACTCTTGAAAATGCTAAAAGCAACCTTTGAACTGGCACAGACTACATCCTTAGGAGTAGATTGTTGCAAAGAAAAAATAGATTTTGCTCATGCAAGCTGATAATTGCCCAAGCAAGAAGGTTGAAGTGTGACTTGTCTGGTGCTCTTGGAGGGATTGGGTTATGATAGACAAATCTCCCCCAGCGGAAGTGAAATACCGTATTTTCCCATGTATAACACGACCCCAATTTTGGGGGACACAGATTTACGAAGATGTGGAAAGATGACCCCTGTGTATAAGACGACTCCCGTTTTTTAACATTATTTTAGAGTAAAAAAAACCAGTCATACACAGAAAAGTACGGTAATTCAAACAAGATGTAGAGTACAACCCCAATACAAACCACACCCGGGGGGTGGAAACCTACAGAGACTATAAAAGTATCTTTCATTTCCCATTACATTTGGGCAACACAGGCACTTAAAGAGGTTTTCACTGCTTAAGCATCTCTCCTATTGGTTGAAATATGTTGATGGTAGTTAAACATGTTTCCTGCATTACTGTGCTTTTTCATGCAGGTGACCTGACATTTCTTTGTTGCCAGCACAAAGGTTCAGGAAGCATGCTTTTCTACCGTCCATGTTGCTCAGCTTAAAATGTGTTCCAAAAAATGTCTATAAAAACTAAATCTGAAGCACCACATAGTAGTCTCTTTGCTATAACTTGATTTTTTGAGAGTCTACAATGGGCCTCAGGATTTGGGGATGTGCAGGGTCCACTTCAAGGGACATGACTTGAAAATTGCCTATGGTCTTGGACCAGTTAATTCTTTTTCTGCTTGTTGTAGCAATAGCTGTGCTAGATGGTTATGATTTTTTTTAATTGAAAAAAGATTGAACTTCTGGATTCTAGCCTTCCAGTAACTTATCTGCTAATCCTCTCTGCTTCTTTCGAATGCCCCCTCCCTCTGTCACTTTCGGACTGTCCCACTCACTCTCCAGGTGAGCTGCCAAGATCTAAGAACGACGAATGTTCTTCACAGACATGGACCACCAGAATGAGGCTTGCAAACCACTGGTGGTCTATGGTCCACAGTTTGGGAACCCCTGGGTTGGAACAAAAATTTGCTGGGGCAACTCCCATTGAAGACTGAGAAGTCTCATTAAAGCAGAGATCATCCTGCTGGCAGATACTTCCATCTGTTCCTATGTCTTGTAAGTGATTAAATAGACATATGGGTTTTATATATATATTGAAGTCTTCTCACTTAGAAGGAAGCAGGTTTGCTCCTGTGCTTCCTTTCCATTTTTTAACAAATCCCAATCTCTTCCACACCACATGCCTCTCAACAAACAACACCTATCACTTTCACAGAGGTTACTGTTTAGAATTTTTGCCTGTTGCTAAGCAACACTTTCTTCCACACAGACCGGTTTCCATGTGCTAATAGATGTGAATGCTCTCTTATCAAATAATGAAGTCTCCTCAGAGTCTGCAGTGCCCAACCTGGCTATACTGTTCTGAACTGAAGTAGCAGGCTTATTTTTTTTACCAGCTGCAGGCAGTTTCTGTTTTTGATATTTATTTTAAAAATTTATATGCCCACCTTCTTGCTAGTCCCTCAAAGCCACTACTAATAGCAACAGTAAAACACACAAAATAGTAGAATAATAAAAAACCAAAAGCAGCAAATAAAATCAGCTGACACACCTTATTTCCAGTTCAAAGGTGTGGGGGGGGGGAGCTAGATAATGTATGTCCCATTAATATGCCACCTTTCAAATTACAACAGTTCTATGGACCTCACTGCAATGGATGAATCATTCATTTTGGCCTGTGTAAAATGTGACTGATGTAACTTGGGACTGATGTAACCTGTGGCCCTTTAGATGATTATGCTACACATTACCAAGAAAAAATATATTAATCGCCTTCTAAACCATCAACTCAGAAGTGATTTACACATTAGGTAATTAAAGAGTTAAATACATAAAAACAACAAATGCATTTAAAACAAGACTAAAACCCTAACAAGTGGGTAATCGTGGTAGTGACCCATTTATCCAACTGGGAAAGCCCATCAGAGCAAAAATGTCTTCAACTTTTCAGAAAGTGGAGATAGCGGGCACCTATGGTATCTCAACAGAAATGCTGTTCCCCAGAACAGGAGGCAGCCATACTAAAAGCCCTGCTCTGAGTTTCTGCAGAGCAGGCTTCTGAGATCTATGAAACCTGCAGGAGAAACTCCTACAGAACGCAGCAGTCTGCTGGGTGTGCAAGGGATAAGGCGCCCAATCAGCTCAGTTCAGCCCAATATTGCTGAACTACAACCCCCATTATCTTCTTGGCTATTCTAGCTGAAGATGAGAGGAACTGGAGTCCAACAACATATGGAGGGCCACAGGTTCCTCACCTTGGATGTATAATACAGGATTGCCACGGGGGATGATATGGTTTAATTAAAGTGGTGATAAAAAATCCCATCTATTCAAATATTGCTACATGCTGCCATGGATAATTAAGCATTTTCCCTTTCTTCTAGTTACACTGGTTCTCTTCCTCTGAAAATTTCCAGTTAACACCCAAACAGATGCATAAAGCTGTTTCACTTAATTACTTTTCCGTACTGGAAAGGATGATAAAGGTACTTGTCAAGTATGCAGGATGTAGGAGAATAATGTTTGCTCTCCATAAGATAGTATACCACACTCACCACAGTAAAATCTCTGCATGCGTTCAGGTGAGAGAGTTTCCAGTTAATGTGCTTTACATTAGTTATGCTATACAAACTCAAGGCAGAAGGAAGCTCAGTTAAATTATTCTGCCCTCACAGCTTATAAGGCATTTTTGGGTTGGAGTCAAGCTTTTCTATTCACAAAGCATTCCCTGGACTGCAGAGCAAGGTTCAATTGTCCCTCTGTATCAGAGAAAACCTGCCTGCATTGGCATTGTTCCTGAAATTTTCCTGCCTCACCTAAAAATAAATTATATCACTGGCTTTACAAAGCTCTTCCTGCTTGTATCCCACACTTTGCTCAGCTTTTTAAATGCCTGCCTGGTACTTTGCCAAGCGCTGGCATATTCCTCCTCAAGAAAACTTACATTTAAACAACCTCTCAAAGCAGTTTGCAAAAAAAACCACACCACCCCCACACCAATAAAACAATAAAAAATATCAGTAAAAAACGTTAAACAGCTATGTGAAACACTACTTTTTTCTTAAATGAACAATAAGCTAAAAAATAAGGTTGAAGCACATGTCAACATTCTATACATCTGGGAAGGCTTCTCTAAATCAAATAGGTTTTAGCCCGCATTGAAAAGGGTGCAGTGAAGGTGCCTGCCTAGTGTCAAAAGGCAGGGAGTTCCAAAGGGTAGGTGCTGCCACACTGAAAGACTGATTTCTTACAAATGCAGAACGAGTAGTATGTGGCAACAGATCAAAGCAGAAAAATGGCCATATATGGGGTAAGGTAATCTCACAAATAAACTCTCTTTTGAACTATGACCTCTCCCTAAAGAGCAATAAAGGACTGTTCCTGATGCTTCCTCAGCTACTCTGGTAAAGCCTCAAAGTTGTTGTTTAGTCATTTGGCGTGTCCGACTCTTCGTGACCCGGTGGACCAGAGCATGCCAGGCACTCCCGTCTTCCACTGCCTCCCGCAGTTTGGTCAAACTCATGTTCGTAGCGTCGAGAACACTGTCCAGCCATCTCGTCCTCTGTCGTCCCCTTCTTCTTGTGCCCTCCATCTTTCCCAACATCAGGGTCTTTTTCAGGGAGTCTTCTCTTCTCATGAGGTGACCAAAGTATTGGAGCCTCAGCTTCACGATCTGTCCTTCCAGTGAGCACTCAGGGCTGATTTCCTTAAGAATGGATGCATTTGATCTTCTTGCAGTCCATGGGACTCTCAAGAGTCTCCTCCAGCACCATAATTCAAAAGCATACGATTTGGAGGCTTTCCTCTCTTTTTGCTACCTGTGTTTACTGCTGCACCCTTTTCTTCTTCATCCCCTAGTTCCTCCTCTCTTGGCCAGGACTGCAAGATTCAAACCCACATTCTAGATGAATGGCTTGTGTTGCCTCTCGGTGAGGTTAAAAAGTCCACCCCACTTCTTCCACCCCTTGACATGCTGACAGTATTTTATTACAGGAAATAAAATTATAATCATTATCCCACACTGAATTAAGGAGTAATGCTATATCATGTTATGGGGAAAAGGAAAGAACGGATTACTGTGTCATGTTTTGATACGGATGCAAAAACCTACTCAGTGACGCTCTGATGAGTCAGTTCAGTGGGTGGGAGATGATTTTATGTAATAACAGTATCGTTCATTTTCTCTGCTCGCACTGTTACCCGGCAGCACACTTCCACTGCTCAGCAACCAGTGAGTCAGGGATGTGTACACAACCGAAATGGGTTATATCTCAAAACGTTGACATACGTAATCCAAATCTGCAGCTGGAGTAACCTTTGTATCTGAGGATTTCGAACTTCTTTCTGAACAGCTGATCACACGAGAGAGATTTTCAAAAGGCAAGTGAGAATATGTTTGTTCATGGTTCTCTTCCCATTTTTTTCTAAGAAGATCAAAACGCAAAAACAACATCAAGTGAGATTTTCAGCAGAACATTGCCGCATGGAGTTTGGTTCAGGATTCCGGACACCCCATTCTATTCCACCCCTCCACCACCACTTCCCCAGTCCTTCAGTCCTGCCCCACCCGCTCCTAGCAATCAGTCAGCATTCCATAGTCACTGGACATGCTCAGTCCTGGGCTGTTCTCTGACGCCCTACTCTCCTCCTCAGTCTCCCCCCCCCCCCCCCCGCAGTCCTGCAAACCTTGCAGTTCCTCTCTAAGCCATGGGTAGGCAAGCTAAGGCCTGGGGGCCGGATCTGGCCCAATCGCCTTTTAAATCCAGTCCGCGGACGGTCCAGGAATCAGTGTGTTTTTACATGAGTAGAATGTGTCCTTTTATTTAAAATGCATCTCTGGATTATTTGTGGGGCATAGGAATTTATTATTTTCTTTTCTTTTCCAAAACATAGTCTGGTCCCCCACAAGGTCTGAGGGACAGTGGACCGGCCCCCAGCTGAAAAAGTTTGCTGACCCCTGCTCTAAGTCTTCTGATACCCTCTCTCCCCCCGCTCTCTCTCTCTGTTTGTGTGTGTAGCACCATTCTAGCTACATTGCCACTAAACTAAACATCAGCATTTGGGTCTCTGAGACGAAACCTTGTACTGTACTGCAGAATGCTTCTTTTCAGAATTCTAGACATTTTGTTCCTCTTCCTCTCCACTTCTCTGTTTTCCCCTCACAACAGCCAGTCAGCACCTTGTGCTCACTAAACATACTCAATCATCACAGAATCAGATAATTGTTGGAAGGAACCCCAAAAATCATCTAGTCCAACCCCCTGCAATGCAGGAATCACTAAAGAATCACTGGTGGAGAACCATCCATCCTCTGTTTAAAAACCTCCAATAAAGGAGAGTCCATCAGCTTCTGAAACAGCTGCTCTCATTTGCTTGCTTGGAGAAGGGTTGGCTGGCGATGAAGTCGGAGCATTCCTGCCCAGTCCCAACTACATTAAAATATTTTTATATCTTCATTTGTGGCTAAGGGCAGCTCTCACTGCGCACGTTTGGAAATAGCTCAGTGTGAGCTAGGGAATGACCTATCCAGCAAATGAGGCTGTGTATACATTAGTGGCTTAAAACACAGCAAGGTCATTTTTACCCACGTTTTTATATTTTATATTGTATACACCAGAGAAGGGGGCAGAGATTTCTCCACTCAGTGCACACTACCTGGCTTGATTTCCTGCACCAAATTCCTATTCAGTGAAGCTGTCATCAGCCCATCTTCCTTTTATGTGTTTTCAGACAGATCATAAGGAAGGGTAAACAATTTTCATATTCTTTCATTCTCCAACTTCTTCTCTCTGCCTTTCTAACCTTTACAGCTTCTATTAGTTTGACCCCCCTCCCCAGAAACTAATAATAATAATAATAATAATAATAATAATAATAATTTATTTATATCCCGCCCTCCCCAGCCAAAGCCAGGCTCAGAGTGGCTAACAATAGTAAAAATAGCACAATTTATGTAAAATCAGTGTCAATTAATTGAAATACATTCTAAAATCAGTTCAAAATCAAATTAATGGCAACCATTGGGCTAGAGTTCTGTGAAGATTACCAAAGGGTCAGACTGTGCCTTGGCCAAAGGCCTGGTGGAACAGCTTTGTCTTGCAGGTCCTGCGAGAAGATGTCAAGTCCCACACGGCCCTAGTCTCTTGTGACAGAGCTTTCCACCAGATCACGGCCACGGCCAAAAAAGCCCTGGCTCTGGTTGAGGCCAGCCTAACCTCCTTGTGGCCCAGGATCTCCAAGACATTTTTATTTGAAGACCATAAGGTCCTCCGTGTGGCATACCAGGAGAGGCGGTCCCATACGTACAAGGGTCCTAGGCTGTATAGGGCTTTAAAGGTTAAAATCTTTAAAATTTAAGCTTCCCAGAACACGGCTACTCTTGACTCACTGCTACCTCCTTACCATTTCTTCATTTATTTTACCCTCCCTCTCCCTTCTAGGGCAAGCCTTCAATAATCTACCTTGTAACTCTCAATAAAGCTTATTTTTTTCCTGGAAAATTTTCCAGTGAAATCTCTGTTATTCCCTCCTGGTTACTTTGTGATGGGATTCTGTACCCAAACATAGTTCTTAAATTTATGCTCTGTTCCTGTATAGTTTGAGATATATTAGTTTCTGGAACAGCTCTACGCAGCAACAGCCTGTCCTCAAGCAAAATACATCCAAGGCTATCAGAGGGAAAATATTCTGCTGGTACTAGTAACTTGTATTCCAAAAGGGTTTAGTCCAAGAACATTGAAAAGAACTTTCAGACGTGTGCCCTGACCAAGCATGGCAATACACTGAAATCAATTTTTTACGTTTTAACTGATTGCTACATGATTAAGTAAGCCCCATCAGTTAATTGTTCAGGCTCTCAGTCTTATCCAGCAAGCTTGCCCTTCCCTCTCCAAATACATCAGGGCGCTGCAGTTTCACAGGCATACCTCAGCCTCCTTCTCTGCTGATTAAGTGTAGTTATTATTTGGAGAGGTGCTTTAAATTGCTTGCAAAGGCCTCCACTAATTAATCAATTAAAAACTGAATCCCTAATAAACAGGCACCAGAGCACCAATTGTTACGCACATATTATACAATGCAAATGAATTTTAGTGAACTGAAGGGCTCTCATGTAAAGGCCATTCTTCTTGAACCAGTTATCTAGGTCTTCTATTTTAGAGCTGTATTCCTCATATTTAAAGACTGTGCTTACACAATCAAGATACTGGACACCTATAGTGGACCTACACTGGGGGGGGGGGGGGTGTCCCTGAAGTTTGAACTGTTATAGGGGGCCCCTTCACAACCAGCAACGAGGTCTGGGAAACCACTGTTATATTCTCCAACTGGGCTGTTCCACAACAGATCACCACAAATTGTGTTTTTGGGTATCTGCTTAAGTACTTTTGTGAACTCATCGTTATTCCTAGGGTCTAAATCTCTGTTAAAAACGGGGAAAAAACATCAGCCACAACAGAGCAGTCAGTTTACCGCAACATTCCACCTTTACATCTATGCTACTGACTCTCAGTTTTTTAAAGCAATGTGGATGAAAGTCTCTCTGGGAACAGGGGCTCTGAAGATTGTATCATTCATTTCATAGTAGATCCACCTCTGTCTGTGCTTCACAACTGCATATGGCTGTCCACAAATAGAACCATTTTGGAAGGAAGTTTTTAATGAGCTATCTCAGATTACCACTCAGTCAATCCCAATAACTCCAGCATTAGCCTTACTTAATTTATATACTTCATATATGAACCAATTAAGAAGTAAGGAATTAATAACACAGCAGCTAGAACGGTAATAGAACTTGGAAAACTTTGCAACTAATGAATATTGATCACTGGAATAATAGTCTGGTAAACTGCCATAATGGAAAACCTGTGGCAAAAAATTGTGTTTTTTTTTTTAAATAATATTTATTGATAATTTCAGGATTACAAGAAAAATAAAAAATAAAAAACACAATACAAAAAGAATAAAAAAGAGAAAAGCACAAAATATAAAAACCAATACGACAATACAGCAAAAGAAAGTAAAAAAGAAGAAGAAAAAAACCCACAAATCCCAAATTGCATATCCATAATTTCCATTTGCTTGTTTCATTGACCTCCTCACACCTCCCTTTTTGTATTCTAGTTTAGTAATTATTTCAGCAAATTCTTTCCATCTTTCTCAATTTTTGTTATAAAAATTTATCTTAACAATTTAACCTAATAATTAACTCAACAAATCCTTTCCATCTTTCCCCATATTCTGTTATTCAAATTACCTTAATTTATTTAACCTTATCTTACCCCTAAGTACCTTAAAACTTAAATCTTAGTTTTCAAATATACATAGCTCCTAATATCATTTCTGCTAGAGTCGTATAGTTTCATTCCCACATTTTCCCTAATATTCATTAAGCTGATTCTAAAATAAAAAATTTCTATTATAAATTCTCTTCCAATCATCATCCAGCGTCTCTTCTTCCTGGTCTTGGGTCGTGTCAGTCCTTACTGTCCGTTCCATCTAGTCCATCAACCTGGAAGCCTTATGTCCGAGGCCCTTAAATCTCTTCCATGTCCCTTCTGCAATTCTTCTTCATCTTGTTTGTGCTTGCCCTTTTCCTTGTCTTTTTTTGGTCTCTGTCTTAATTTCTTTCCTTTCTCATTGAGGAGTAGGTCTCTGGGGGATTCCAACCCAAAATTGTCTCCATCACCCTTCATCCAGCTCGCCCATTCCCCACAGTCCCACTCCCCACAGTCCTCAATGTATTTAAATGTATTTAAAATCAAATTTCAAGGTCTCTCCAAAGCTAGAAACCTCCTCATCTCCAGACTCCCCTTGGCCCACTCCAACTTCAATAACAGCGGCTTATGCTCCTGTAGGGCCTCGGGTCTCTCCATTTGTGCTATTTGAGGTGCAGCCGCATCCTCCTCCATTGTCATCTGCACTTGCTCAGTCAGTACAAATTCATAGGTTGGTTCCTGACTGATTTCTGTATCAATGTTCCCTGTTTGTCCACAGTTATCAACCACAACAGTCAAATCCATTTTCTCATTCATCAAGTCCATCTTCTCATGCATCTGTTTCCAGCAAAGGAAAGTTACTTTCATTTTTCAGGTATTTCAGATGTTTTTTAGGTATTTTGTTTCTTTAAAATGCAAAAGGCAACATTAGAATCAACTTGTTTCTCTTCATTAGCTATCTGTCAAAGTGTTACGTTCACAGTCAATGAACCTCTCCAACAGTTTCTGTCTCTGACACCCCGTTCCCAGGTTAGAGACGGTGGAAACTTATCCTTCTTCACTCCCTCTCCTGCTAGGATTAAACAGAGTCCCCCCCCCCCTTTTCTCCTGCTTCCAAGGGGGGTTTCAGTGATTCTGAATGAAGGAAGTTTAGTCCTTTTTTGACAGCTTCCCGGCTTTAGCTCGCAAAATTTTTGCTTTAGTCTATATACAAAAAAGCGGAAGGCGGACTTCCTGTTTGCACCTTCCCGCTTCGATACCAAATTAAACAATTTCTTGATCCAATTTTCCGTTTCTACTCACGGGTACTTGTTTTAAGTCCAATTGTCCACAGGAAAAAGTCAGCGCTCTCTGGCAATGGCTGTGCGGCTTCACTCCATGAAAGTAGCAGTCAGTTCGTAGCACCGCGCTTCTCACCCCACTTCACTCCGGAGCCCCTAGATGGGATTCCCCGCGAGTAGGGGGGCGCTTCTGGTGCCCTGCCGAACCCCATGTTCCCAGGCTTCCTCCGCCTGGGATTTCTAGCGGGTCCCCACCTTCGCCACGGCAGGAAGACCCAGTTTCCACGGAGCCCGTTCCTCCGGTCGGAGGAACTCCGCCATTCACCAATGGCGCTGACCCGGAAGTCCCCTGTGGCAAAAAATTGAAGGTGGCAAGGAAGAGAGAAAACAAGATAATTGTTGCACTGTAGGGTGTGATTTTACTAAATATACAAATGAAACAACACATGGACGAGAAATACCTACAACATATATTGCAATATGGCACAAATAAGCCGACACTATTCATTAGGTTCACTCCTAGTGGTTAGTATTTTACCCCCTAGTGACCCATTTTTTTGTTAGTCGTGTTATTTTATGATTTATGTGTGTGCAGTTTTTAAACAAAAACTAATCATCATCATCACCGTCATAATAATAACAACTGCTTATGGCCATCTAAAGCATTCGCCACCATCCAGCGCTCAATGAACTCCAGACCCTTTAGGCTTTGAATTCACTGCAGAGAGGGTTGGCAATTAGCCAAAATCTTGTGTACTTACAGAATCGTTCCTTTTACATTGCAATGGATTAGCACTAACTAATGTATTTAATTAACCAATTCAGTATTAATTAGACAAGGAGACTTCCCTGGGTCTGGGAGGAGAATGTGTTCCAGCCTTAGCACCAAACTGTTCAGTATCATGCCTCTACTTTCAACCGACGTGCCGAAGAGATGTCTTGTTAGAGGAAAAAGAAACAGCCAGTCCCGCTTCTGTATTAATATTAAAGGCAGTATCAGTTCAGGCTCTTTGCACAGCCTTCAGCCCACAGCCTGGCGAGGAGGATTCTAAATTCCCAGGAAATTTGAGGAGAAGAAAGGGATGGGAACAGAGAAGGGGGAAGAAGAAGAAGAAGAAGAAGAAGAAAAACCCTGAAGGGAAAGGAAAGAAGAGGACACGTAATTCTTATGGAAGAGGGCAACAGGAGGAGAAGAGGCAAGGGAACGTGAGATAGGAGAGAGCAGAAGCTCCGGCCGGGACTGACAGGGGGCCGCCCTGAGGAGGCGGGCGAAACGGAGGAGGCGGGAAGCGATGGCGCCGCCTCCCGCCGCTCTCCCGCGCCTGGCCGGAGGCTGGGCGAGGAAGGCGGGAGGGTGATGCTGCTCTGGCCGGGCCGCTGACCGCGGTGCTGGCGCGGAGGGGGACGGAGGAGGCCCCGCAGGATGGGCTGCGGCGGGAGCCGAGCCGATGCCATCGAGCCGCGCTACTACGAGAGCTGGACGAGGGAGACCGAGTCCACCTGGCTGACCAACACAGACGCCGAGCCCCAGCAGCCGCTTCCCGCCGCCGCCGCCGCCACCGGCCCGGAGGGCGGCCACGCCGAGGCTGGCCCGAGGGAACCCGGTGAGTAGAGCTCGGGGCTGTGGTGGCGGGAAACGCGAGCCGGGCGGCCCGGGCCCTTCCCGCCTCCTCGCTCTGTCCTCCGCCTCGCTACCTTCTGGGCTCTTCTCCACAGCCCAAGGTTTGGCCGGAGGAAGCCGAGAGGTGGGCCAGCGAACAGGTGGCGAACACCTCACCTCCCTGTTGGGACATATTTCAGAGAAGTGGCTTTGCATTTCAAGTTCTGTCGTCTGAGCTGCGCTCATGGGTTTATTCCTGCAGCCCTTGCTCCTCGTTCAGTGCGGTGGCTTGCAATGCAACCCTATAGGTCCTGCATATTCAGAAGAGAAGTGAAGACACAGTCACGGGTGGGGTTCCTTTTGGACCATTATGGTTCTTGCGACTTTCTATTTTTAAGCAGGGAGAAGGGTTAAAACTTTTCCTCCCTGCAACGTAAAGAGGATGCATAGCAATATGCAGCTCTGCTTAACTTACATCTTCGTGTAACTTAATCTTATGCCAGTATCGTGATGCGTTTTTTGTTTTGTTTTATTTGTTTTGTTTTTTTGGTCCAAGACTTGTCCGTATTATATAGGATGCTGCTGGTGTGACGCTACAGAAAGATCAGGGAGGGACCTTTTGTTGCTGTTGTAAGGAAAGGCTCTTCAATAGTCAGCAAAAGGGAGTTGCTGCTGAAAAGAAACCTGGTACCAGTGCGCAACGAAGATGGATTGTAGCCTCAGTTCTATAGATCCTGTGCTTTACCAGTTTGTGCCATGTAGTAAGTGGCACAAGGATTGTGAGGCTTGTTGTGAACAAGGCTTCACATATTTGGATGATCAGGCTGTCGGAGCAACCTGTCTGATCTATGAATATTCGGATTTAGGGTTGTGCTTTAGTCAAGCTAGCAGTTCATAGTGTTGGAATCATGACTGAATGTTATATATTTCAATTACATGTTGCACATTTTCAGTTGCAAACATAGCATCTTTGGTCTCTGTCCATTTAAGATGGATGCTGCTGTGCTTGTGCTTACAAGGATACAAGACAGTCCTAATGCTTAGCCAGCAGCACCATATCAACTTAGCAACGTACAAGAACATGAAATACTGTAATTAGAACACACTCGCCACAATGCAGACGGTAGGACTTCTGCACCAGTTATGGCATTGTGCCAAGTCAACTCTCCTAGCAGCTGCTTACTAAAAGCATCAGCAGGAACGCCTTAGCATCTCTGCAGGGTAGGTAGAACTCTTCTTGACCATAACCAGTGAGAGCCTCACAAGTGGGGAATAGAAGATTTGCTCTGTTTTCAGAACTAATGCTGCAGATAAGAGGTTTGCAGTATTAAGAGTTCAAATGTTGTTCACTGAAAACAGCACCACTAGTTTCCTGTCAGCTAACACCAGGCAACATTTTTAATACAATTAAAAAGAGTTAGGTGGCTGTCTGAATCATGAAAACATTTGGGTATTTAAGGGGACTGGACATCTAGGGGCTTGCCCCCCTCCCTTTTGTCCCATGTTTTGAAAGCATGGATCCGAGAGGCTTGCCACTTGTTCCGAAAGCACGAGTCTGAGCAGCTATGCTTTTGTCCCACTGTTTCCCCCTGGAAACACACTCAGTAGCTCTAAATTGGAACAAACGGTAATCCATGGAAAACGTGATTGCTATTTGTTCCAATTCAGTGCTAAATTATGGGCTTCTCTGGGGGTGGGGGGAGCAGCAGGTGAAACAGAAGTGTAGATGAGCCCTAAGATGTCTTCTTTTTTACATTGGCTTTGGAGAATTGCCACTGAGATGCTGCTGTGAGATGGTTTGCTGTAGTTTTAAAGAATGTTTTGTTTTATTGCACCAGTATATTACTTTATGAAGTTGATGTTACCCAGGCTAATATATTTGATTAAGGGTTGGACATATATTTTTTAAATAAATATATGATTAATAAGAGAGCAAGAGTAAGGTTGGCAGAGTTGCATTAGAGACTGGGATGTGTGCATTAAAGCCCTGTTGAATTCCTCATCATTTCATTTCATAGTATTTAGTGAAATGGGCTATGTATCCAAGGGGTATTACTGTTATTTATTAATTAACGTAGATTTTGCTATGTATAATGTTATACATGCTATAATATTTGTCTTTAGAAGTATGCCTTGTTGGTTTCAGAGCAACCCAGCAGCAAGCTCTCTGCCTATCTTAGGGGTGTATACACGGGTTTTAAAGTAGTTGATTTTTCCCACCCCAGTCAAATCACTGAATGTGCACATGATAACTGGTCAGCCATATGACCAGTTTAGAGGTGTGCTTGTAATAGATTATGTGGATTTTTATGCACAATCCATCATGAACATCCTGGTGGAATTGCTTACCATGCAGATTTAAAACAGGGAGGAAAGCCCTCAAAGGAGTTTTGTGAATTGACTCTTTGAAATAACATGCACTTATGGTCACATTCTGCTTAATTTTGGCATGGTGGCTGAGGGGGAGGGAAATACCCAAATGCTATTACATTCCTCCATAAACTGAGAAAATATCATTTGCTGTTGCTATCTAGGACTAAGCTACAATTACCTAGGACATCAGTCTTTGGCTCTTCCTATGGGTTTACTTTTATTTTTTGAAATGCAGGCGTAGGGAACAATCAGTTTGCTTATAGCAGCAGAGCTTCCCCTTATGCCATTTCTTTAACTGAAATCATAGTGCCGCTGCAAGCAAATCCAGCCCCCACCTGCATTTCAGTCATGTGTAACATGTAGTTTGACATTAACAGAACTCTTCTTTAACCTAGCCCTCAGAATGAATCCATGGGTTATAACCAATGCTAGTCCTACTCAGAGCAGCCCATCGAAATTAATGAACCTCAGTTAGTCATATCTATAATCTCCAGTGGGTCTACTCTGAGTCTACTCTACTAGCACTGAGCAGGACTAGCATTGATTACAACCTCAAATTTTGTTTTCTCAATTTTGCCTTCTGATTTTTGTAGCCTGTGTATGAACCACCTATACATTTTTAATATATTTGAGTTTGGTTATATTTGTTATTGTCTTTGAGTAAGCAATGGTTAAGATTTAGCAGAAGTTAACTGCTTGCAAGTCTTATTGTGTTAAGTAGGAGACAGTTTAACCATTCAGCTGAAATCAAAGGGACATTTTTCTTAGACATTTATATACTGCTTAATTACTTGTATTTCTAAGCAGTGTACATAAAAAAGCAAACCACACAAAATGTGACAATAAAAAAAATTATTACCGGTATAAAGCCAAACACCTAAATTTGGCTGGATCTTATCCAATATTATAATTCTCCACTCTTTTTTTTTTCTTCTATTCATTTTTTCCTCCTCATATTCCCTTTTTATCTTAATTTTCAAACTGCAGCAGAGGGTGATTTTTTCTACAGTAAACTGAAAAGAGCAATAATGGCTATAAACAGAAGTTTGAAATACAGAAACTGTAAGACCTTTCCATTAAGATCATAACAGAATTTAATGTACTCAGTAGTAAGCAACACACTTAAACCTGCCGTGGAACTTTTTACCTGTACCAAACAATTGGTGAAGAAGAAATATCCAAAAATCGGTGTAGCAATATCAGTCATCTAGAGTGGGTGCTATAAAAAGGCAAAGCCTTTAAAAGACCAACAACGGTGCTATACTTTTGTGAATGGTCTCAAAAAAAGGGAGGGGAGAACAATTTAGCAGTAGTTCAAGTTGCTCCTAAAAGCTTCCATTGAAAGAGAAAATGTAGCGTGAAATCCTCCTTTCACAGACTATTAAAACTAGAAAAAATATGTGTTGCTGTTTTAAAAGCAGTCTTTTTCAGTGTATCTGAAGAAGTGTGCTTGCACACGAAAGCTCATACCAAGAACTAACTTAGTTGGTCTTAAAGGTGCTACTGGAAGGATTTTTTTTATTTTGACTATGGCAGACCAACACGGCTACCTATCTGTATCTAGAAAAGCAGTCAATGCAAAACCATTGAACTGAAAGGTTTTGCATTATCAGAAGTATTATTGACAGTTGGATTAGTTTTCCGTAGGCCAGAGATCTGCAATCTCTATAATCACAACCTTTTTAGAGGGAGTTGCTTAGTTGTATAGGATCCATCCCCCCCCCCCCAAAAAAAAACACCACTCTTCTGTTTTAAGGGTATATATATTTTTCTGTGTTGAAACAACCTTTTGTTATGGTTATGTATTATAGCTCCTCCCGTTGCTCGGTCCCTGCTCCTGCCAACCTAGCAGTTCGAAAGCACGTCAAAGTGGTACTGCTCTGGTGGTACCGCTCTGGCAGGAAGATAAACGGTGTTTCCGTGTGCTGCTCTGGTTCGGCTTAGCTGCTGCTTAGTCATGCTGGCCACATGACCTGGAAGCTTTCTGCGGACAAACCATAGCTGTCAACCTTCCCTTTTTTTGCGGGAAATTCTCTTATTCCATCACCCTTTCCCGCTGCTTCCCGCTGCTATCCTGGATTGTTAGATATCCCGTGGACTGTCCCCGGGACAGGTGAGGCTGCTGAACCCTTATTTTCAAATCTGAAAGTTGACAGCTATGGGACAAATGCCGGCTCCCTTGCCCAGTAAAGCGAGATGAGTGCTGCAACCCCAGAGTCGTCCGCGACTGGACCTAATGGTCAGGGGTCCCTTTACCTTTAGTACTTCTAATGCTGTTCCAAGTGCTATGTGGGGAAATATGGTTTTAAAGAGTCACAGATGCATTTTGCATTATGCCCATTATATTGTAAATAGGCAATGACACTTATGCATGCTCCATATTGGGAAATATTTACTTGCTCATCTTCTGTTTTTAAGTGACGTACGTGTGTGTGTGTGTGTGTGTGTGTGTGTGTGTGTGTGTTTGTGTCCTTCAAGGCTGTACAATTTGCTTGCTGTGCTACCACAGTACTGGAGCGTTTATCCAGAAGTTTGTCATGCTGTTACTTAAACTTAGGCAGATGTACTACCCCAATCACCTGTCCCTATTACCTGTTAAGGAATGTCTACTAGATCATTTATTTCATTTATATTCCATCTTTTCTCCAAGGAGCTCAAGACTGCATACAACATGTTTCTCCCTCTCCTCATTTAATCCCCAAAACAACTCTGCAAAGTAGGTTAGGCTGAGTGGCACTGACTGACCCAAGGTCACCTAGTGAGCTTCATGACCGAGTAGAGATTTGAACCCTGGTCTCCTAGATCATAGTCTGACACTCTAATCACTACACTACACTTGCTCCAATGCTTGCTAGTGGAAGCACTTGCCGTTTGAAGAACTAATATATATCCACCTACATACATAAGGAATCTAAACCACCACCATCATTGTTTTACTTGACTGTTTTGCCAAAATCCTATAACTAGATGTCAGCTTCATATTACTATATATTTGGAGATGAATGTAGATAACTTCTCCAGTGTAGTACTGTACTTGCAAGTAAACATGTCTCTTACATGCACTTTAAGTTAATAAGATGTGCATGGATTCATCATGCAATTTAAAGAACCCATTACATTGGATTTGCATTGTGTCCAACACTTGTCCATCTCCATGTATCTTCTTCTTCATCTTCTTCTTCTTTGAATTTGTTAGTTGCTTTATCTTGCCAAGGCTAACCCAAAGCAACATACAACCAACCAGATCAACAACCCCCCCGCCCCACATAGATACATGCATGGAGAGCCACCACAGACTTTGGGTTTTGTGTGTTCCTAGCCTTTTATCCCACTTCTAGCACCAGCTCAAGTGCTATGAGAGGATGCTGAAGATTCTCCTTCCCCACCCTTTCCCTGTTTCCTATGAGTAGTCATATATGAGCTCTATCTCTTGTGAAAAACATTTTCTCAGATTACGGTATGTAACATTCAGGTAGATTTGTGGGGTTGGGGCAGAACATAGTCTTCTCGTGAAGCTGATATGCAAGTCTCTGTGACTCAGTCTGTTATGGGCTACAGAAGCCAGAGTTGGTAGCTTAGCATCTGCCCAAAACTAACAGCACCCCACCATTACTAGGTCATATCATTTGACACTTGTCTTAATACTAATTCACTTGGCCTAGCCCTCTAGGCCACATGTGCAAGGACTATCTGCACTGGAGCATTCTGTGTTCTTGCTTTCGACTAGATAACACCATAAATGAAACTGCTAGAATTTTTTCCTTCTTCCCTGCATTGCAGGTAGGCAGGGGACAACCATGGACTGAGCATGGAAATAATATCTAGATTGATGGCAGTCTGTATTTTTGCACAACTTCTTTCTCCAAATCTAAGACCGCCAGCTACCAAATATGTGTTTGATGCTTACTGAGAGTAAAATATAATATTGTTTATGTGGATGCCACAAGCATGTTACTCTTTTCTACAGTAGTCCCCAAGTGACGCCACTAGTACTAAGCAACTCTCCGCCCACAACTTTTATACCTAGACTCAAAATATAAGGAACCCCCCTTCCCTCCAAACACACACACACACACACACACACACACTTCTTCCATCACCAGCTCCCTCATGAAAGCTTTGAGGGCAGGAAGGTGAGTCTTGGCAAATGGAAGGAGCCATCCTTTAATGACAAACCCAATTTCTCTCTCCCATGAAACTGGCATAAGGTGATATATACAGTGGTACCTCGGGTTACATACGCTTCAGGTTACATACACTTCAGGTTACAGACTCCACTAACCCAGAAATAGTACCTCGGGTTAAGAACTTTGCTTCAGGATGAGAACAGAAATCATGCAGCGGCAGCTGGAGGCCCCATTAGCTAAAGTGGTGCTTCAGGTTAAGAACAGTTTCAGGTTAAGAACGGACCTCCGGAACGAATTAAGTACTTAACCTGAGGTACCACTGTAAATCAAATTAAAAATAACAGAAGCATCCACTATGCATCCCAGCTATGCATTTTGCCTTCCATCTCCATGTTGCCACACAGCCTACCCATCACTGCTTTATTTTAGCATGGCAACAGTGGTGTAGCACAGTCTATATGGCAAGCTCATGCAGGCGAATGGCTGACCCCATACAGCATTATTCACTTGGATGCAGTTCTAAGCAGCATCTGTGCAACTCACTTGTGTGAAGCCTCAAACCTCTTGCACAGATGATCAAAAAGCATGAAAGGAACGTGCTGTTACTTCAAGACTATTTGTTCTTGAACAGATAAATATGAATGCATACATAATTTTTACATGTTATTTTTGGTACTTTCCTCCTTTTTTGTTTTTTCCCCTGCAGTTTCTTGGAGTGCACTCTTCCATAAAGCTTGAATATTGCTTCATTCATATGATTTGACGCTTAAAGAATACTTCATTAGCCCTCTAGATTCTCCTATGTGGGAGGAGTATCCTGTAATCTTGTGTTGACTTTTAGCACCAGAAATGGGACTGAACCAGTTGTTTTCCTTTCCCTGCATTGCAGATATACAGAGGACAAGCAAGGATCTGCTTTGATAAAGAGTCTTTCATCATAAACATTTTTTTAGGAGGTCTCCAAAAAGGATCACAGGCTTCCCGTGCAGTCTTCTTGCTCTAGTTATTTGCATGTAGGTGGCAATGTGCACCCTTACAAATGCTATTTAGTTGGTAATATAGCACTTGCAAGAATGGTGATGTTGAAATTAACTTGAGACAGCCCTTTAATATTCCTTTTTGTGGAGGACTTGGGTATGTCTGTGCTGTGCACGCCCCCACTTACTCCCACTGACAACTACTGACAAAATTGATATGTTCCGTCAGGGTATCAATGTTTAAATGGATACATGTAAAATATTTAGGCTGCATGTCGAATCTAATTGGAGTTCGCTCTGGATGCAGTATGTGTACAAAATAGAAATATTGATGCAATGCCTGGTCTCATGTGAGTTAAGACTTCATTGATTATGAAACACAGTATCACTTCCAAATACCAAGCAGTGTTCCTTACCATTCCCTAGTTTACAGCATAGACTTAACTAGTGCTCTGCTTTGGGCAGAAAACCGAAAAATTTTCTTGTTTCAGAGGGAGTCGCATAAAGAGGTTGGCTGAATAGATTGAGCCAATTGTGCCGTTATCTCCTGTCTGCTTTTGCAGCTGCTCTCAGTCACCTGACACAAAGTAACAATGCCTTCAATTTTTCGTGAAGCATATATGTAACCAAGAATCGTGCAAACAAAAACCCCAGTAGTTATACGTATTTCCTTTTATCGACAGCTTTGTTTGGTTCTGTATGCGGGGCTTGAAGGAAAAGCTATGATTAACTGATAAGAGCATGTGAAAGGTTCATTTTGTGGCAGATAGACACATAGAACTGAAGCAGCTGGCCCCAAAGTTCACATATATTTCATATCAGTGGTAGCATCGGTAATCATAAGGCTTGGTGCTTGGCCAGAAAACCTTGAGACATGTACAAAATGTTCTGCAGGTGGTATTGATTGATTGATTGATTGATTGAATTTACACTCTTCTGCCTTTCCTCCCCAAGGAGCTCAGGGAAGCAAACTGGCCATCAGCCTCTTGCTGATGCAGGACATATGCTGCCACAGCATCCCTGATACAGAATCATAGAGCTGGAAGACACATCAAATATTGGCTTGATCAGGAGTGGAAAACCTTCTTGGCCCAGATGGCCAGATCTTTCTCTCTCCCAAACCCTGTGGGCCAACTTGGGTGAGACGTGAGCGAGGCTACTGACCTGTCAATCTGACATCACAATTACTTTAGATGAGAGGTGGGCAGTTGACCCTTAGGGGTGAGGGGAGGAGTCTGATTTGCCAGTGCATTCCCCATAGGACTTCAATGGCACCATGGTACCCACAGAGGCCATGTTGGCAACCCCTTCTTTACCCAAACCATCAAGGCTTACCACAGAAACTTTTAGATGGCTCTGCTTGCTTTCTTTGACAGGTTGCACACAGTCATGTTGTTTCACTGAGAAAGAAGGGCCCTGGTATATTTTATCTTTTGGAGAGAAAAAAACAGCTGGGTGAAAAGCTAGAGCAAACAGATGGGGAGGAAAACTGGCCCTTTCCCCCTGCCAATTCCCCAGTGCCCACAGCTGTTTCACCCGATAAAAAAGCAGGGGGAGGAAATTACGTAACTATACATAATTTCTGCCCTCAGGATGGCGAGAACGATTTTATAGCAAAAGTTCACAGAAATAGAAGAGAGGCAGTATGGGATGTTCTGAGCCATACAACGTATTTTTCCACATCAGTATGGTTGCACAAAAGCAGGAAGTCAAACAGGACATAAACTATTAGCCATGGTATTCAACAGATTACTATTTATATTTAAAAAGGAATAGAGCAGGAGAAGAAAAAAATCAGTGTTCTATTTTTGTTTTCAAAGACATGTCTGCTTTGCTTATGTCTCTCTGAATAATAATTCAGGATCTCGTGCTCCTAACTTCTGTTCAGTTTCTAATTTGTTGGAGGTGGATAGGAATGTGCAAATGTAAAAACCATCTTTTGGTAATTGGGCATATACAAACTCTTCACAAACAATTCTGTGAAACTGACTAGTTTTGTTAATATCTCTTTAACTTGAAAAATGTGTAAAACACCAGTAAATGTTTTGACTTAACAAAATGTGATTTTGTGTGTTCTTAGGAATTCTGGAGGACAGCAAAGCAACTCAGACTTGTACTGGAAAGTCCTCAGCTGCAAGTGGAATAGGTAGTACTGAAAAGAGAGCTCACTGTGGTACACAATGTACAAAACTGACAGTTCACCCCACAGGAACTTCAGCACACAAACAACAAAATGGCTTTAGAACCACAGAGGTAGGTGCAGAACTACATTCCGAGTGACTCCTTGTACACACTGGTATCCTCTTGAAGCTGGGCTAATCCTGTTTCTCCTCAGCTAAAGGCCTGTCACAGAGCTATTAAGCCTGTGTCCTTTATACTGAAGTCGTACCTTCTAGTGTTTCTTTTTTAAAGTCACAATGAATACATTTCTCATATTGCAAGGCTCATGACAAAGCAATAACTATTGGGAATAACGGCATGTGTTGAACCTGTTTTAATTAAGGACATAAAGAAGAATCAACTGAATATAGTAATACTGCTTTACTGTTATTTTGAAGGCCAGTCATGAGCTGCTTAAGTAAACATTTAAGCAACATTTATCCTATTGCCCACTGGATGTTCCCGTCGCATCTCTGAGCCTGCCAAGCATCCATAAAATCCAACCAGAGTGTCTGTGAAGAAAAACTGGTGATTAATCCAATTGAACATGGTCTAGATCTCATGTTAGGATCTATTTTGCAGTAGCAAAGTATTGGAGGGTGATACAGTCTCAAGATTAGCCCAGGGGCTGGAGGTTTCCCACCCCACTTTACATTTATACTTCCTTTGAACACTAGTCATTTTTTGTCCATTTGGGGACAGTGTTCTAGTCCGTGTGGGTCTTTATTATCCTGACACAACATGGTGTCATCTACAAACTAGTCCATGTTCCCTCTCATCCCCGACTTCAGATCCTTTATAAACAAGTTAAATAACACCAGTTAAACAGAGATCACTTGTGAGTGGTAGGGAGGGCATTCTTTGTGATAACTTTCCAATTACGGTACTTTACTTCCTATTTGCTGAGTAAAAATGCCACTGTATCAACAATTTGACTGGCAATTACTACAAGATCTGTTTGTGACTTCAGGATAGAGATATTGCTAAGTTTTGCTTGTTGTTTTGATTGGAATATTTTGTTAATTTTTATTTTACTCTTGTCTTTTCTCCTTGTTTAGGAAATTTACTTCTATGAAACATCTTCTAAGCATCTTCCATTAAACTAATTTACTGTACACTCTTTTTAAACAGGCTAAATGGGACAACAAGAAAAACGTCACAAAAGAAGTCGCAATTAACGCCACCAAAACAATAAGACAAATTAGTAACAGAAGAATTACAAAGAACTGTGTCAATTAAAAGAGCCAAAGGAGAAGATGACTGAATTCTGCAATATTTTGCTGCACTTTAACTGATAACTTAATGTGAAAATCTCAAGATGTTTTATTTTTCATGCTGAATGTAGTGGACATCTGCTGCTGAGTGCCTTTGGAAAAACCGCTATCCTTGCTCTAAACTGCTGCCAGCATTGGATGCCTTTTGTTCTATATTGCCATACTGGTGAGGCTGGGCCAGCAATTAGAACATAATGTGTTTGGATTTTATACATTGCCATTTAAGTAATTAATATCACATAAAAATGTATACCAAAATATTTCAGGAACACTCAATCCCTCACAAATTGCACCTGACACATCTGTTTTTAGGTACATGTGTGAGTGTCTGGAGGCGGTTGGAGGATGGATGGCGGCTAACAGATTGAGGTTGAATCCTGACAGGAGGCGGGCGGGTGTGGAGGACTCCCTGGTCCTGAATGAGGTAACTGTGCCCCTGAAGGACCAGGTGCGCAGCCTGGGAGTTATTCTGGACTCACAGCTGTCCATGGAGGCGCAGGTCAATTCTGTGTCCAGGGCAGCTGTTTATCAGCTCCATCTGGTACACAGACTGAGACCCTACCTGCCAGCGGACTGTCTTGCCAGAGTGGTGCATGCTGTAGTTATCTCTCGCTTGGACTACTACAATGCGCTCTATGTGGGGCTACCTTTGAAGGTGACCCGGAAACTACAACTAATCCAGAATGCGGCAGGTAGACTGGTGACTGGTAGCGGCTGCGGAGACCACATAACACTGGTCTTGAAAGACCTACACTGGCTCCCAGTACGTTTCCGAGCACAATTCAAAGTATTGGTGCTGACCTTTAAAGCCCTAAACGGCCTTGGCCCAGTATACCTGAAGGAGTGTCTCCACCCCCATTGTTCTGACCGGACACTGAGGTCCAGTGCCGAGGGCCTTCTGGCTGTTCTCTCGCTGTGAGAAGCCAAGTTACAGGGGAACCAGGCAGAGGGCCTTCTTGGTAGTGGCACCCGCCCTGTGGAACGCCCTCTCACCAGATGTCAAAGAGAAAAACAACTACCAGACTTTTAGAAGACATCTGAAGGCAGCCCTGTTTAGGGAAACTTTTAATGTTTAATAGACTATTGTATTTTAATATTCTGTTGGAAGTTGCCCAGAGTGGCTAGGGAAACACAGCCAGATGGTTGGGGTATAAATATTATTATTATTATTATTATTATTATTATTATTATATGAAAGTTGAGCTTTCATGCAGCCTTTCTGTGGTTGGCACTTCAGTTCAGTTTGCACATCAAATGATTTCCATCCTGATCCTAAAGATGTTCACTACAATGGCTGTGTACAGATTTGCAGGTTCTGTTGTTTATCTCAGTGGCATGCTGGGTGAGCCATATAATAATGGTCTGATTTGCTATACCACATGAGACTTACGATGTAACTGATGGCCAAGGTTTGTGACGGCATAGATAGGTTTAATGTAGCTGAAATACATGTAAGAATTGTGGTACTCTAACTTTGCCTGCTTCTGTGTCATATAGCAGCTTTGCACTGTGTGGCAACGATATGCCTGCAAAAGGGTGAAATATCCTATCTCTTAAAATTGGGATCTCCCACAACTCATTGAAAAAAGACGATTGATCTTGTGTCTCCTTTATCACTTATATTTTCAAAAGGAATTTGTGTATACATTTGCTACTGAAGTCTAAATTTTAAACAAACAGATTTGTTTTGAAGGAGAGCAAAATTATTCAAATAGTAATCTGAAGAACACAACTTCATTTTTTTAAAAGTTCTTCTGGCCTATAAATTAATAAAATTTATATGAAAAGTTAGTGTTTGCTGTCAAATCTATAGAAAAGGCACTTCAATCACAGATGAACAGGCCATTTAGACAAATAAAAAAATGTAACTAATAAAAATGTTTGTAAATTGTTTGACTTCTTAAAGAAATTGCTTGAGATGAAAATTCAGTGTTTGAAATCTATATTCAGTTTCTAGGCTTAATAACTGTTGGAGGATTGCTTATTAAGTTAAGATAACCATTGAATCACAGAACCCTGTAGAGCAGGCATAGGCAAACTTGGCTCTCCAGATGTTTTGGGACCACAACTCCCATCATCCCTGACCACTGGTCCTGTTAGCTAGGGATGATGGGAGTTGTAGTCCCAAACATCTGGAGTTTGCCTCTGCCTGCTGTAGACTTTACTTAAGACCTGTCTACTCTCAGAGTGATAAATTCAAATTACAACTGTGTGCAACATATATAATTAGGCTGCAGTCAGGATGCTTCAAGAGTGCTTATGCTCAAAGTTGGCAGCTGCAATACTCTCCATGCTTACTTGGAAGTAAGCCCTAGAACACATGATTCTATGGATTATGTCATATCTGCCAATTTAGAATGTGTGTTTATTTATTGTATTTATTATATACTGATTAATATTTCTAAGCAGTGCAAGTAAAATTACAAAAAAATAAAAATAAACCATGCATAGAATAACAATTAAAAAATCATAATAAACCCAGCACCACTTTAAAATGCCTGTTGAAATAAGAAAACACTTGTCATGTACCTGAAGCTCAGCAAGGAGGGTGCCTGTCTAATCTCAGACACACTAGTCATATCTATAATAAAATAAAAAGTTAGCTTTGTTGGTTGTCCTTGTCCCATATCTCTGTGATCACTGCTCCCACCAACTTCCCCATTTCTTACTTTAGACTGCAATCTTAAAGTTAGAGAAAGACAGAAATCTACCCCCCAAGGAGAACATGTCCACAACCCATAGTGCACAAATCTACTGCAATGTAGTTGCAATGAGCATATAATAGTTTCTTTATGTATATATGCAGCCTTTGATAATTAATTTCTTCACCATAGCTTGAAAGTGTTTCTGTGGCTAGCTTCTAATCACCGATGCACAGAACACACTTGACAGACTGTCTTTTCCTATTTTGATTCAATGCCCAGAGACCTGACCAAGCAACTGACTTGTTTGTTGTTGAAAAGGATTAATACTGCAAAGTGGTGGTTTTCAAAAGTGCCAAAATAAAATAATTGGTGAGAAAAGGAAACACAATGAAGTCTCAGTCTGCAGTGAACCGCACAGGAGCACGTGGGCTTTTAAAACAAAACATGCCTTGCGAGAACAGCCAAACTGAAGGGGAGGTTATGGTAGAGAATTTGTAATTATATGAGCATATCCCGGTTGAATGCTGATTAAACTGGACTAGGTTTAGTGTGAAATCCCCTCTATATATCACTATAATGGTGCTGTGCTGTAACAGCTGCTCTGCTGACAAAATCATACACCAGGGGTGATGAACCTGTGGCCCTCCAGATGTAATTGGACTACAATTCCCATTATCCCTGACCATTGTTCATGCTGGCTGATGCTGATGGAATTCGATCAAGAACAGAAGGGCTACAAGTTCCATGCCATACACCCCATGTGCAAGTTATGGTAGCTGCTTTTTCTGGAAAACAAAATGGGCAGATGCACAAGTAAATATGGTTCCCTGCATGTTTCAAAGGCCTGTTCATGTTTAATGCTTCTTTATAAACACCAGTCCAGAGCAGTTTTTAATGAAAAAGCATTAAACATTTCCATTTTTATATATTCTTAGAGATTCAGTATCCAACCTAACATATTTAGGAAACAAAATTACATATAATATGTCCTCCATGGTCAAAAGAAAACATGGATCACATCCTGCTACAAATAAAATTCACTTTGGCAGGTGGACTATATTACATATACAGTGGTACCTCGGGTTAAGCACTTAATTTGTTCCGGAGGTCCGTTCTTAACCTGAAACTGTTCTTAACCTGAAGCACCACTTTAGCTAATGGGGCCTCCTGCTACCGCCGCGCCGCGGGAGCACAATTTCTGTTCTCATCCTGAAGCAAAGTTCTTAACCCGAGGTACTATTTCTGGGTTAGCAGAGTCTGTAACCTGAAGTGTATGTAACCTGAAGCATATGTAACCCGAGGTACCACTGTAAACATTTGTGGTAATCTAAATGAAATTGGTGCTATTTCTAGTTTCCTCAAAATGCATTGGGAACCATATGTACTTAACCCAACTGTTCATTTCAAAATGGACATTTTCCACCTGGGGTTGCAAATCCTTGGCCTTTAAGTGCTCTTTATAATTATGGGAAGAGTAAAGTTCAGCAGGAAGAAATAAACATCTCCTCCCCCAAAAGCTATTTCCAAAGTTCCCAGGTTTTATTTTATTCTGCTCCAAAGCGTAAGAATGTTCCTAATTCTTTTCTTTCATCTCTTGGCCAAGAAAGGAGTGTTGTGTTGTGTTCTGAGAGGACAGAGTCACAAGTGAAGTTTCAGCAGGAGAACTTGTTAATTGCTTCTGGCCTTGATCCAGCTCTTAATTGTGCATAACAGCTGGTGGGGCTGGGTGGGGGTGTGCAATGCCAGCTGCATCAAAGGACACATCCACCCATCAGCAGGGCCTTGGTGAGCAATGCAATGTGGTTGTGTGATCCAGGTGCGTGTGTGCATCCACTATGCACATGAAAGCTTTCCTCAATACACAGATCTCCCTCGTTGGACTGGGACATGCATGTGTTTTCATACACAGCGATGCCTGATGGGGTCTAAATAGTTGCTCTGAAGACAGATTGTATCAAATGTAATAGCAGTAAACAAAGCAAAATGGCAGTTGGATACTTGCCTGCTACTCCATTGGTGCAGTAATATTAATGGTCACTTGGCTACAATGGCCATGAGAGGCAACCTAGGAATCTGCAGTGTCAGATACTACTTCTCACCTCTTTGAATATATCTACAACTCATGCTTAAACTGCTGCATTGTCATTTCATGTGCCCAGAGAATTGTAGCAGTTGTGGCTTGTGACACCTAGACCTGGGAGACGGCACCGAGGAGCTAAAAAAATATATGCAAAAAATATATATCAATAACTGCAACAACAAAAACCCCTCCAAAATATCCCAGCCCAAGAGTCGGTTCACCAGCCTCAGCTTCTTCTTCTTGAGTCAGTCAGGATTCCATCCTCCCATGCCAAGTGCGAAAAGATATGCAAGGAAGGGAGCAGGTCTTCCATGACTCAGATGTCTCCATTATTGCTTGAATCACAGAAGGCCAAAGAGGGCTTGGTCCCTTTATCATTTTTAGTGGCCCACTGAGCTATTGTTTTTAAAGGGCTACAGACTGGCTAAAATGGGAGTGAGCCAGGTTATGGAACTTGTATAGTTCTTTAAGGGCCATTCTAATTTTCTAATTTGCAAAATTCAAGAATTTATGGTTTCCAGAAACATCAGTGAGAAAAGAACTGACTGTTGTGAGCACATAGCCTTTCCCTTACTTATGGTAATGCTAAGTCAGGGTTCAAAACTGGAGGAGGATAATCACCTTTAAAATATGTTCTAAGAGCCTGCAGAACTATGGAATTTTTTTTGCTGTATTGAATGGAAATGCACATCTTTCAAGTTCTTTGTTTTTAAAAATCAGGTGTGACAGCAAATTTGGCCAAAAATAGGCACAAAATTTCATGTTGAATTGCTTCCGTTTGGTCTCTGCTGTACAGGGCAGTGGAAACATCTAATTACAGTTGCTGCCAAAGGCTACCTATATCCTGGGGATTGGGAATGGATCAAGTCAATCACTTGATCCAGGAACCACACAGAAAGGTACTGCAGGCATATCCTTTGGTGGCTAGTGATGCTACAGCTGTGATTTTTCAGAGATTTAAATCTGGAAAATGTTACAGCTTCCCAGGATTATTGGAAGTTGAAGGGATTTTAATATGCAGCTAAAGTGTTTTAAATCAACCTAATAAAATAATTATTCAAGTATTCTTTTAGCATAATTAACACCTTTGAACTGCCCAGTTGAAATACAGGTTTTAATTGCTAGAACACTGTGGAGGATGCCCAACCGTGAAGCTCCTGTTGTGGCAAATCTAATGAGAATGGATTTTCTGTTTCTCGTTTCATCACCTCACCAGTGCTTTTTAGAAAAAAACATACCCAAAATGTCAGAAAAATCATATCAAATAAATTAATAGTCTTTTCTGTTGTGTTGGGAGGGGGAATAGATGGGCAAACTATTTCTAAAAAACACACAGGACCAGTTTCCTGTGGTGTTTCCAGATTTTGAAGCAATCTGCTTCCAGCAGTTTCTCAAGGCATATTCATTATTTATTATGCTCATTAAGTAAACAGCTTCTCAAGCAAGGTTTAAGGATTTTATTCAATTCTCTGATGCCCCCCACGAGCCACAGCTAAGATTTAATGTTTTGCAGATATAGTTCTTATTGTACTTCCTCTGTGTTTGCTCCAAAATTGATTTTAGGATTTGATGCTCTCAGGGAAGGCTTGGGCAGAACTAGACATTATCTTGGCAAATGTGCAGCCCCTGGCTGTGTTTGCTGGCACAATGGGAATTCAGAGGAGTAGGGCCGGATTTAGGTTTGAAGATGCTCTAAGCTACTGAAGGTAATGGGGCCCTTTATATGTCCAGCTGTCCCTTGTCAACGACAAATGGTTGCTGTTTTTTTGTGTTGAATATATGCTATGGTAATTTATGGACCTAATAGGTATATAAAGCCATTTGCACATAACAAATAGGAGCCTACACAACACAAAACAGTGTTGCTGTATGTAGGTTTTATTTTACTTGTTTTTTATCTTATATTTTGGAAATGTACATCCAGTTTTCCCCCCTTTAAATCTTTTGGGGGGCCCCAAGAGAGTGGGGCCCTAAGCTATAGCTTGTTTAGCTTATATGTAAATCCAGCAGAGGCACTAACAGGGGCCACAGAAAGTAAATTATCTGAGGACTATGGTCTTGGCTACTGTTTAAAGCTTAGCATGAAAATAGAAATATTAAATAATATGACAAAGATCTTGATGCAGATACACACATATATTGTCAGAAGCAGCATTTTGTAGTCAGATGTGCCTCAGATCATATGTTTCCAGTGGCATGTTATAGACCAGACCTGTGTGGAATATATTTTCTATCAGATTATTTATTTACACATTATTTGTTTTCTTTACTGCATTTATATACCACCTTCCTGATAAGGCATTAAAGATTACATTACAAAAGACAAAATAATAAAACAGTAGACTTCTGTCAGCCACTGGTGATCTCTTTGGGAGCTGATGGTATGAGATTCCTGATTTGGGCTTCTTCTCTTCAACTTTCCTCATATCAAAGTTTTTACGTATGGTATTTCACGGAAAGGCAGATAAGGATCATTGTCAGTGGCTGCTTTGGGAGCAGATAGCATGAACTCCTCACCCTACAATTCTTCTGCATGAATCTTTGATAGTAAGGAGCCTATTAAAATGCTCACATTTTGGCCATCTCTTTATACTGGCATTTAATGGACCAATGACACCAAATCTTGAAACCGAACATTACATGCAAAAACTGAAGCTTTAGTAATGTGAATCCAATCATCTCTACCAGTTTGCCATAGGAGCTTGAAGTATCAGGTTGCTCCAAGTGGGCGTTAAAACAGAACAATTTACTAAGTAAGTCTGTAAGTAGCAGATGGGTTGCAAAGTAAGGACAGAATATAATTTGGGAACTTGGTTTGTAAAACGTTTAGGGGATAATCATTCTAGCAAGTGTAGACACTCAGGCAATTCCATGAAAATGTCTACCTACACACTCATTTTTATTTTTCATAGGTTGTTAACTTGTTCTGTATCATTTTAAAGATAGTTTTCCTAAGTTTCATTATATGGCAACAGTTTTTCAAAATGGCATATTACATGTGAGTAAAGCAACCACAAGTGTGACATGCAAAATGACTCAGAATTGCACTGAAAGTGGCTCCTTGAGAGCTTTACCTTTACCTAAAAGAAGCCTCTTCTGTAATTTGTTCAGATCCTCAGGAGCTTAAGAAACAGCTGGAGGGTTTTATTGCTATTTGTGTTGAAAAGACAAAATATTGATCATTTCTGTCATCATCTGTGTTGGCTATCTCCCAAAGCAATGTTGTATTGATTGTTCTGTTTCAGAAATCCTGGTTTTGGTGTTTGTTTTTAGTACTTCCCAAGCTACAAAACAGAACTGCAAAGCTTTGTCAATACCAGAGTCTACAATATACTGCAGTAAAAGCATTACTTTTCTTTATCCTCGGGTTGTTTGGTTTCATTTGTTTGCTTTGCATGCAACTAGTGTAGATTTTGCTGTGAGCAAACTCTCTATATACTATACTACACATACACACACCTCAATTTTCTTTTTGATTTTTTGTTTTAATTTAATATAAGATACACAATATACAAAAAATTATTCCCCCCCCCGTGCCATTCCTTGTGTAACCAAAACAGCACCACACACACACAATAGGAAGGTATTGGCATATTTGGGAAAAACTTGTGGTTTGCAGAAGTACTAAAATGTCAGCGGAAAAACCTAAAGGGTAAAAGGTTCTCAAAAACAACTCAGTGAGGACTAATATATTCAGGGTCTACAAAATACTGCCTGACTGCTGGAGAAAAGAAAAGAAAAACTAGAGAGATAATACTATGGGGAAAGTATATAAGTCCCATTGAGTTTAATGGCACTTACTCACAGGTAAGTGGTTATTGGGTTGCAGCTTAAATGTGACAGAAAAATTGAGTGTCAAAACACAAAAACTGAGTGTCTGTTCAGCTTTGCAGTTGACATTCAGCAGATTTATTAGTGCCACCTACTGGTTCTTTAAAGTTTTTCTATTGAATCTAGAGAAATTAAAAGCAACGCCTAAATGACAAATTGATTAAAATAACATCGGGATTAAATTAAATTATAAGTTTTTTTGTTTTGTGTTTTAAAAAGGATCTGCCATAAGGAAAAAGGAGACAAGACTTTGTGGTTGTTGTTTTTTTTGCAATAGGCATAACAAAGTATGTGGTTGTACCCAGCTGCACCCTACTGCAGATGTAGATACCCAATAAAGTAGACTTGAGGCTTCACTGTGTTTGTGAATGAAAGGATGTCCATGTGTGAAAGAGTGTGCAGAATAATTCTGAAAAAGAGAGGGAATTGGGGAAAATGAGCTCATTTACAGGCAATAAGAGCAAATGAATTGTCTTAGGAGTGTCCTGTTGGACAGAAAACTGGGTTCAGATGAGTGATTTTGTGTTCTGGGGCTCAGATCCTGGCTATGCCTTGAGATTATCAATGTTTACAAAATGACAGCCATTTTGTGACTAGCCATGGCCATGGCAGCCATTTCACAACAGTTTTTAAAATCTCCAAATGTGCCCACAAGTTCAAAAAGATTGGTGACCTATTTCTTGCTCAACTCCAGCCATTAACAACTACTGTAAGAAATGCCACTATTTCTAAGTTGCAATCAAAATAAAAGCCATCAAAACAACAGATAATGCTCCTCTGTTAGGTCTTCATTTTCTCATCCCTACATTTTATTATCTAAACAGCCAAATCTTTAAAAATGGTTTTAGCTACTTAGTAGTGCAAAGTAAGGACTTGCACTACTGTAGTTAAAACATGGTTCGGTTGCTGGCAAACAGGGCAGGAGAAAAATAATATATTTATTGTGATTCTGCAGTTCTATAAATTATCTTGTCTATCAACCATCATCTTAGTTGTGTGCATCAGCCCCATCTATACAAGGCCAAGCCCTGTGAGTCCCAAATTGACCTGGGTAAGGCTCTGACACTGAATAATCTTGTCTCAGTGCCATCACCTTCCAGTTTGTAATTATGTGTTGGAGTGCCTCTTTCCAGATCTCAAAGCACTATACTGATGCTAATGAAGGTTTGTAAGGGTATTAAATAAAATTATTATCATTCACATTTCATAAAGGCACAGAATGGCAGTTGTGTGACTTGCCCAAGGCTACACAACAAGTCTGTGGCAGAACTGGTTGAGCAACACAGGAGCCTCACATTTCAGTTTTGTGGTGATAATTATCGCAACAATGAAAGGAGAGTTTAGCATGCCACTGACCTTTTGGGAGAGGGCTTCTTTGTTTTGTTTTTGGGTATTTTTAACCCACCTTTGTGTCAAAGGTCCCCTAGGTGGCAAATGATACAATAATCACAATTACAATGAAAGGTAACAAACAAAAACTGGGCTAAAATAATGTTAGAATCACAATATAATTTAAACCATCTGGGCACATAAGTGTTTTGCCTGGTTCTAAAATAATGTTAAGGTAGGTGTTGGGTAGGCCTGTTTGGGATGGACATCACACTCATTGTATCTTACGTTGCAGAAGCATTAAGAGAATAATCTCAGATGACTGTGCTGGTGCATGGGGAAAGAAGTGATCATTCAGATACTGAAGTTCCAAGCCATGATCAAAACCAGCACTTTACACTGAGATAGTGGGCAGCTCTCCAGGCTATTCTGTCTTTCTCATCCTCTCAGGGCAAAATTTTAAGGCAAAAAAGATGAAGCAATGAGACATCTTTGGGGGAAAGGGATGAATGAGAACAACCCGAGGTGGATTTAGGGTGGCATGACTGGTTCCACCACACTGGGTGCAGGGCCTAGGAGGCGCTGCAAGAACAGAGCAGAACAGAAGAGAGGCGGGTAGGGGAAACCCACAAGGTCTGATCCTTTGTACATTTACTCAGAAGTAAATCCCACTGAATTAAATTGGATTTACCCCTAGGCCATGAAACAAGAGGCTGAACAGTTCATGTTTACTTGTCCTTAAATTGAAGTAGGGGGCTCAACATATTGCTATTTTATTATGTTTTAACAGTGTGGGTTCCCAAAGTTCAAGATATTTTAATATCTCAAATGTTTTAAATTAATTTCTCTGGCATCCTATTTACATTTGGAACTACATTCCTATATATCCAAACCAGAGCTACGGCTAAGATTTCCTTTAGTCTTAGAAAGAAACACTCACTAGTTTTTGTTAAAAAGTTACGTCGCTCTCAATAGATTTACTTCAAAATAATAATTAATCATAAAAAATAAACGAACAATCGTCTTGATTTCAATGACAAATAGGCATCTGAGATGTTTCCACTTTCCGGTTTGCTGACACCGGGAGCCAACATTTCGCCCAATACCAAGCTGGGCTGAAACAAAATGCAGGATGAGGAGACACCGTCGGTGTGCGGGTTAACAGCAAAGTGCGTTCTGGCATTTTGGCATGCAGGTGAAGAATATCATTTGCCCACCTTTAAAAAAACAACAAAGAAATAGCACAGAAGGAAGAAAAGCTTGTGATCTCGTAGTCCCCCCTCTCCACTAAGCTAATTTCCTACTTTCAGAGGTTTATCTGCCTTTTTTTTAAAAAAAAAAAAAAGCGGAGGAGCATTAGAAACGCGATTCCTCCTCTCCCGTGGTCATTTCCACCCCTTTTCCCTCCACGAGGGGAAGGGGAAGAGACGCCGGTGAGGCGCCGCCATCTTGGCGGAGAGGAGCGAGGGGGAGGCGGGAGCGGGGAGGGGATCCGGGTGGCCCTTAGAAGGTGCGCGAGCACCGCCCCCTCTCCCTTCTCACCGGTCGTTCAAATATCGCGCGATTCTTCTAGCACCACCACCACCACCTCCTCCTCCCTGTCTCGGCTGGCTCTGCATTCTGTCTTCGAAAGGACCCGTGAGCCCGCGCGGCCGTTGGCGCCCTGAGGCGAGTCCAGGTGAGGCGCCGGCTCTCTGCCAAGCGGCTCAGGTGAGGGACGGGGGCGTGGCTTGGCGCCCAGCTCCCCGCCCCCCCGCCCCCTCCGCTGTGGTTTCTTCTCGTCTGAGGGACGGGACGGGGTAACAACGACGCCTGTGTTGGCATGTGGGGCGGCCGCCGAATAGAGGCAGGTTAGAAAGAGTTTCTTCTTCTTCCCCTGCGCTGAGGGCGGCGTTGGAGAAGAAGTAGAAGAGGCCGTTTGTTTGGAGGACTTAATTAAATCCGGGTTTTCTGTTCTCAGCATCTTGAAAAAATGCTCCATGGCAGGTAATGCCACTTCGAAGAGCTTTCAGGGCAAAGTCGCTGGTGGGCTCTCTCGCTTCAAGTCTTCCCCAAATCCGGGTGAAATAGCTGTATTAGGACAAGCGGAAAGTCACGAAAGGGCGTGTGAGTTTTCCAGAGCCTTTCTACCAGGCCATCTCTAAGGTGGTAAAGCAGGGAAGGGAAATGCTGGCTGCAGTTCAAGCTGTGGAGGCATTGTCGAGGAAAGGAAGGAAGGGAGTTGGTTTTTGAGGCGGAGAGAGCCTCGGTAGTTGCAAAGTGTGGGCGGAATCGGGCTTAAAACGTACCTGTTAGAATAGATCGTACCTCTCTCTCTATTCACGTTGTAACGTGAGCTTTCTCCCCTCTGAAATGTCTGCCGTCAGCTTAATTGGTATGTAGGCATCTTTCCCTCTTTTGGTTCATCTGTGCGATAAGGAAGAAGTTTCAGAGCTCTCCAGTCAGCGCAGCAATGCAAACAGTTCTTTTGCAAACCACATTGTAAACTATAAATGTATTGGCTGTATTGAGGGCCCTCCTGTAAACTTGTATGTTGACGGTTGCTGCTTATATGGAAGATGTCTAAATTATATGTTTAGAAGTTATGACTGACCTACATTTTGAAAATTGGGGTGTGTCTTTCAAGTTTCTGATGGTGTTTCTGAGAAATTTACCCTGTGGGGTTTAGTTCTTCTTAACATGTAGTATGTCTTTGTAGCTGCAATCCCAAGTAATCTTCGTTGAATGTAGTGAGACTTATTTCTGAATGAACATGCATAGGCTTGTACTGTGCAGAATAGTAACTGATTATTAGCTGAGCTATCCTGATTGTCACTGCTGTCAACGACTGATCCAGTTGTCTTTTGCCTTGAGGAGGTGTAGGGTAATAATAGCCTACCTTATTTCTAAAAGTATTTGTAAGCTTTTGCCTTTTAAAGTTCTATTTGATGCATTTCAAAGATCTTGAAGCAGTTACAGCTATGGTTAACTGTTCTTTTTTCCTTTACAGTGCGCAAATGGCGAAGTTTATTTTTCAAGTAATCGAGACAGGCAGATGAGAATATGAAGAGAAACAGGAAATCCAGTCTTGCCATTTCATTGCAGTCTCTGAGAAATTAAAAAAGGAATATGTGTTTACTTTGACTGTGAACAAAGTATCCTGTGGAGAAGCTGATCATGACACAACACTGAAGTGTGAAATGCCTGGGAAGATGGGTATCTTTGTACTTCTGACTTTGAGTTTAATCTTAAACTTGACACATGGGCATAGCTTATTCACATGTGAACCCATTACTATCCCAAAATGTTCTGGAATGGCCTACAATATGACATTTTTCCCCAATGTGATGGGGCACTATGATCAGCAAACTGCAGCTGCCAGAATGGGGGTGAGTTGTTCTTTCTCTACCGTACATGCTATAAATATTTTTTCTGTTATATGTACAAATGTGATTTTGTCAGTAAAAAGAATACTAGGTAAGACATGTTCAATATTACACATTATGAGGAAAAACCTAGTGTTCTGAAACAAGACTTGAAATAGTTACCAAACGCCTAAAAATCATAGAGAGATGCAGGTACAAACATAACAGTATGGGCATGTGACCAGATTTTAGGGTCTATTCTTACATGGTTTGAGCCTGAAAATTTACAAAAGAGCTCCTACATCCTGTCTGAATAAATGTATAGAAGATCTTCTGTGTTACCTTTTTAAATCTTCAAAGTGTTTAGTCATCTGAGCTTCCTGACTGTTTATAGCAGGCGACCTTGTGCTGTATCCCCTCAGGCCATTGGCATCTGCATGCAGTTGGCATAAAAATTCATTGCTGCCCATAAAGTTCTAAAATATGAGATGCATCTCTTCCACAGATCTCCTAACTGTGTATAAAAGCATAGGTGTAGTAACTCCTCAAATAAGTTTTGTTCATTATGCTAAATGAAAGGAGTGTTAAGCTTCTCTGAAGTTTATTCTTGTCTCTAACATACTCCTTCAGTTACAGGTAGGTAGCCGTGTTGGTCTGCCATAGTCGAAACAAAATTTAAAAATTCCTTCCAGTAGCACCTTAGAGACCAACTAAGTTTGTTATTGGTATGAGCTTGTGTGTGCATGAAGAAGTGTCTGTGCACACGAAAGCTCATACCAATAACAAACTTAGTTGGTCTCTAAGGTGCTACTGGAAGTAATTTTTTTATACTCCTTCAGACTAGACATTCACAATTGACCAAACATGCCTGTGAATTAGGGATGTAATCTAATTTTTTAAAAAAGAAACTTAACCATGTGAGTTTGAGTCAATTAATCAATGAACTGTTAGAAGGTGCATAAATTTCCATGGGATTTTTTTTCTAAAGAAAAAAGTACTTTAAAATATGCATATTTTTCAGCAGGCTGTGTCAGAAGTAATTCTTTTTTCTGTCATGGAAGGCAATACCTTTTTTTAATAGTGGTGATTACTATGTACAATGCTTTCCAGTAATTGTAGTGAACATTAATTACAATTTTGAAGCAATGTAGGATGTCTTTTTCTTGATCTAAATATTTTTAATAGTTTGACTAAGCGCATCTGCCTGCTTGCTGATCCTTTCTTTCTAGGTGGTGCAGCTATAGAGCGTTGGTAATGGAAAAAGCAGACATCTCTCATGTGATCACCTGCACTCTCCCTCTGCATGGTACAGTGGTGAGGAATAAGCCCAATTGTCCTCACCATTCCACCAGCTTTGAGAGCATGAAGAGACAATAGGGTCAAGGATAGGGCAAGTGATAGTTGCCTCTGAATGCCCAATTATCCTCTCCCTCTAGAAGCCTATACCTGCTCACGCGTTCTTCCTTTGGGTGCTGGAGCAGGAAGAATTAGGCCCAGCAAAGCAGCTGATGTTCTTTGGAGGAGCAGTCACCACTTCTGCTTACTGGGCAGTATTGCGGCAAAAATTGGACCCACACACCCTGCCATCCACAGGGAGAGTGCTGTTTAGCGAGTGGTTGCTCCTTCCATGACTAGAGGTCTCTGCTGCACTGCCCAGAGAGATGGGTAAGCAAGTTGGCAGAGGCAACTTCTTGAGATTTCTTGCCAAGTGGTACCATGGGCCCAGTTCTCCCTATGTCAGTGTCTATACCATGAGCAAGAGAGGTAGTGGGAGCAGCTGCTGCTTTTCTTTGCTTGTGGATGGAGGAGGTGTTGAGGGTGGTTTCTGTGGGCTTCCTGGCTAGGATGTTCTTCCTCCTTCCTGCACTTCAGCCTCTGCTACAGAGCAGGGGAAAGGAGAAGAGATTGTTGTTTAATGTTTGCCAGTTTTAATATGTATGTGTTAGTGTTTATTTTAAATATTAACATTTATAATAAGTCTCCAAATGCATTAAACTGTGAATCCCAGGTAGACTTTGGATATTTGGAATAAGAACACGAGTGAGGGGCACATTGGTATTTTCATCCTTCGCTTCCCCTCCCATTTCACCTGGAAGGAAGATGTGCATCCTTCAACCATCTGTACTGTTGAATCCTTATTCTGATTTCTGTCAGACACTTCTAGTTTTGGTGGTATATATTTTGGTGGTGTTTTCTCATATCTAAAGATTTCTAAGCTCAAGCAAATATTTGTTTGTGACAGGAAAATTAAGCTACCTGTGCAATTAGAAATTGCACTGAAGCATTCCTTATTCTCTTGTAATATAACCGTGACAAGTCAGTGCATGTAGGAATGGAGAACAAAACTTGATTCACATTCAGTGTTCTAAAGGATATGTCTTCTAATGTTGCAGTTCTAAGCACACTTTCTTGGAGCATATCCTATTGAAGCTAGAGGCACTTGCTTCCGAGTAAGCTTGCATGGGACTGTGCTGTAAAACAAGACTAAAACACTAATAAGTAGACAGATTTTTAGCTCTGTATATGAGCATCCATCAGAGCTAATGAACAAAGTGCTAAGTAAGGTAACATTAAGACAAAAACAAAACAAAACTCATGCTAGATGGAAGTCTAAACAGGCTGTGTAAGGAGCCTCAGTGTCATAGTAAAGTTTTATGAGTGATAAAAGTAAAATTCAGTGATGAAACTATTGGAAGGGAGTTTGAAAAAATGTAGAAAACATTGAAACTTTGTAATGCTATTATATACAACTATGGTGTACCTGCTTTTGGAATACTTTGTATGCTTTTGGTTGGAATTATTAGGGAGAAGATTTGAAAGCAGCAGCAAGTACAGCAATATAAAAATATAGTGTACCCACTTTAGAATACTTTGTGCAACTTTTGTGTAGTCCTACAAAAAGAACTTGAAAAGGTACAGAAAATGGTAACTATAGTGATAATGGCATGATGATGATGATGACTCATCCTTTAAAAGTCTTCATGTCTTTAGCCATTGTCGTCATTCTCTGATTGTGAGCTTTTCCAGGGTATCCACCTGCCACTATTTGAGAAAACAACAAAAAGTCTTGTAACACCTGAAAGACCAACACATACAGAGAGAGCACATGATGAAAGCATGAAGAAAGGGAAAATTAAACAAGCAGAAGAGTTGATAACTGAAATAATAGGTTTAAGCTGTTTTGATCCATAAAGATAATTCTCTGCACCATGGTTTGCTACTGTGAAATTGCTATCCTGATAGTCCTCAAAAACTATTTCTATAATGCTTCTTTGTTTCAGATAGGTTAACTTTGCATCATGCTTTCGGACAGGCTAAATTGTCATGCATTTAAGCAGTCTTCAACCTCGGCCAGTTTTATATTGTAATAGCTCAGTGGCATCAGCATACTGGTGATGAAACTGCTTCATCCCAAATCAATGCAGTCCACTTTTAGTTGTGACTAATAGCTCAGTTATTGGCTCTGCTTTGCTCCTTCCTTTGAGTGTTTGTTCCTGACTGGAATGTGTCCTTGAGCTCTGATAATGTTTCTTGCCTGCCTGAATAGAAGATAGAGAGGGGTATGTAGGAATTAGTATACTGTACAAATAAAATATTCATTGTCCATTGCTTTGCCCACTTTTGCCTGTGACCCCTGGAAGGTTTCCCAGAAGGGAATGCAGCCCTCCGACCAAAGCCAGCCTGCTCGTGAGGTGGGATGAAGTGCCCACTTCAGGTGGCAGAAGCACAAGAGGCAGTGTTTCGCCCACCCCACTGATTCCACCATCGCCAGAATACCCTCCCCTCTTGCCAGTGAGCGGGAGGCATTCCAGCCTGTGCTGTTGCACCTTGTCTTCCCTATTTCTAGGCAGAGAAGCCAAGCAGCAACTCTTTGTGGAATTGCTCCGGCAGTGGTGGGGGGTGCAGCGACAGAAGCGGTGAGAGGGTGTGGGGCGGTAGTGGAGCACACGGCAGCAATTCCCATTTTGCCTTAGGATGGTAATGAAATGGGAGGGGCTGCTCTTCTGACTGAAAGTTTCCTCATCCCTGTATTATAGCAAGATAAGCTGCTAGTGCAAGCAGCCTGTATGCTCACTTGATATGGAGGAAAAAATGACTTCTTGCACCTTTTGGGGGTGTTTTTCTTTATGAATCTGAGGATGCTTCTCAAGAAAAATAAAAAGTTCTAAGCTTTTGTATTTGCGCAAGTAGAGGATAGCTCTTTTCACATGTATCCCATCAAATTGCAGTTCAGTATGCCACCTGATAACTAGATTGAAAATGGTTTAGATCTGAGTTCCTACTTGGAAGTCAGTGTTCAGAGCCGTGACCATGAGTATTATAAACTCTAAAACCACTGCTAATGGTGCCTCATAACTCACACCCAAGTGACTCTCCTCAGTTACTCATAAATCTGTACTTAGCGGTTCTCTCTGACCAAATGAATTTCTAACTTAGTTGCAAATAGGGAGAATAAATTATCACTTGAAGTTAAGGATTGATGTGCTATCCCATCAGTTTGCTAAGATAACTGCAAATGCATTTTAATGTACAGTGGTGCCCCACAAGACGAATGCCTCGCAAGACGAAAAACTCGCTAGACGAAAGAGTTTTCCGTTTTTTGAGTCGTTCCGCAAGACGAATTTCCCTATGGGCTTGCTTCGCAAGACGAAACGTCTTGCGAGTTTGTTTCCTTTTTCTTAAAGCCGCTAAGCCGTTAATAGCCGCTAAGCCGCTAATAGCCGTGCTTCGCAAGACGAAAAAACCGCAAGACGAAGAGACTCGCGGAACGGATTAATTTCGTCTTGCGAGGCACCACTGTATCAACTGAACATTGCTGTCTGCTTTACATAACTGAATCTTAACGATGGAGATGAATTTTAAAAAATTAGTTCTGGGTATGGAAAGTAGCTGATGGGCAGCCTTGTGTGAGTCGCATTTCTCAACAATAGTTCCCGGTCTGGGAATGAGATCTCCTGCTCGGATTTGTTGAGAAGGTGAAAATATTACGGATTTTAAATATATGTGCTATGCCAGGAAATCTTTGGTATTCATTTTTTTAATCAATATTTTATATAATTACCTTACTGAAAAAGAGAACCTAATAATTTTATTTTCCAGGAAAACAACTACTCCCTTTCAATTGTCAGTTCTAATACAAGCTGCTTTGGGATTATAAAGCTGTAATTCATGTCATGGACATAGTTTAATAGCCACAGTGGCAAATAAAGGCCTTGTTTTAAAATCATAGATAAAAATGCAAACCAGATATGACCCACCTAAAATCCTATGGCATACTGTTCTATTTCTTTAGTTCAGAAGTTGCCACTTCCATGTTTAGAGATACTATTGGTAGATGTACAGGCGTACTTTTTATTTCTGTATAAGGTTGGTGGGTGATAGAAGGAACCAGTGGGGTTGGAGACTGCAACACTCTTGTCAAAATTCTAAATGTTCCCATGGCCCCTGTGTTCATTGTATGCATGGAGTTATCCCAACCTTGCAAGAAACTTGTGACTCTGCCCAAAGTTGCACTCTCTTCAGTCTGAGCGGGGATATGGACTCGGCTCTCCCTGGTCAAAGTCGAGTGCTCCAGCTGCTCTGAATCTTGAAACTTCTCTTGGGACATGGTCCATTAAATTTAAAATATAACTAGCAGTACTGTCACAGTTGCTTAACAAGCAGCTTAATTAGGTAATGTGTTACATGCTTACTAGAAAGTTGAATTGCAAAGCAGAATGATGTCCCCTAACTTAAGTTGTAGAGGTTTGAAAAGCTAGCTTGGAAGTCAGGCTTGCTTTATGTGAAGTAATGCATATACTTAGGTTAGAAAGGGATAACACATGTGATTGAGAGAAAAGCTATTTTTAAACATCATTCTTTCCTTTTGGAGAAAGTGAATGATGCTGCGCCTCGAGTTCACGCAAATGTGACTTGTCTTGCTGAATGTGTGTAGCTTCCAAGTCCAGTGTTTTAACTTTAATACATTAGACCAGGGGTTGCTAACGCTTTTGGGCCTGTGGGTGCAGGTAGACTTCTGAGAAAAGGTTGTGGGCACCAGTCACACTTCCTCTCACCCTTTGTAAGAATTGAAAGGTGCACTAGCTGCCTATCCAAGAGATTATCCCCTCCTATCCATGCACATGCATGCAGCACAGACACACTTACATGCATACATATGTTTACACACATGTGATGCATCTGCGCACATACACTGTCCCTCAGCCAAGCAGTTAGACTTGAAAAGGGTTAATTTCCCCCCAAGCCTAATTAAGGATGAGTGTGATATTTCTGGAGAGTGCAGCTAGGGAGGGAAGTTCCAAGGCCATATTGTTCAGCTTTCTCCCCAGCTGCAGTTGACAGGAAGACCACCCCTCCTCCATGCCACAGCAATTGTAGCATAGGGAGCATTTTTTTATGGCTCACAGCTTTGAAGGGTTTTTCTCGCCTTCCTGTGGAACACCACTCATCACCCCTGCCAAAGCACTTAGGCTTGAAAAAGCCTTCTATGGGCTACCACAGATGGATTTTTGAAGCCTAATTTCAGCAGGAGGGTGGGGATACTCCTGTTGCCAGACTGGGAGGTGTCAAGGTCCTCTTATGGACACTAGGGGTGGCCTTGGTGTGTGCAGTGCCTGTGCGCACAACTTTCTAGTTGCAGTGGCTGATGTAAGTAGACTGACACATCTTATATTCCACCCAGAAACCCATACTGCTGTCTTGGATCCAGTAATTTTGCTGGTGACTTATTGGTATGGTTTGGTGCCGAGTTGCCAGATTGTAGTTTGGTAATGATGAGCACGCCATAGGCTTGCCTACTCCTCTTCCTTCACCCTTCCTAATTAGCTTTAATTGAGGTCAGTGTTACATCTAACTGGCATGATTGCATTACCACTAATCATAGTTGGCTTGTAACCAGAGACAAGGACTTGAGGTGCTGACCTAGAGAGGGTGAGAGCCAAAAGGGAAGGGGAAGAACGCTCCTGAATGTTCAGTTACAAAACTATGGTTTGACAATGAAACTTTAATGGACTCTAGCCTAAGGCAAGTAATTGCTTTGTCTGTCACTCATATGGCCTCCCTAGCATTTGATTGGAACCTTTCAACTGATTTCACTTGCATTAAACCCAGAGAAACACCTTCACAGTTCTAAGATCACAAGGCAGTTGCATCTGTGAATATGCAGTGTATAAATGTTGAAAGCTGCAATTACATCATCTTGATCCTGATAGTGTGGTGTAAATGTAGGGGATAATTTGCTGGTTTTAGCCAGGAGAAGTTTGGATTCAAATCCATACATATACATGAAGCTCTTTGGGTGGTCTTGAGCATGTTTGTGGACTTAATTAGATAAACTTTGTTAGGTACAAAACCAAATTTTCAGTAGCACCAAGGGCTACTGGGGAAAAGAAAACCCATGGTTTCTTTCTGTTTCTTTGTCTTAAGACAAGTGGGGGTCAGATTGGAACCTAAATTAAGTTATTGCAATGGTTATTGATTGCCTCAGGCCTTGCTGCTGAGACAGTGTACAGTCTGCAGCGCAGTGTGGTTTAAACATTTATACCTGATAATACATGTATGCTCCCCCATCTTCCCCAAAATGAAATCGGCTTCTCTGCATCCCATGATGAATTCTGTTATCAAGAAACCATGAAAAAAGTAGAAGTATACTCTTACATTCAGTCATGTACTTTTCTCCTGGGATTGTACTTGGGAGAAATTAGGAGCAGGCCATAATCTACATATTCCCATTCTCTCCTCTTTCCTTCAGCGAACAGTAATTTGAACACCAAATTTCCCCAGACCCTGAGAGACAAAACCCTCTTTAAATGCTTAAGAAACAATTCTTAATTTCCTGTAGAGGAATGATCTCAGTTATTGTGCATTCCACCACCCTCTCCATGCTAACAATTCAACTAGAGAATGTGTTTTCCTCTGCTCTTGTTGTTGATGGTTGTTGGGAAACGTGGACTTCCCACGTTTATGGAAAGTTTCCAGTTGGTCTATTTAATGTATACGAACAGTAAAGGGAAAATATGTCTATTTATATATCTTCCAGATGGCCACTGAAAATAATAAGCAAAATAAAATTATTTCATTTAGGTAAGTATAGAACCTGGTACTTTGGAAAGCGTCATCTGTCACTTTTAACAACTAGCAGAAGGAAATTACTGAATGCAAAGTGAGCAATAGGGCTCTGGATATTTAATTAAACATGTAACATGGTTACAAGAAACAAAATATGATGTGACTACTATAGGGTTCACAGTAGAAACCTGGAATTTATTACAGTGGCAGCAGCTACATTTCCTCATCCAACTGTTGCTGTCAGGTGTGGTTGTGTGTATATAAATACATATACACTTATTTCTCGTTATCTCCCCACCCCCAACAAGGGATTCATTAACTTTCATTTGATGCCTGCTAAAAATATTCTTGTTTAAACAAGCCTACACAGATGCTTAGAAAGTTGAAGTAATTTTAATCTGTTTTTAATATTTTAAGTTTTGTATGTGTTAAAGTAAGGTTGTATTCTTTTTTCTTGATTTTTTTTGTTTTATCTTGTAAACTACTTTGAGGGGTTTTTTTTTACAATCAAGCAGTGCATAAATTTTATGAAATAAATAAAATAAACAGATGAAGTCATTGAATTGAATTTTTGAATTGAATTTACTTTATTACAGTCACAGACCAGCATAAGCAAAACATCTAAATAAATAGCATAACATTGTGAGTCTAAGTGGATAATTGTTAAATAAATGGGAGCAAGAACCAAATGTAGATTAAAACATGTACATAGAATATTTAATTAAGCATAAATAATGGATGAGTAAAATCTGATAATAAAAATTAAAAAGACCAGTTAAAACAGCTATATGGGGTGGGGCTTCAGAAGTGCGGATCTAACAACATGGGCCTTTAATTTAGGACTGAATTGTAGCATAGACCATCCTTCGACAAATATCTATCATGGCAGCGCAAAATCTGGCGATTGAATATGTGACTTCTGGGCTTTCGTCCTATAGTAATAGGGAGATGTTGTGTTGTTCTGAACGCCCAGGGAACTTATATAAGATGGGTTGGATAAACCTAGTTCGAATGTCCAATTACCTGGCAGGGGAGACACCTTGATCATGATGAAGTCATTCTGTGCATACATTCCTTAAATAAAGAGTCTATATATGCCTATAGCATGAAACTCTCAAAAGCCTTTTGGTGCTGAATTTCTTGCTCTGTGGGCTTGCTTTTTTGGTCAGGTTTTTTATTATTTCATTTTATAATGCATATATAGCAAAGAGAACAATTATAACAACAGATGAAAATTAAAAGATGAAAAACAAAACTATAAAATAGGCATAAGTGCAGTTGTTCATGGGTTAAAATAACAAAGTCCAGGTAAAGACTATCAACGTTATCAGATTATCAAGTACAGTTCTAGATTTACCAGGCTTGTCTTCAAAGAGTTTTGTCTTGGAAATGATGGTTCTTATATGCTAAATCATATAAAAAGTGTATGGAGGTTATAGTCCTTGTTGAAATCTCAAATTATGCATGGTTTTACCCCACTATACATATATTCCAGAGGTGAGTTGTACCAAGCGTCCTGTGTAAGATTTTGGGCTGTTTTACATTGAGTTGCAATTACTGTTCTTGCTGCCAAGATCATATATAAGACCAATTCTTTTTGACAATATATTTACGTTGGTTTCATAAAAAATATTCAGTAACATTAATTTTGGACAAGAAAAAATAGTTTCTTTAGTAATGTTGATCATTTCTGTTAAAATTAAATTCCATAAATCATGCACAGTCTATGGGCTTTTAGTATCTACTGCAGTGGGCTTCTGTGGTTCTCCCTGGAGCCAACTGCTTCCTGATGTTTGAAAAAGTTTTATGTTGACCATGTTAAAGATAGATGGGAGTTGCATGAATCTAACTGGAAAGAAATTGCCAGATGCAAATGTCCAAATGCAATGTTTTATAGTCACATCTTTCAATTTGGTGCACACTCCACTTTTTTATATATATACTTCCAAACTTACCTTTCCTCTGCTCAGCAAGATGGTCTAGGAATCTGGCATTGCCTTGAAGACTGTGTTTCCCTATGCAGGGCAACAGCAGCAATAGGAGAGATGGGGAAATGTGAAACATGGCTATTGGCAAAGGCAGATGAGAGAAGATGAGCTGGAGTGCCCTCAACCTCCATTTAAACACTTGTTCCACTTCTGAAATCTCATGATTTAGTAATCTGTTGTAACTCAAGTTCTGTAACAAGACAGTGTCAGTTTTACAAGAAAACTTTGTAGATGTGCTAATCAAAGTATCATTTTCCCTCTCCCAAAGGATTTCCTTCCTCTTCTGAATGTCCAGTGCTCACCAGATATTCATGCATTTCTTTGCAAAGCATTTGTGCCTGCCTGTTTGGATCAATCGCGTGTGATTCACCCATGCCGAAGTCTCTGTGAAAGAGTGTACTCTGACTGTAAACAAATGATAAACACTTTTGGAATTAATTGGAATGAGGAACTTGAATGCAGCAGGTACAGTGTTTTTAATTCTCTTTATTTCCAATGGATTTTACTCTGGCCTAAGACAAAGTCCTAGTCCATACATTCATGCAATAAACTTCTCTTTGTTTGTTAAATATCAGCCTGTGTGCTTCCTCCACACAGATGATCTTCTGTATAAACGGATGCTCTTTGTTGCAATCCATTTCTGTGATGACACCCATCACCCCGAATGCATGCAGTTCTTCCATTCCCTCCCTTTTTTTGAGGAGGAACAATTGTGAATTGGACTCCCCAGTAGTATTTGTGATGAGAAGAGTGTGCCTGCTCTTTCAAGGGGAGAGGAGCACTGCCAGGTTTATGAGTATGCTTGGACCAAGTGTATATCTGATGAAGTGAATAAGCAAATTTGCTTTGCATATATATTTCAACCTAGACTGTTCAACTTTTCCGTTCTCTTCTGTACAAGCTCTTTAGTGCTTTGGATTCTTGCTCATCCATATAGGAAACAGAGGTCATTACAGGACTAGCATGCATGGTAGTTGGTAAACAGCAGTTGAGGTGAAGAAGACTGAAGAATTAGGAAAAACTCATACCTTGAGCCCCCATCTCCTCAAAGATGAAGCACTTTGGAAGGAGAACTTTATTGTTGCCTTTTCTTCTGCCATGGTCATAAAGCACATAATATGATATCGCCTATAAAGGACAACATGTGCATTTGGAGGCCACTTTATTTTAAAAGCATTTATAAATAGCTTTAATACTTTTTTAAAAATCTATGTGTTATACAACATATAAAGCAAGTCATGTCTGGGTAGCTCAGTTGGTTAAAGCATGGTGCTGATAATGCCAAGGTTACAGGTCTGATCCCCTATGGGACAGCTGCATATTTACAGGAGGCTGGACTAGATGGTTCTCATGGTCCCTTACATCTCTACAATTCTATTATTTTATGGCTGCATCTCTCAGGCAAGTGTTTGGCCTCAGCTATGCTTGCTTTGGAAAACTCTTACAATGACTGCTCCAGTTCACTCTTCCTGGAGCTGCCTTGAAAGATGCTTGGAAGAATGCTGTGAGTTGCCTCTTGACTGGCAAAGGCCACAGCTATTTTAGCATACCTATACTGGCTTTCTGTTAGCTTCTAGGCCCTGTACAAGGTGCTAATGAAAACTATTTAAAAAACCTACCTGGTCTGGGGTCTGCATAGACAAGCATTTCCTCTCATATGTACCTCCCTGCTTCCTCAGATCTGTGGGCATGCACTGCTTCAAAGGGCAATTTGTCCAGGGCTTTAATCCCTGCCAAATTGGCAAACAGGGACTGAATCCTACTGCCTTGGCTGCGCAATCTTGGAGCCCCTGATGGAGCAAGATTGGCCTGCAAGCTGGAGGCTCCTCGCCCTTGTAATTGAGGTTACGTTTCCTTTAAAAAAAAAATCCGTTTTTATTCTTTGTGATCCCAGTCCCAGTCTAGTTTGATAACCAAGCATCTGAAGTATGTGCTCTGAGCCTCTAGGCAAATAACACTGAGTGGTCCCTCTGCATTTTCTCTCTTTCCTTTCTAGGTTGGAGGATTGTGATGAAACTGCTGCTGTCACTCCTTCTCTCACTACAAAATCTCATGACACTAAGAAGACTCCAGGACAGCCCAGAAGGGATTATGGATTTTGGTGTCCACGTCATCTGCAGACCTCTGGTGGCCAAGGCTACAAGTTTTTGGGAATTGATCAGTGTGCACCCCCCTGTCCCAACATGTATTTCAGTAATCATGAGCTAGACGTCGCCAAAAGCTTCATTGGGATCGTTTCAATTTTTTGCCTTTGCGCAACTCTGTTCACATTCCTAACGTTTTTGATTGATGTTAAGCGGTTCAGATATCCAGAGAGGCCAATAATATACTATTCTGTTTGTTACAGCATAGTGTCTCTGGTATACTTCCTTGGGTTTGTCCTGGGAAACAGAACTGCCTGTAATAAGGTAGATGAAAAACTGCAGCTTGGAGAGACAGTTGTTCTTGGTTCTCAGAACAAAGCCTGCACAATTGTTTTTATGGCTCTGTACTTTTTCACCATGGCTGGAACTGTGTGGTGGGTGATCCTCACAGTCACTTGGTTCCTAGCTGCTGGACGAAAGTGGAGCTGTGAAGCTATTGAGCAAAAGGCAATGTGGTTCCATGCAATTGCCTGGGGCATGCCTGGCTTTCTCACCATTATGCTGCTTGCCATGAACAAAGTGGAAGGTGACAACATCAGCGGTGTTTGTTTCGTTGGCCTCTATGACCTGGATGCTTCCAGATACTTTGTCCTTTTGCCTTTGTGCCTTTGTGTCTTTGTTGGATTGTCTCTCCTCTTAGCAGGCATCATTTCTCTAAATCATGTGCGGCAAGTTATACAGAATGATGGCAGGAATCAAGAAAAGCTGAAGAAATTCATGATTCGAATCGGTGTCTTCAGTGGCTTATACCTGGTACCTTTAGTGATGCTCTTGGGATGTTATATCTACGAGCAGGTGTACAGGAAGATCTGGGAAACCACTTGGGTTTATGACCATTGTGTTAAGTTCCATATACCTTGCCCTTATCAGGTAAGGGTAAAATACTTGCACAATTTATACCTCAATAATTAAGAATATTGGTATCTCTTACTGCTGCTGCACATGTATGCAATGCTGGGGATTTGACTGCAGCAACAACTGTGATACTGCTTTGTCTATTGTTCTTCAGTGCTACTAAAGCCTCTGAGTGGTCCTACCCTAGTGTTCAATGTGGAATCTAGTCTTCCTCCGATCAGTATTGTCCTAGAAAGTATAAACTCTGAGTACAAAGCAATGGAATAAATTTCTCTTTAGAACCCTCCTTGAAGATGTTAGTGACTTCTAGCTATGATTTCCTAAGAAGAAAATTTAAAAAGACTGTCTAAAAACAACAGCAAAACTAATATGCTGCTGACAATAATCCTTCAGATTTTACACCCATCTGTTTGTTGCTTAAAACATGCTTTTCCTCCCACTAAAATAGATGGGAAAGTTATCTACATTGCATATTAAAGTGAGGTTTTAAGTCACTCAAAAATGGAAAAAAATGAAAACAGAAGTTTATACTTGTAGATAGCAACCTCTGATCTAGTTATAACTAGGGAAATGTTAATTCATTTTGGCTGCTTATGTAGTTCCCTCCAGATGTGAACTTCCATCAGCCCCAGGCAGCACAGCCCGATGGTCAGGGATTATGGACGCTGTAGTCCCCAACATCAAGAGGGAACACTTTGACTATCCCAACCTAGATGTATACTGCATTTATTCCAATATAAGGATTATTTAAGCAAAAATACTTATAGCAGAGCATTTCCTTTTTAGTGGTATTACTTTATTACTTTATTACATTCAGCTTGGTCCAAGCTTTTTAAAATAACTATTTACTCAAAATAATATTTCTGGCATCAGCTAGTTAATGATCCTCAAGCTAATTAAAATAGGCCAGGGTGGTAATGGAGAGACCTGAATTGGCCAAGCTAATACAAAATAAAAATCTGAACACTAGGTAAGACAGACAAGTTAGCTCTTGAGTTAAATATCATTGCCCTTTTTTGAGCCTGTTCTTCACAAGAGTGGATTAATTTTTGCAGCGAACAGCAGAAAAGACACTGGTACATACCCCCAAGGCACTCTGAAAATCCTGCCACCTCTAATTAACTTCAGCCCATCAGTTCCATCGTCTTTCCTGTGTACTCAGATGACACAACTGTGTTACTGTACAGAGTATCACTAAAGAAATTGGTTAGTACTGAGCACTTTAGAAGAATTAGCTACATTATTTATGCATTTCTCCCTTCTATACAGCTGTGGCCACATTTTTTGTGACTTAACTGTATCTGTCTTCAACATTTAAGAACACAGGAAAGTTCTAACGAAGTTTCTTCAGGCTTCTCCTAAGGGATTTCTGGAATTGTAGTTTTGTGATGCTGGAGTAACTTAACTCTAACGTGTTGTGTTTTTTCTCTCATTAATACATTTTCCCTCCATTCTAGCAGGGGTTTCAATGCAAACCCCATCATGATCCTGGAGCAAGACAAACCTCCACTCCCCACCGACTACTGGGCAGGGGGAGCACACCTTGCTCCAGCAAAAGAACAGCGGGGAGCTCACTTTAAGCTTGCCATTGTTCCTTTGAAGTCATGCAGGCACTGGCCCCACAAATATGGCAGGTGTGGGTGCTTTGCCAGAAAGTGCCTAACAGGCTGAACTGGGACCCCTGACAGGCCAAAGTTGGCTACAGACTGGAGGTTCCCTACCCTGAGGCTTATTTCTTATTTTTGTGTCATTTTCTAAATAAATTAAAATCACACCATTCAGTACTGTGTCATAGCATCATATTATCCCTGCTTACACTTGCAGCATTTCATTTTCTGGAGTTTCGATGACAACATATTGTGATTAAGCTATTTTAAATGTGTAGCATAGGTACAGTATTCTCATTTGCTTAAAGTTGTTTAAGCCTGAGTGCAGCTTAGTTGACATAAAACTGCAAACTTCTGTATCACTATTCATTTTCTGCTTTGAAGTATAGGGTCGGAAAACCATTTTTCTATTGTATTTTTAATGAATGGTTATTGTTTTCCAGGTCAAGATATTGGCAAGGCCAGAAATAATTTTGTTTCTGATGAAATACCTTATGACTTTAATTGTTGGCATCTCTCCAGTTTTCTGGGTGGGAAGCAAGAAGACTTGCTCAGAATGGGCAAGTTTCTTCAACAGGAATCGCAAAAGAGAGTAAGACACATTTTTTGTGGTAATATTTATTTTAAAAACAACAAGATAAAATTAGTGGGCACTGTTAATTGGTGTGTTTTAAAAATGTGTGTGTGTGTGTGAGAGAGAGAGAGAGAGAGAGAGACAGACAGAAAGAGAGAGAGAGAGTGAGAGAGTGAGAGAGAGAGAGAGTATTCATCTTGGGTCGCTTCCTGACTTTGTTCATAGGATTGCAGGTTGTTTTTAAAAAATCCCCACCCCAAAAAACATGTGGTCTCTCATCTTTGATGTGGAACTTCCTGTTGTCATCATTGTTTAAGTGCCGCCTCCCTGCCTCCCTCCCTCACATGTGAACCTGCAGGGAATTGGAACTTATGGGCAATACCATCTGCAAGGTCTAGAAGTGCCCTCGCATGGGGTTTTTTTTAAAGCTGTAGTTAGCCAGATGCTGAATTTCCTCCCAAACCAAATCTTCCTTGGTAAACTGGCCATTTTTTCTCCTTTTCAAGAGAGACTGAGCAGTTTAATCCTGAGCAGCAGGGGTCTGACTTGGTCAAATTTTGTATCTGCTTTCTCACAGCCTGTATTATTAGCATGAATGTTTTAACGCTATGCCATATTTTATATAGTCTTTCTTGATGCTTGGCATTGCATAATTATTTGGAGATTGATCTCAGGAAGAGGAGAAATTGAGAATAATATTTTCTCTAAGGTCCCACAGAGTGGTCTGTTCTTCAGTTTAAATTCTTCTGGAGTATATTTTGAACAGTTTTATGTAGGCTATGTGTAAGTTCCCTTGGGAATACTTTTTTCCATTACTCTCCTTTGCATCCTGAATTCTTAATATGGCTTTTAGATTTCTGTATTTCTTTAAACTTCTTTAGTCAAGGTTTGCAAGCAATTATCTTCAACTCCTTCAGCCCACATTCCTTTACAATGAAGATGTATATTCCTTTCCATATTCCTTCTTTTTCCATTATTGTATAGCTATTTCATATGTGTGTCTTAGCAAAGTGATGTTCTCTACCAAAATACAGCCCCTTATTATTACCCTGTTAGTTGTCCTAGATAGTCAGTTTTATTTACCCACATCCCGAGTGTTGTTACTTTAAGGTAAATATTGCACTTTTTTGCACTAAAAACTTCTATTGCTTGCATGTACAACCGTATTATGCAGTAATATGAAACCTGGAGCACCTTTTCTGGCCACTGAGCGAGTTGCTGTGATTTGATGAATATTCCAATAGTTCAGTGCATTAATGGCTACAATTTTGGCAAATGATACAGATTATGTGAGGAAAGTGAAAAGCCAGTTTCGGGCAACTTGGGATTCTGTGGTGAGGGCAGGCAGTAAGAGTGAAGACTAAGGAGCATAGTGGGCCAAAAGTGTAGAGCAGGGTTTCCCAAACTTGGGTCTCCAGCTGGTTTTGGACTACAATTCCTGTCATCCCTGACCACTGGTCCTGCTAGCTAGGCATGATGGGAGCATGCTAATCATGATAATATTGCATGTTAATCATAATCATATTGTTTTGAATACTAGTTGCGAGGGAGGCTGTTGCCCTGATGTCCCTTTTGTGAGCTCACAGGTTCTGTGAACCGCCCTGAAACCTCCGGGTATGAGGCAGTATATAAATTAAATAAATTAAATAAATAAAAATATCTGCCTGCCTCTGTAAGTAACATGGTGTAGAACCAGATGGATCTTACATTTGATTCACTAGGGAAGTTATTGAAGGGCAAAGAGATGAAGACATGGATAAAGATAAAATACAGGTGGAGAAAACTTCCCTACAGACCTAGTGTCTGATAAAGTTGTGTGTTTTCTTTACCAAGAGAGTGGGTGAGTAAATAACAATTAAGGGAGAACTAAGTTTCTTGTACTTGCAGGATTGTGGCTCCAATGCTACTTGCATAGAATATTGAACATGGGCCTATGGTGCCAACTTGGCAGTTAACTTGCTCAATGTCTTGGAGCAAATCATGGACTCTCAAGTCCCTTCTTGTAATGAAAACATTTGAAAAAATGCAGTAGCTCTTAAAACGACTGTAGCATGATCTTGTGCACTAGATATTTCCACCCCTTTGTAAAGATGGGAGTGGAGCAATAAATAGTTTATAGACTTGCTCCATATAAATGGAGGGGCATCTGGCTTTGATACCAGTACATGTGAGAAGGACCTAGGGGTCTTAGTAGACCAGAAGATCAACATGAGTCAACAGCGTGATGCAGCAGCAAAAAAAGCTAATGCAATTCTAGACTGCATCAACAGAAAGATAGTGTCCAGATCAAGGGAAATAATTGTTACCACTTTGTTCTGCCTTGGTCAGACCACAGCTTGGACTACTGTGTCCAGTTCTGGGCATCTGGGTTTTAAGAAGCTGGAACATGTGCAGAGGGAAGTCTACTAAGGTAATAAAAGGTCTGGAAACCAATCCTTATGAGAAGTTGAGGGAGTTAGATATGTTTAGTCTGGAGAAAGCAGAAATTATATGATAGCCAGCTTGAAATATCTGTAGGGTGTCACATGGATAATGGAGCAAGCTTGTTTTCTCCTGCTCCGGAGGGTAGGTAGGGCCCAAACTAATGGATTCAAATTACCAGAAAGGAGATTCTGATTAAACATTAGGAAGACCTTTCTGACAGTAAGAGGTGTTTTACAATAGAACAGGCTACCATATAAGGTGGTGGGCTCTCCTTTATTGGAGATTTTAAAACAGAGGCTGAATGTTCATCTGGCAGTGATGAAAGAAAGTAAAAAATGAGTTGAGAGCAGCCTGTCACATCTTAAAATTGGTAGTTTTGACAATGACTTCAGCAAGATGTTTGCACGTCTGAATGCAATTAGCACATCTAAATAGTTATGGAGGAGGGTTGTAATCACCATGTATTGTCTTCTCCCAATCAGTCCAATCAGTGAAAGCCGAAGAGTATTGCAAGAGTCATGTGAATTTTTCTTGAAGCACAACTCTAAAGTGAAGCACAAAAAGAAGCACTACAAATCCAGCTCTCACAAACTGAAGGTGATTTCAAAGTCAATGGGGACCAGTACAGCTGTCACAACCAATCACGGAACTTCTGCCATGGCCATCGCAAACCATGATTACTTAAGCCAAGACACGTTCACTGAGATCAAAAGCTGTCCTGAAACATCTGAGAGAGAGATGGAAGCAGATGGAACGGTCAGCCAGAAAGTGAAAGAGGAAGAGTTTGCCTGCAGCGAACAAAGTGCACTGCACATGTTACCTAGCCCTAAAGTGGCTTTGGAACAGCTAGAAAAGAGAGGGAAGGCAGACAACACACAGGATATTGCCAGCTTATCTGAAAGCATGAAAAGAATGGTCGAAGGAAGGTAATTGCTTTCCCCTTAATTTTATGTGTTTTTTACTTTTGCATGCTAGTTGTTAGTACCATCAGAAGAGAAAAATATTGCATTTTACTTTAAAATAGCAGGAAATGGAAAATATATCTTGCAAACAAAGCTTTTTATCACATCTGCACTGGAGTGGGCATCTAAACCAATCTTTAAGCAAAGGTAGCTACATTGTCTTAGACACCACACCTCTGAACACCTGAATATAGAATGCAAGGTGTAATTGTTCAGATACTTGGCTAGCATTTAAGAGGAGACAAGCCAAAGTAGAAGATATTAGCAGTGAGACCTCTAAGCAGTTCAGGAGAAAATCAAGGGCCCAGTTGGATGAATTGCTACGACAAAGACTCTGAACCAGTGTGGGAGCCTGTGCACTCCTGTTGGATTGGATCTGGGAGACCTGACTTAGGTTTGCACAAGGTGGCTCAGTGTCCTTACATTTCAGTTATGCATCTATAAAAAGACTCAACTCCCACAAAACAACATAAATATTGTAAAAATTCAGTGCACACTGATAAATTATGAAAACAAATGTTATTTTACTTTAATGAAGCTAAAGTTCTGTTTTGGTCCATCTTGATACCCAAATATTCTATTTTCATTAAGCCTTTCATAACAATGTAGCCAATCATGTAGCAAAGACAAAGGTCCCATGCTCTTGGCGCTGAACCAGGATCTGGAGTTTGCTGGGTTATACTGTAAGAATCCTGATCAGTGTTTGAAACTCCCACTGTTCTAGGCGGGTTATGTGACAGGGAATTTCATTAGTGCAAGCAGTTTCTGAGCCCTGGGCGCAGTACTGTGCCTAAGATTTCAGATTAAAACTGCAGAGTGGGAGGAAAGGAGGACCTTTTTCTGCCTCCCCCTTCCAGCTACTCTCTGAAAACTGGAGAAGAGACCCTCTGAAGAATATTAGGGAGGTGATCAAGGGAAGGACTAGACCATGTGAAAAATGGACATAATATTTTAGCTGCAGTTCATTCATTTTCAGCCTTGTATTTTGTGTAGGCACACTTTTTTAAAAACATTCCATTGTTACTCCCATAACCTAGGTTTAAGGTACCATTTAGCTCCTAGCTTTCATATCTCAATTTCTAACACTGATCCTGATGCCTGATTCAAAGACAAATGTAGCCCATGTTGTTAGTTCTGAGTGATAGCAGCTTTTCTACTAAAGGCTTTTTCCATCCCTGCTACCCAAAAACTTTAGTTGAAAACTGCATGTCTAATAATCAATTCCTGTCAAGTATGTGACCGATTTTTTTAAACTTGAGTGTTTGTTTTGTTTGCAGCAGGGATGGGGAATCTGTGGCCCTTCAGATGTTGCTGGACTCGATCTCCTATCAGCCCCACCCAACATGTCCAATGGTTAGGGATGATGGGAGTTTTAGTACACCAACAACAACTAGAAGCCATAGATTCCCCATCCCTGATTTACAGCAATTATATAGGCCGCCTAGTAACATCATTCTCTGAGTAGTTCATAGGACCTTGTGTTTTTAAAAAGATGTTATCATCTGTTTCAATGTAGAATGCATTTTCTTTCTTTCTTTTGTATGCATATAACAGGACAACTCCTAGAAGTGATCTAATTGAATCCCTTCCCCTCCAAGTTGGTCATCCGCACCTTGATGTTTCCCAGCCAGGCAGTCCCAAGGGGTCAGTCTTGTTTGCCCATTCCTCTTCAGATTCAAGGAAAGCTCAGGAGTCTGGTCACAGTTCAAATGCTTAAAAAGGCGAAATTGCTACGTGAGTCATTTCAGCTCATGGATGGAATCTGTGTTACACTGGAAATGACTGTTGCGCTCTGCTTTGCAGGGAGGTGCCACAATATCCTCCTTGGTTGCACTTCAGGTAAAACTAAAATTGCATTGTGAGGGGCCTAGCAACAGCTTGCTCTTCAAACTTTGGACATGTTCTAGCTAGCAGTAAGTTTGATGTGAAAAAGATGATGAATAAGTAAGTACTGCTTTTTATAACCTTTATGTCAAACTGCATTGCAGTAGCGGAGATGGGAGGTATCTTGAGCTGTGTTATAAAACTACCACCTCCTTCTAGCAGTGCTATTTACTGTATCATAAATAGGTGGGTCACACAGGGGCAGGGGAAAGCTGATGCAACATGTGAGAATAACAGCATGGTCCCATTCTTGGAGAATCGGCTTAAGCTGCAAAGTACAAGCAGACACTTGAGCACTTGTGGCTGAAGTGTCTGCCTTTGCTGCTCTTATCAGCCAGCTCTGACCTGCAGGCTAGAGAAACCCTTAGCCTAGGTTCTCCAGTATGGTGCCAGTGGACACTACATCTCCCACAGAAGCCCCCCTTGGAACTTACCAAGGTATCTCCCTATTTTGGTTGAATTTGGGGTTGAATTTTTCATTTGTCTTATTTTTGGGGGGGAGGGGTTCTTTTGTGAAATGGGGATTTCTCAAATGCCCCTTTCTTATTATCACATCTGGCAAGTACACATGTACATCCATTTCTGATTTCTGTGGTCCAACAGCCCATGGGATGCTGCTGAGAAACGTAGTAGGGACCCTGCTTTTGCCTCTGCCCAAACTGTGCAACTGTCTTTATGAATTACAACTGTATTGTAAGAATACTGGGTGGTCACTGGTGCAGATGCTTCTGTGCAGGTATTTGTATTGGGTCTAGTAGACCAGCTATTTTTGTAAAAAATAAAAAATAAATCTTAGGTGCAATGGCTCATAATTTTTGGGCCAGTTGTAATATTTTATGTTATGGTCTAAACACTGAAATGGAAAGGGACTCTTGAATCAAAACCAGTTTTGAAAGTAGCTACTTTTATACAAGTATAGCACAGATCAATTGTTTCTCTTACATGACAGGATGCTTTGTTATATACCTGTCTCCTACCCTTCATTATTATTGTTATCATGCTCAAGTAAGGTAAGGTGGGGAGTAGTGAAGCCAACCGCTGTTTAGATATAACGCAATAACCTGGGAATTTACTTAACCTCAATATTTCTACTCAGGGTGGTACCTTTCAAATCTGAGGCTTGAGCACAATCTAATAGTAGCTTATATTTTATAAAGTGAGATTCTGCATAAATTGGGCATTGAACCCCATTCCCTTCCCTTTCTTTTCCCTTATCAGAATAGATCCTTGAGAGAACATATAGACCACAGTACCTATGAAGCTCATTTCCTAGCCTTTTGTAGTTTTGAAGATCTAAGCTGTAACCTTCTATAATTTTTTTTTAATTTTTTCTATTAGCTTGGAAAATGGGAGAACTGTGTGTTACTTTGCTAGAAGTCATTCAGTCCTGATCTTTGCATTTTAAACATCAGTTTTTGTGATTTCTGAGTCCATTTTTTGATAAATCAGCTTTGAAGCATCAACTGATTAAAACAAGCACTTTCTACTATTCTAGTCTACAGGTAGAATCTACAAAAACCAAATCTGTCTGGTTCTACCTGATATAGTTTCAGCTTTCTCCATAATATAGCACTTATTCCAGAGCTGTAAAACAGCCCCTGGGCTGCTCAGATATTCTGGGTCAAGGCAGTAAAGACCATTCAGACAACTTTCATGGCTTCCAACCCTGGTGCTTTTAGCTTATACCCACTAGGCCTTGGGATTTCTGCGCCGTGTCCCTACCTGGCAATGATATAAAAAACATCCAGTAGTCCTACAGCAAAGCTTGCTTTCACTTGTTTAGGAAGAAACTGGTAGGATATCCTGTAGAAGGCTGGAAATAGCAAGCTTGTCTCTTTAAATTCAGTTGAATTGCAGCAGTTGGGGGTTGCTGCTTGTCTAGAAAGGTGCATATCAAGGACCCGGATCCTGCGATCAACATTTGAGGACTTTCTTTATGTGCCCCTTCCACGAGAGGTGCAGAGGGTGGCAACACAAGAACAGACCTTTTCTACTGTCGTTCCCTGTTTATGGAATGCTCACCCCAGGGCACCTTCATTGCATCTCTTTAGGCACCAGGTGAAATGTTTTTCTATAGCCAGGCCTTGGGCTGATTAACATGCAATGGATGGCCTTTTAAATATGTTTGTGAAAGGGGGTGGTTATTGGTATGTTTTTGTTACATATTTTGTGTTCTCATTTGTATTTTTATGTTGTGAACCACCCTGTGATCTTTGAATGAAGGGTGGTATACAAATTCAATAAATAAATATACTGAGTGTATGTTTGTGCAGCTCTGAAGCACAAGGGCAGGACATTTATCAAGGAAAGGGTGTGATTATGCTTAGCAGGGCTTGGGTAAACTGTCCTGGGTATTTCCCCTTTGATGCTGAAGTCACTTGCAGTTTCAGTGGATCATATTTCCTCTGCATTCAATTTAACTGACCGCAGGCTCCAGTATCTCCAATCCTGCTGTGGCTCAGGAATGTTGTATTCTTTCCAATCCCCTTCCCTTTTGACTGGATGGCCCTAGTAACTAAGGTATTGCGGCACCGAGTTAGGTTGCGTGCATAGCAAGCATGCTAAAGAAGGCAAACAATTTGGATGTTATAGCAGTACTCTTGCCCTTTGCCGCTTCTCATAAAAGAGCAGAAGGAAGCACAGCCAAGTCTCTCTTCATCTTTCTTTACAATACGTTCCTTTTGAAGGTAGAGTAGGGCAGTTGTGCTTCCTTGCTAAAAGGCTGCAGAAGATGCCCCTATACTTTAGAATGATATTTCCTGGATTGTACACAGGGTGGTGTCTCCTTATGCCAAGCACAGCATAATGTGGCAGAGCCCTACATCTTTTCCAAGTCAGTTGTAATGATAAAAAATGAGTCAAAAGCCTGGCCCACAATGATATACACTGTGCAGTTTACAATAGTTACATAATGTGACTTTGAAAACTGCATTTTGAAGACTAATCTGCTGTGGGTCTAGTGAAAGCTAATGTTTTGTGATGCATTAATTCTGGGTAGCAAAATAAATTAAGTTGTTTGTGTGCAGCCATCTTGGGATAATAGTCCTCACCTGTTGTCAGGAGTCAATGATTACAGTTACCCCTGTTGCCACAGCAGCCATAAATTTAATGCTTCTGAGTAGCCTGCACCAATAAGCCACTGTAATATTTTGCTCCTTAAACAAAAAGTATCTGTTTCTCCTCTTCAGCCACTGCTGATGAGTTGCTAAGCCTGCCTTGCTAAACCCGCCATGCCTTCTCCATCCTCTGACTTAAGTGGAGGTAGCTGGTCCATCTTAGTCATTTTCCTTGTGTGCTCAGGTTCTGTAGCTGGATCAGGCTAAAGGCCCATCTAGTCTAGCATCCTGATCTCACAATGGCCAACCACATGCCTGTGGGAAGCCCCAACTTCTTCACTAGTACTCTCTCTGCACTTGTCATTCCTGGCCAGTGGTATTCAGAGGTGCAGTGCCTCCAACATTTTCTCCATGAATTCGTCTAATCCTCTTTTAAAGAAGGTGGCCTTCTCTACATCTTGCTTCCACAGCACCTGCTCGTTTATTTTAACTGCACATTCCTCAGTTCCAAACGAAAAGCTGCCTTGATGTTGTTGAATTTAAAATTCCAAATAGAACAAGTGTTGAATTTCTAAATAGAACAAGTGTTGGATAATGCCGGAGGAGGAAGAAGCCTTTCAATCTGTCCTGTAAGCACCCCTTTCATTCTGAATTGTAAGTGTGAGGAATATACATTACATTTGGCTCAGTGGAAAGAGCAAAGCACTGTGCCTTTGTTCAGATGCACTTTTTACCATTCCTGCTGGCTTATAGAAATTATTGTTGGCTACTCAGCCCAACTGCATTTTACGCTCTTAGGTAAGTAGTGCTAACAGAGAGGAGGGTGATTATAACTGAGCTCTTATCTATGACACTAACATTCACTTGTTTTTATAGCTCTTCATCTTTGTAAGTGGTTTTTGTTTTTTTTAAAGAAAGCACTCCCAGTTTCTTTGTTTTTCAACATTCCACTTTGTGCAACATCGTTTGGTTGTCTTGGACACCAAGTAAAACTATATTATAGGAAAGAAATGTAAACGGCAACTGAATAAGGAAGATAGTTCTGATGGATCAAATTGTTTCCTGTTATAACAATGTATTGAATTTTGAATGTATTATGTTCTCTGCATTTTATAACTTTGTAACTTATTGCCTTTAACAAAGACTATTGGTGGTTTAACTGGATATTTCCTTATTTTCAGAACATACTATTCTTCCAATAACTAGAGAGACTTTCAAAGTTGTAAATATTATCTGTGGAAAAACAATTTTTCTCTTATTGGCACATCTGATTTTTTTTTTAAATGTCTGCAATTTGGCATATGTATTTTTACTATTGGTCAATAAAGTTTTCTATACTGTAAAAAGTCACAAACTGTGTTGTGTTTGAAAACAGCTTGGAGCAGGGCCAGCCCTACTGTTAGGTGGAATCAGGTGGGCACCTTGGGCTCCAAGTGCTGGGGGTGCACGTGGCAGTGAAGTGTTGTCTGCTTAGGGCTTTATGTGCTGCCCTGTACCTCTTAAGCCAGCCTGCTGTCCTCAGGTGTGGTGCACAACATCATCCTGATGCAGTGTGGAAGTAACGTTCAACCAGTAGTCCGGTCAGCTTCTGCATCTTGTCTTCTGCCTCAGGCAACCCTAAACATGAGTGTTAACCAAATTTCTAAAAGCTAAGTGGCTAAGAGGTTAAGTGCAAATTACATTGCTGGCTGAAGATGGGAGATCCGTTTTTCCAAATGTTAAGGCTTCAACTGTGGCCATCTGTATGCTTCTTGAAAGTTCACAAATAGATTATTGTGGAGAAAGCTGTTGCGCTATTTCTCCCCAGCTTGTGTTATGACATACTGCCTCTGAACAGCAAGATCCAGATTTTGCTACCATCGCTAGTAGCCATTGATAGACCTAGGCACCATTTTGTGGCAAGCATGAGTACCAACTTCAATAAAATTTTGGGAGGTAGGTAAGCCCTGCCCCACATACTCGTTCACAAGACGCAGTGCATGAGCACCATTTGAATGGTAATGCCCATCAACTCTTTTGGGGGGCAGCCTCCTCAATTATTTTATTGGGGAGTGAAGGAGTTGGCTCCTATGGTAGAAAGAGTTCCATGTGTTATTTGTACTCTGTGAACATTCATTATTGTTTTGCCAGTAAGTTTCATTTGATGACTTTCTGTTCATGCGCGCCATCTCTAATCTTATAAATTTCTATCATATTTACCCTCCTTATACTTTTTTTTTGGGGGGGGAATAAAATTTAAAGTACTACTTTTATACCATTTCTTGCAGAGAACATATTCCACTTCGACCCTGATAAATTTTAATTCCCTTTCCTACACTGCTTTGAGAACTCTGTTCAGTCACACAAGTTCTGCAAGCTCAGAACCTGTATAACTGCACATACGTAGAGCAACATGCTGCGGTAGCATTTTGGCAAGCAGCCTGCCCCCTAGGGCATGACTCCCACCTACCCAGTCAGAACACATTTCATTGCTGCCCCAGCAATTTTAATTGCCATTTTCTGCACTATTCCCCATGTGGCATAATCAGAACTTGACAAAGTACCCCAAATGAACATTTGTATACTGATAAAAACTGCATTAGGATTCTTGGCACTCAAAGTGCACTGAACTTCATACTACTGAATTTGCTTTATTCATTGCTATAAGATCCTGTATTCAACAAGCTTTCCATAATGATAGTGCTATGCAAAGTTCAAACCAGCAAAATACCACCAGTAAACCATGGGTTGTATCCCACTGAATCAATGGGTTCAGGGAATGACTTGTGCGAATGCAATTCAGTTTCTATTACCTCCCCCACCCACTGCCCTCAAATCTGTTTTGGGTTTCCTCTCAACCTCTCCCCTCCTCAAACAGATTTGTGGGCATTGCGGCAGAGTGAGGGGGAAGAAGGAAGGGAAGTTTGGTCACACTCACAGAAGTTCTTCTGTGCACATAGTGATTTTGTTGGCTACAGCTCCATGTTTGTTGGTATTTCAAGTCTGTGTAAACATCTTCTGGTAAGAGAAATAATTATAATGTTTCTTCTTTGCAGCACCTCTTTAAAACATAAGCATAGCCACCAGCAAAGAGCAGGAGGCAGCAGAGGATGTTGGTTGTGCTTCTGTTTGAAATGTTGTGACCTGTTTCAAAGCAAAGTGCAGGGCCTCCCTTTCCCCCTCCACCCAGACTCTTTCAGCTGGCGGTATGAAGTTTCATCTAGACTTTCCTTCCAATTCAGCTGCTTCAGCAGAATGAGAGAGGTAAGCTTAGCTTTCTGCAAAACACTGAAAGTGAGCGGCCAAATGGGATGCAGCATAAGATTTCTCTTTGAAGTCTGACCACCCACTCTCACTGGAGCATCTCATTAAAATGCCACATCACAGGGAAACTGAGCATCCATCAGCTGCCACTGGGTGCTGTGCTCAGTGAGTGGTGCTTTGAAGAAGCTCAGCCGCTTTTTGTTTGAGCAAAACTCGTGCCAGTATTCACATGCAAAACCCCACAAAACAAGTGAGAATTTGGCATCAAATGCAACATGGCTTACATGAGTTTTATGGTGTGAAATCCTCCTATTGCATTTTTATTTCTCTTCATTATGATTCTCTTCCTGTTTTCTTACTCTTTTTGAAATGCAAGAAAGCTGGGTACTCATAAGAATCTTCCATCTTATTAATCTGAATCTTTTTGGGTGAGGGTACTTCTGTACATAACGGGATTTCTGACCCGTACTTAACACTGTTTGAGCTTTATTAATTTGATATACCCTTGGAAGAGGAGAGAGCAACATTTTTTTTCTTCTTGCCTAAGTCAATATAGAAATGTAAAGGAAACCAACTTCCAGCATTTATGCAAACATTGACATACTGAGGCATGTCTGTTCTCTACAGCTGGGCTTCTTAGAACTAATAACTTGCTGGAGGTTGAAGCTGAAAAGAAGCTGATCTGGCCTATGACAGTGCTATACATGAGGGGAATCACTGTAAGTAAGGTTGGAGCCTGTATGTGTACAGTTCAAATCATAATTCCTAAAAAGAGACTATAGCATAGTATAATATACTAAATAGGTGAGGACAGAAAATGTTGTTCTGTTGGCCAATTCACACTGCGTTTTTTAAGAACCCTCTGTTCAAAAGATAAAGAGAAAATACAGAATTCTAGCTGATCCCCCATCTCAGCTGTTGTGTGATTTTATGGTAACTGGATAACAGTGATGTGCACCTTGAATCTTTTGCAGGAAGACTTCTAATATCCTACTGAATCCTAATATCACACTGAATTGTAATTAGGCCCATTTATAATGTAATGACGAACCATGGTTTACATGCTATGGGAACGCATTCTGGGAATGACTGATTTACCCAGATTAATGTTCAAAATTCCAATTCAAAATTGCATTTTTAAATTTGTTTAGCTGAGTGCCCCACTGTTCGGATGGGAAAGCTTGAATATAAACATTTTAATGGAAAATAATACAAATAAGCAATACAGACGTCCCTGGAGTCAGGAACAAAGCTTCTTAAGATACACATAGAGATGAATCACAGCCTACCTTTCTTTATACAAATGTTTATATGTGTATGCATATGTGTGTTCCACTACAGTGTTTGGTAAAACAGTATCTATAGATTGAAGCTACAGGGCATTTCCCTTGTAAGTCATGCACTATGCATTTATGTGCATAGGGTTTAAATATTTCCAGATGGATTGTGTCAGTGGCTTTAATGGCAAGTGGGCAGGTCCTAGCAAGCCTTCTCAGTAACAAAGATAAATGTGTACAGTGAAGTTCAGCTTCCTGGCAAGCAATTAAATGCCTTGTCTCTGACTCAGAACCACGGGCATTTGCCAGCAATTAACTGGAGTAATGCCAGAGAGCTCACAAATGACGATATATATATATATATATATTGGCCATTTAAACAATTGTAACAAAAAGTAGGATTGTGGGGGGATTGCCATCAAAGCAGTGATAAAGAGTCGTAGAATCTACAATCCCCAAAGTGGCCAAGTTACTTCATTATTTGGTCAGTGTTCCTAACTCAGTGCTGGTTTCCTAACTAGGCTTGAGGTGGTGATTCAGAGCAGGGCTGGTTTCGGCTGGAGTTAGTTGTGGGGGGAATGGAACTGTCTTTTGGCTACCTCTTTGGTCCAACATCCGTATCTTAAATAGAAGAAAATAATTATTGTCATTAGATATTGTTGTAGCTTTGTGTCTTAAAATAGCTGCAGAGGAACTGTAACCTTCCAATGGAAAAGAGAAATATTCAAACAACTCCAGCGTGATGCCTCCAACTGTGGATGTAGTACATGACACGTAACCATTCCATGAATTTGTCCAACCCTCGTTTTAAGCCATCCAAGTTGGTCTCCATCACTACATCTTGTGGGAGTGAGTTCCGTTGTTTAACTGTATGTTATATGAAGAAGTACTTTTTTGTCTGACATTTGTTTCTTCCTGCTCTGTGATTTTGCCCTTTGCCAGTTGTGCTGATTTTGACTTTTGTACAGTGCAAGCCATCTTATTCTTAAAGGTGAGATGTTGAAGGTGCAAATGCCGATGGAAAAGGAGACACTTAAAAGATATCAGTGTGGCTGCATAAGGAGCTTACAGATGAGCTGAGATATAAGAAGAGAATGCACAAGAAAGGGAAGAAAGGAGAAATCATGGTGGAAGAGTATACATGAGTAGTCAACAGCTCCACGGAGAAGGTCAGGAGGGCCAAAGCTTGGATAAACTCAGGCTTGCAAGAGAATAATTTTAAAGTTTATTTTCAGCTACGTTTGAGGCAAGAGGAAGAATAAGCAAATAGTAGGTTGCTTTTGAATTATGGTGCTGGAGGAGACTCTTGAGAGTCCCATGGACTGCAAGAAGATCAAACCTCTCCATTCTTAAGGAAATCAGCCCTGAGTGCTCACTGGAAGGACAGATCGTGAACCTGAGGCTCCAATACTTTGGCCACCTCATGAGAAGAGAAGACTTTCTGGAAAAGACCCTGATGCTGGGAAAGATGGAGGGCACAAGGAGACGGGGACGACAGAGGACGAGATGGCTGGTCAGTGTTCTCGAAGCTACCAGCATGAGTTTGACCAAACTGCAGGAGGCAGTGGAAGACAGGAGTGCCTGGCGTGCTCTGGTCCATGGGGTCACGAAGAGTTGGACACAACTAAACGACTAAACAACAACAACAAAAGGTCTCTTGAGAAGATTGAGAAATGCTATTGGGTTACAGAGAAGAGGGAACTTTTCAACACCTACTTTGCCTCTGTCTTCACCCAGAAGGAAAAGCAGTGTCCAACCTGGTGATTACAGAATAAATGGAAGGAGGGAGCTGCAGCCCAATGTCTACTCTACACAACGTCCAGATCAGGGATTTTGTTTGCAACAACTTTTAACACTGCATCATCACTCTGTGCAGCCACCAACAAAAACGTGCAACCGCAAGGCAATGCATTGCATGTGAGTATTTATAGCAATGGAGAAATCAAAACATTGCAAACGCCCCCCCCCCCTTTGTAATGGTTATCTGTTGGTAATGCAGAGGGGGATATCAGCAGGCAACTTTCTCCTTCGTGCTAAGGAAGCCTGCGTGGGCCGGGCTCCTCTCGCGCATCCCGCAAAGCATCTGGAAATGCAAGACCTCTCTCTCTCTCCGCAGGCGGATTCCGGACAAAGAAGCGGCTGCGTTTTCCTCGCCTGGCTTTCATCCAAGCAGACGGCTCTGGGGCTAGGAGGAGGACCCGGCGGCGGGGCAGTCGAGCCGGGCGCCCCCCAGCGGCCATTCTCTGCCAGAGCCGGGAAAGCGGCGCCGCTGTCGAGGGGCGCAGAAGTTGCCTTCGCCCCTCGCCTGTGCGGCGCGCTCCCTCCACCCCACCTCCCCTTTTCCTGCCTCCGTCCGCATGTGGCTGGGGGGGGGGAGACCCCCTGCCTTCTCCGCCCACCCCTCTCCCCCTCCGCTTAGCCGGGCGGACACTGCTGCGGGCTGCGCATTCCTGGCCGCCCCCCCGGGGAGGGACTGAAAGGCTCGCTTATGCGCGGCGCAGACACTGCCCGATTCATCCGCGCCTCGCCTCTGCCTCCCGCTCGCTCCGCCAGCGCCATGAAGCTCCTGCAGCCCTGCCCGCCTTTGCCGGTCGCCTTCGCGGCGCTGCTGCTGCTGGGGGTGCTGTCGGCGAGCCCCCCGGCCGGCCTGGCCGAGACCCCCAAAGGCAAGCAGAAGGCGCTTCGCCAGAGGGAGGTGGTGGACGTGGTGAGTGCGCAGCGACGGCGCCGCGATCCCCGGAGGGCTGCGCAGGGTCTCGGGCTGGGATGGGTTGTGGGTGGCATGGAGGCAAGCAGCAATCCCGAGAGGGCGCACGCATTGCATGGGATGGGGGCAGAGGCGTACCTTAGGCTCCCTTGCACCCTGGCCAAGCAGCTGGGCGCTCTGCCATTCCAAGCCAGAGTGGAGAGGCACCATTTTGGCGCCCCGCTGGGACCAAGGGTGTCAACTTGGATAAAATATGGAGGGGGGCAGATAAGCCCCGCTCCACATAATTGATCACAAGATGCGTCACACACACATCATTTGAATGGCCTTGTCCATCTACTGGGGGGGGGGGGGGCTAGGAGTTGGCTCCTATGCCTGGGCCGGCAGCCTTGGGAGGCAACCTTTCCAACCCCTAGGTACACCCCTCAAGGAGACCTCCTGCTTAGCCCTCTTCTTGGTGTGCCACTTCCCGTCTTACTCATTTATACCCCACCATAAAAAGCAGCAGCCTGGCTAGCAAAGGTAAAAGGACCCTTGACTGTTAAGTCCATTCGAGGACGACTCTGGGGTTGCGGCACTCATCTCGCTTTATTGGCCGAGGGAGCCGGCGTTTGTCCGCAGACGGCTTCCGGGTCATGTGGCCAGCATGACTAAGCAGCTTCTGGCGAACCAGAGCAGCACATGGAAACGCCGTTTGCCTTCCCACTGGAGTGGTACCTATTTATCTACTTGCACTTGACGTGCTTTTGAACTGCTAGGTTGGCAGGAGCTGGGACCGAGCAACGGGAGCTCACCCCGTCATGGGGATTTGAACCACCGACCTTCTGATCGGCAAGTCCTAGGCTCTGTGGTTTAGACCACAGCGCCACTTCCCGTCTTACTCATTGCCGTGCCACTTCCCGTCTTACTCATTTATATCCCATCATAAGAATTAGCAGCCTGGCTAGATCAGGCTAAAATAGCCCAGCTTCCTATTCTCCCGGTGGCCAGGCAGACGCCGATGGGGGGAGTCCAGGAGCACAGGGGACTGCAGTGTGATCTCCTCCAAAGAACTCAAGGTGGCCTACCTGGTTCTACCTTGCATTCTCCAGGTCACCCTCACAACAACCCTGCGAGGTAGGTCAGGTGGCTGACTGACTCCAGGTCACTCAGTAAGCTTCTTGGTTGACTGGGGATTTGAGCCCTGGTCTCCCAGGTCCTGGTTGCTGGGTCTGACCTCTGCACCATGCTGGCAACAAACGATGTGTAAGAAGATAATAAGCCAAGCCCCCAATGTTTTCGAGCTGCTGAATAAGATTAAGAAAACAAACCTGACAGACACAATACTGGAAAAGGAGAGGATGTGGGGAGGGAACAAATGAGCATTATTATCGAACGCAGCTGGGCGGAAGATGCAGTCCGCATCCAGAATTCTACTAGTTTCTGAAAACTTGCAAAGATCCTTCTGAATGTTGAATGGCTCTAAAGCCACATTTAGATATGATGGTGCGCAATTAGAATAATTTACCCGTGCATGTGTTCCGTTTCTAATTTAAACTGGATTGCCTGGCCGTCACATCCAAAAGCACGCAAGGCTTAATGTTGCTGACGTTAAGCAGTTCTGGGTTTGGTAAGAAAATAACAAATAGTGTGCAAGGGAGGCACAATCTAGCAGGGGCCATACTGCAACAGGATGCTAATGTTGCATACATAATGTGATGCCAGGTTCAAACAACACTATGCAGATAAATCCTTACTGTTTACCTGTCATCATGTTTAAATAAAGCTTGACTGATGGAAATTAATCTTAAAGTCTGCAGATGGGGTGGAATGGGAGCCGTGCTGTGCTCATTGTTACAACTTGAGATCTCAAGGGCTGTGTACCTAAACATGCAGATGTTTATTCTTCATCCAGTGTGCTTCCATCTCTCATTTGGGAAGCGGTGTACACCTGATGCTATCTAGCCTGTTGTTTCTTCTTTTATGCATTTCCCCCCCAAACCAGCTTTGGCCTACCTGTGTGTTAAACTGGCAATGCATACAGCCTTTCTCTCTGCTAACGTAAAACTCACAGCTGCCTGCAGGGTTGCAAAAGAGACAGCTGTGTAATCTGCTGTGGTGGGACATTATGGCTGCAGAGGATGAGTAATCTGACTGATCTCCTCCGCTCTTTGTTATTACTCACTGAGCATGAATATTTAGGGAAATGGTTAGTGGGTTTCTTAAAACATTCTTCCTCACTCAAGCCATTCATTGCCACGTTGGACACAGAAGCAGAGCTGGCCTTGGTAGGCTGTGGCTGTACTCACCACATTTCTTTAAGTAATATGTCCATTGGGGAAAGCAATGCCTGGTTTATGTGTGTGTATGAGAGACAAGGCGGGGGAGAAAAATGGTTCCTTTGCAACAACAAAATAACCAATGTGGCTATAGGTTTACTGTTTCAAGCTCAAACAACTATGTATATATAACTATGTGTCTATAAAATGGGAATAATTTTGATTTTCAGTATAATGGGATGTGTTTGCAAGGACCTAATGGTGTTCCTGGAAGAGACGGAAACCCTGGTGTCAATGGAATTCCTGGAACACCTGGGATCCCGGGTCGAGATGGACTAAAAGGAGAAAAAGGAGAATGCATGAGAGAAAGCTTTGAGGAGTCTTGGACACCCAACTACAAACAATGTTCATGGAGTGCTCTGAACTATGGCATAGACCTTGGAAAAATTGCAGTAAGCAAGTACCATTGCATTTATAATGTATATTACAGCAACAGAGGTGGGTGAGGGTACAAAGATGTGGTGATAATTCTTTTCCTTATCGCTTTGGCTTCCTTATTCCTAGCAGCTAGGGCCTACTGCAGTCAGCAATCAGAGATCCACTTAAGGAGGCCCACTGAGGCATCTCAAATGACTGATGAAAGATACTGTAAGCAAGCTCTGGTATTAGGATTTAAATATAAAAATCTAGAGCAGAGGACGCAGAGGATTGCTGGAGAAGGGATGCTATTTGGCTAACTCTATAAGAAATAACCAGGAGTCTGTTGCACTTTAAAGACTAACCAAATTATTATGGCATAAGCTTTTTTGAGGCAGCTGTCCCTTTAAGGTAGTAACTATTTCTTTTTAAATGACAAGTCAATAAATAATCAACCACTTAAACACACTTTTTCTTGTTTTGTAATAGGAGTGCACATTCACAAAGATGCGCAGCAACAGTGCTTTAAGAGTCCTCTTCAGTGGATCACTTAGACTAAAATGCAGAAACGCTTGTTGCCAGAGATGGTATTTTACATTTAATGGAGCTGAATGCTCTGGGCCACTTCCCATTGAAGCTATAATTTATTTAGATCAAGGAAGTCCGGAATTAAATTCCACCATTAACATACACCGCACTTCTTCAGGTACGTATCAAGATAATCTTGTGAGACCAAGAAGAATTTCACTGTAAAAATTCTGGGCACATGTGAGATGCAGATGGCGTTACTTGCCTGGTTCCCTGTAGCAAATAAACACAATAATAAGGTAATAGGTACATCAGAGTTTTCCTTTCTGGTGATAAAGAACTAAGGTTTAGGATCAGACAAATGAGAATCAAACCTCCTCCAGGCTTAGACCCACCCAGCTATAAGCTAGAAAGTATAGAGATATAAACACTGGCCTGTGAGCGTTCCATTTGGAGAACAGCCTTTACCAAAGGTGCCATGCGCTTTGAAGACACTTGAACTCAGGACAAAAGGAAGAAATGTGCTAAGAGGAAGGCATGCTTGGCAAACCCTAACCATGATCAGTTATGGCCCAGAAACCTATGTCCCCACTGTGGAAGGATGTTTGGATCCAGAATTGGCCTCCACAATCATTTATGAACTCACTGTTAAAACTGTGTTTATGGAAGACAATCTTACTTGGCTACGAGTGATAGCCAAAGAAGAAAGTATAGAGATATAAATGCAGCTACTAGAGCCCAACTCTAGACACCACCTGGTAGCTCTGCATCTGGAAGGAAGGTTGACAGAGCGTAAAAGCCATTAATGTTGCCCCACAGCAAACTGCTAGTGATGGCTGATCCATTCAGCTTCTTCCCTGAATTGTAGGATGCTATAGCAGAAAAACATTTGTTCCAGAATGCAAAGGTCAGAAACTAAACCAATTATTGTCCTTTAAATTTGCTCAGACAGAGTATGAGTAGACAACTGAACATTGTTAAAGTTTCCATTAAAATGAGAGCACCTTCTCACAGAATATTGATTTTGTTTACTGACAGCTATCATTAGTTGATGGAGATGTTGTTTTTAACAAACAAAACCAAAACCCAAGCACGGGGCAGTTTCTTCCCAAATCGCAAAGAATGGTTCTCCTCTTTTTTATGTCTATAATATAAATTTTGTTAAGAATAACATGAAACAATACAAACAAATAATGGGTGTTGATCACCAGATACAAAGCAAAATATAGTCACGATGTGTATAAGGCAGAAAATAACAGCATGTTAAGTAAAATAACCAAGCAAAAAAGATTTTTAAGGGGTCTTGGGTCCTCCTAGTGACAGTTAATAAAAGAAATAAACATGAACTACAGTAATCAGCATCAAAAGTGGCTCTTCTCTTTTTACAGATGCCAGTCCTTTGGAACTCCCTGCCTATTAGTTGTACTGTTGCAAACATCCACTAAAACTTTTTATTATTTCCATGCAATTCTGTGTGGACATACAAGGGTGCATCCAATGCTAGTCCTCCACAGAGTAGAACGATTGAAAATAATGAACATGATTAATTTTTGAAAGTAATAGAGGGATGATGGGAGGTGAATGAAACAGTGCCTGGTGGGCACAGGTTCAATCCCTCTATTTTGGGCGAAACCACTATGCTTTTTGTCTTTCATACAGTGGAAGGACTATGTGAAGGGATCAGCGCTGGCCTGGTGGATATTGCTGTTTGGGTTGGTACTTGTTCCGATTACCCACCTGGAGATGCTTCCACTGGATGGAACTCAGTCTCTCGCATCATTATAGAAGAACTGCCAAAATAGAGCTCTTTCAAAGATTCTCTCCCCCCTTTGACCACTTATATTTCATACCTTACATATTAACTCCATGCTTTAAATCTATAGTTTTCTATGTTATCAAAGTACTTGACTATAACGCACAAGCTTGTTCTACAGAAAATATCTGTAACCAATGGATTTCTTTTTTAAAAAAGTTTAGTTTATGGGTTTATACACTTTCTGGATTTATGTACTACTTTTGTACAATTTGTAGGCAATTCTTACATTTGTTAATAAAGACAATCGTTTAGAAATAGCCAAATAAAAGGAATTTTAATATATGTTATCAAATAAAATTTGCTCAAGCCTACACCTACTACCACAAATCAGTACAGTTTTAATTAAAATCTCACCAACTTTGCATTGAAAGGGGTGTGGGTGAAAAACCACTTGTAATGTCAATATAGTTGAATTCTGATTGCTTTCTAGAAAATAGCTACTTCAGGCTCAGGGGCTCTGATAAGCATGTGCACACTCTTCCTTTTTCAAGGCAGGGCAAGGCCACAAGTTCATTCCTTTCTGTATGCAAAACTTCAACCTGCAGTGTAGTGAATGGCAGTGATTACTCACATAGGAGCTCAGCCCGTGCAAACTGGAAAAATACATGGAACTTTTGCTCTAAGCAAAATGGAAGGTCAAGCTGAGTTAGCAGCACCAATAAATCTCACAAATACATGTCACCCTCTCAAAGAACTAGCTTTAATATAAAAAGCATTGCAGGTGAGTTCAGGTGAGACTTTGCAAGTACAGCATCTTCATAGATGGTTCTAATATGACATGCTCAGGAAGCAATGTGGAATATGCATGCAGGTTAGCTACATACTATCCTCATTTGCCAAGTATTCTTAGGCATTGAAAATGGGTTTTCTGGACACAAATTTAATCAACCCACGTCTAATTTGTTGGGGGTTCAAGTACATTACGTACAACTTGTATTAAAGAATGAAACTAAAGAACCTACAATTACAAGGAAATTCATACACAAGGCTTTTAGACTTTCTCTTGCCCTTTTGTTCCAATTTAAACATTAAATAAAACTACAAAAATAAGCTGAATATATACCATGTAGCATTTTCCTCATATGCAGGGACCTTTCTGCCATTTGGGGATACCTGCTTTCATATGTTTTTTGTATGATAACTTTCTATAGTTAAAACCATGCTGTGTATCCTCACTTTTCAGACAAGCATGGTCTCATGAGACTCAATTTAAAAAATGAGAGGCCCAGTTTTACAAATCAAAAAGGCAATATGCAAAATGAAGGTAAGTAGGAGAATATAGAGGATTAGTTATTCAGGTTGATAATGGAACAGTGAAAAACAACAGTTGGCATGTATATCCAGCTGAGGCCAGGCTAATCCTCCATTTTGCTTGATTAGGTATACTGGTGGCTTATGTTCCTTGGACCAATGATGGGGCCACAGACCCTTTCTCATTGCTTCTGTACTCTCAAGGCAACCAGCAGCTGGAGCACAGTGCTTCCCAGCCACTGCAAGGAGGGCAAAGCAAGCTGCCTGCCCCCACTTCCAGGCTAGCTTTCCCCATACCATCTGAGGAAGAGGCAGGGCCACTAGCCAAAGCCACTCATGTACTTATACAAAGCCCATCTGGATAAAAAAACCAGTAATTTCTATCCAAGCACCATTTTAACTATTTCTAATTCACCAAGGATTTAAACTGGATATGGGTAAGAGTGCTTTAAACATTGGCTATACTTTATCCAAGTAATTTATAGGCGGGAATCCATGGGGCTTGTGCTAGCATAACTGTAGACTTGGAACTGCTGATGTGCATATCCCATCAAACAGTGAAATTCTGTTCGATTTCAAAGGCAATTTGCCTGTGACATGGGGTGGTGGTGGTGTTCCAGAAAGCCGCATCTAAAAAACCAATTGGGTTTTCATTTTTGTTTTATTCTGCTCATAAACTAGTTAAGTTATAATTACTTACCAAGTTCCAAATAATGACAACCACCTGTTTTCAAATGACCCTTTGATCTACACATTCATTTTATTTAGGTTTCCCCTTCTATTTGCACGTTAAAAATTCAGTTTCTCCTAGTAATGGCATGCAGAACCCTATGATCAATGGGTGGTATCCAGTGTGAGTCATACTCAAAGTTGATCCATTAGAATAGTTAAGAGCCCATAGATTTTAATGAGTCTACTTAGAAAATGTCGTTAGATGACTGCCAGCTAATGCAAACTATACTAAGCACTATGACCATAAACAAATGTTGACTCAATCATGCTTGACCTTTATTTCTATGAGTTTTAAGCTTGCAGCCCTATGCACACTTTCCTGGAATGCAAGTCTCATAAAAAATGCATACACAAGCACACATAGGTTTAATGGGGATGTCAGGCTTTTGGAAGCCCCAAGAAACCCTTGGAAGGTCCCTTAAAACAGGATGAAACTTCAGGACAGGATCTGGACAAAGTAGGTAAAACCAAATCTTGTTGATGAAAGGCAGAATTTATCTTTGGTACAAAAGAAGGGTCAGTCTATAGAACACTTTTTATGAAAAATGCAGTTGTTTGTTAATAGAAAAGGGCATTCAACTTCAAGACCTGGCAAGCTGATATAAGTGCAACTAAGAGGGAAGAATCCAAAGAGGTGCAAACTTTTGTGGCTCCGAAAGAGGACGTCATAAAGCGAAAAGGACCTTATGGAGATCTCAGGTTGGGGGGACCACACATTAAAGTAGCCCTTGAAGAAATCATTTTGAGAAGCGGATGAGAACCAAACAACACCGAAGAATGAAGAGACACCGAGGAAGTGTCTGAGACTTATCTACGTAGGATGTTCACTGTCAGCCTCATCTGCAAACCCTCCTGAAGAAAGTCAAGCACATTCTTGCAGGAACATGTGCTCTTGGTAGTGCAGCAGTGGGCAAACGCTTTTCAAGTGTATTGGAAGATTCTTACATTGGACGGTCTGCAGCATGCCATGATGGTATCAATAACAGCTGAAGATAATCCAGATTTCTTTGGACTTTGCTGCTCAAGAACCACATCAACAGTTTCAACCACTCTGGATCCAGGTCAGGCCCTGGGGCTGATATAAACAAGTGAAGGAGTTCCAAAATCCACAGAAGGCAAGGCCAAAATAAAGCCACCAGAATCAACTGTGCTTTCTCATTCTGAAGCTTCCGAAAGGTTTGAGCAATAAAGGGAATTGGGAGTGCATATATAAGCCTGCTCAGCCACAGGGCCAAAAGAGCATCCATTGCGGCCAGAGACTGGAATTAAGCAGAGCAGCAGGGACCTTGCCGATTCTGGAATGTTTTGCCCAGAAGAGGCTGAGTAGGTTTGGCAAGGAGCAATATAGCAGCAGCAAGAAGACTGGTGAAATGGCTGTTGGATGGTGAATGATGGATAAGGGGAGTCTGGAGTGGTGGCAAAAGCAAATGCTTCTCAATGCCCATCCAACAGCTTTCCAGCAGTGACAGGCCCTTCCACCGTGCTTTGTCGTAGGGTTCTGGTTGGTGGTGCCTGACCATGACAAGTTTTGATGCTGGGCCTGCATTAGATCAGGCTACACGATTGAACTCTAACATTCTATTTTTCAAAAGCTGTAAAGAAAAGTTACATGTATTCAGATACGCATATATAACATTGATACCAGCAAGGCAACATAATAAATATTTGCTTTAAAGACAACATAGTACTTTAGCACTTTCCCCATTTTGCAGTGTGCTGAGAGCCATATTATGCATTCAAAACTAACATGTTTTTCCAGTTCTATACTACTGAATCCAAAAGCTTCTCAATTACACTGATCCTTGCTAGTTGGAGAATAAAAGAATTTGAAAAGCTGAATTCATTGTGGATAAATACATGCACAATTTATTGGTGAGGTATCAGGTAATATGCAATAATCTGAAACACTGTTGGGGAATTTATTCCATCTAATATTTTTTACACCAGAGACCCACCACTGTACATTAAGAGTCCACTGCTGTTCATATAGCAGGGTTAAGAGAGAACAATTCACTCTAGAGCAAAATTTTAAAACCACATATTGCATCTATTTTCTCATCCAGAATGTTCAGATGAGGTAATATTCCTGGCAAAGATTGAAGATTCAATATAGAAAAGATTTATCTAGTAGAACAAAATGAGTTCTAGTTTCCATCTTCTGTGAATACCAGAAAAATAAACCAGACAGCTGTCTTGAATATCTGATTTGCTGCAGAGCCAAAAGGTGATGATGTCCTTTCCTGAAGCAATCACCAATATTTAGTTACCATTCTTCAGGCTAAGCAACAACTGGGATACTTTTTCATATACTACAAAGGTAATACAGCATGCAGGAGTGACTCTGAGAACATTAGGTATAATTCCTTTGTAAAATCCATGAACTCCTTCTTTCCTAGGGAGAAGCAGAAAGAATTTACTTGCAACTTCCATACATATTTTATAGAGGGAAATCATTCAGCCTATTAACTTTAAATTACATTATTCTGATTTTATTGTTCTTATTATATTTAATTATTGTGGTCTTGAGTATCAGCGATAGAAAGAAAGGCAAGGTATAAAAGCAGGTCTGAATCCAACTAAGTGATATTTAAAATAGGTCCATTGATTTCAATGAGTCTGTTCTGAGTTTGACTTGGCTGGATGCAACCCATAATAGATAATTAATTATCCACATATTTTTATTCTAAATTGATCTTTTAGGTGACACTTCTACAAAGACCATCTTGAAACATGAAAACTGAATTTCTAAAGCAATACCTAATTCAGGAAAGCACTGAAAGTCCATACTGAAATAACACTGAAAGCTTATTTGCACAGAGAAGTGTTACAATCACCTCGGATGCATAGAAAACAGAGACTGTCCACAAATTGCCAAACTGACTTTAGCAAGATTATACCTAGCTAACATTACAAAGTTGTTGTTCTCAAGTGATTTCTTAACAGGCATTTCACTTCTGATTTGATCAAGCTGACCCCACATCTTTTCTGCTAGAGCACTTGTCTGTTTTTGCTTTTTGTGGAAAACCTCTGTGTTAGGTTTCATGGCTAAGCCTTTCTGGCACATAACCCGACAAAAGATTACACATGGCCTATTTCACCTTGTACAACACTTCTCAATACATCTAGGGTTTTGTGACTTTATGTGACAGTCGATTTTCTCCTTTTTTTTGGAAACATGTAAATTACATCTCCACAGTCCTTCTGTTAACCCTCCACCCAATTTGTTGTGGGATAATCCTGGAGACCTTGTTATAGCGGGAGGTGGAGGAATGATGGAACAGTTGCCTATCCCATAGGTAAGAGTGATGATGCAACCTGCCAAGGAAAGCAGTTAAAAATGGGGCTGGGGAAATCAACAATGAAACTCAACAGGGTTACAATAAATTTTAACCTGAGTATGACTTAGATGAATATCCCTACCTGTTTATACTTCACTACTTTTACAGTGCATTCCAAATCAGGTTTACTCAATGAACTCAATGGGGCTTAATCTCAGCAAATGTGCTTAGGATTGCTGCTTTAGTTTCTCTACTGCTCTCACAAACCCATTCATCCTTGTTTTGAACTTCTCTCAAATAATTATAAAGTTACCCAGCTGATATAACACAGAGAGGAAACACACAGAGAGGAAAGGTTGAAAGCTTTATGTCTTTAAGAATGCCAAGTACATCAGTGATAACAAAGGAAGCCCTTTCACACCAGCTTTATATCTCCAGGCCTACCTCCATGTCCTACGGATGACATCGACCAATCCAGAGTATCTGTTGTGCTGATCCTGGAGACGTGCTCTCACAACCTGATAGGGATATGTAGTTGAAACTGCAAAAATTTTCGACAGTGCTGCCATTGTGATATATTCTAAAGTGCTCTAAAAAGAAAATGGTATCAATATTAGCTCCTAACAAATTCACTAAAAGAACAAAAAACAAAATTTCACATTTTACGCTGCTTATTTCTATCATTATACAAGTGTTAGTAGTTCTAAGTTTAAATTCTAACTAGATACTTCCATTTCACAGGATGTCTTACCAATTTCAAATCCGATCGCCTGTTTCGATGTCTATTGTATTTTGATTTCAATTCTTCATATGCCATGAATTGAAGTGCTCCATGCGATGTTCCGAACAGACCAGGTACAAAGCCCTGAACAGAGTTTTTCAGACAATTTAAAATGCAGTTTCATATGAAAAGCTGAGCAACCTATGACACAAAATGTATATAAACAATGCAATATAACTTTAGTTATAAGTTTATAATGCCAGAATGTGGAAGCTGGTTGAAATGGCCAAATACAGAAAAAATATGCATGTAAGAGAAGAAAATATATGGAAACCAGTTTTCGAAAGAAAGAAAGATAAAACAGCTGAGCTTTAATCCTGGTAAGATGGAGGCACTGTGGGTGAGTAGTTCCTGTGCCTCAGAAATTAGTTAGTTGTCTACCCTGGATGGGGTTGCACTCCCCCTGAAGGAGCAGGTTCACAGTTTGGGGATACTTTTGGATCCAGCTCTGACACTGCAGGCTCAGGTAGCCTTTGTGACTAGAAGTATCTTTTACCAACTGCTACTGGTGTGACAGCTGCAGCAATTTCTAGACCAGAAAAGCCTTCCGACAGTAGTTCATGCATTGGTTACTTCAAGACTGGATTACTGCAACGAACTTTATGTGCGGCTTCCCTCGAGCTTGATCTGGAAGCTGCCGTTAGTGCAGAATGCTACAGCATGATTGCTTGGGCTCAGAGACCTGCACTGGCTGCTGATTTGCTACCAGGCCAGGTTCAAGGTGTTACTATTAGTAATCCAAAGCCCTTAATAACTTGGCACCAGTTTATCTACGAGATGGCTTCACCCTACATGTGCCACTCAAACACTTTGATCGACGGAATTGGCACTACTACAGGTGCCACATAATTGTCATTCTACGTTTGTAAGAACTCAGTATTTTAGTGTGGCAACACCTAGTTTGGAATTTCCTGGCTATCGGTAACAAGCAGGAGCCTTCACTGGACTCTTTTCAGTGCCTGCTAAAAACATTCTTCTTTAGACAAACCTACCCAGATGCTTAAAAAGTTGAGGTAATTTTAGTGTTTTAGTATTTTAACTTTTGTATGTTTTCAAGTATGGTTGCAAAATATTCTTAATTTTATTGCCTTATCTTTTTGTAAACCTCTTTGAGGATTTTTTTTTTTTTTAAATCAAGTCATGTAATTTTTTAATGAAATAATAAATGTAGGAATTTTATGAAGCTCAGACACAAATTAAGGACTAGTATCTCAAAGCCTGTGATCGCTTAATCTGTCTATTGTTATTGCGATACAGTGGTGGCCCGCAAGACGAATGCCTCGCAAGACGAAAAACTCGCTAGACGAAAGAGTTTTCTGTTTTTTGAGTCGTTCCGCAAGACGAATTTCCCTATGGAAACGTCTTGCGAGTTTGTTTCCTTTTTCTTAAAGCCGCTAAGCCATTAATAGCCGCTAAGCCGTGCTTCGCAAGACGAAAAAACCGCAAGACGAAGAGACTCGCGGAACGGATTAATTTTGTCTTGCGAGGCACCACTGTAGTTATTGTGTGTCTTGAGTATCTTATACATTTTTATATAGCCTTTTTTTTACACACACTATAAATACTTTATTGTAATTCAACTTTTAACTTCTCAAAAATCCTTCCAAGTCAATGGCTGGGAGATCTAAGAAAGCACAACGATTTCCACCTGCAGAGGGAGAAGGCCCAGGCAGGTAATAGGCTGCTGCTCCCACCTGTTCAGTTCAGAAAGGGGCCTTTTGAGGAGGGGGGGTGCTAACTGGATCCAAAGCCCCATGGAGGGGCCTCATTCCTGGGTCTCTTGGAGTTTTATTTTTTACTATGCAGTTCCAGTTAGGTGATGTCTGTGGACCAGTCGTCTGTGGTCAGGAAGCACCTCATCCTCTAAAGACAGTCCACTGATCTAGCAAGAAGGCAGGGCTCCCAGTTCTCCCAGATCAGAAGCCCCTCACTTTGCAGCATCATGAACTGACAAAAACTACTTTCCATTCAGTCTACTCACAAGTATGTCTTTTCCTGCTACCTATCCGTTCCTACCTACTGGTTCTGCCACTACAGAACAGAATTATCTGTTAACTCAGGCATACTGGCCCAAATGCTAATCCTGACTCGGTTTAGACTGAACTCCTCACTGTTGGAATTCAAGCCTATATCAGTAGTAACTGGCAACTCTCCAGGCACCCGGCTTGATCTCCTGTTGACCTCCCTGTCTGCATTCCCCAGCAAGATCCAGGCTAAGTCGCGATAGGCGATCCTTCTCGGCGTGAGAAGAACACCCCCCCCTCTTTCCTGCCCCCCCGGCAGGGGAAAGAGATAGACAGAAACGTATCTACATGTCTTTATTTCTGTCTTTGCAGCGTTACAAAAAACATGACTGGTCTCTTCAAGCTCCAGCAGTCGAGTGACGAACACTTCCTGTACTTCCTGTACAGGAACAGAAGGAAGAGCTCATATTACACTCTGAGCTAATTCCGGTGCTTCGCACGGTGAACTGCCTGTCGCTCTGTTTCCCACGGACAGTCCCAACATTCCCATCATGTTTTGTTTTCAAGCTAGCAGTTGGCAACTGCATTGCATCCATATCGTAACATACTCCCCCATATGAATCAATGTGAGCTGCGAACAAAGCTTGATCCAGAGAAGAAAACAAACAGTTGTTATACATATAACAATCCCCTGTTGTTTCAGTTCCACCCTTGGAACTACCCGCCACTGGTTTCCCCAGTGTACCTCTCTGGTTGTCTGACTTCCAAGGAATGAGTGCATCTGCATTACGTTGGCTAGGGAATGTAGTCTTACGCTTAGCAACTCCCTGTTGTGTCTTTGTCTCTGACTTGGACACAGCTTTAACCTGTCTTGAGTTGTCTACAATACAATGGTACCTCGCAAGACAAATGCCTCGCAAGACAAAAAACTCGCTAGACGAAAGGGTTTTTTGTTTTTTGAGCTGCTTCGCAAGACGATTTTCCCTATGGGCTTGCTTCGCAAGACGGAAACGTCTTGCAAGTTTGTTTCCTTTTTCTTAACACCGTTAATACAGTTGCGACTTGACTTCGAGGAGCAACTCATAGAACGCGGTGTGGTAGCCTTTTTTGAGGTTTTTAAAGACTTTGGTGATTTTTGAAGCTTTTCCAAAACTTTCCCGACACCGTGCTTTGCAAGACGACAAAAATCGCAAGACGACAAAACTCGCGGAACGAATTAATTTCGTCTTGCGAGGCACCACTGTAGTAACACATGCAACAGCTGACTTAGCAAACTCCTTTGAATACCTCTTGGGTGGTACACCCTTTGTAACTCTCTCAGACTTGCGTATGATGTGCTGATCCTCTCTGCTCACTGGTTCAGTCTCAGGACTATTTGGAGAACCAGTTCCAATAGTAAACAGTGGTTCATCCTTCACCTGTGAAGGTCTATCCATTGTGTGAGATTTCCTCTCAATGACTGTGTCAACTGAGCTCTTTGAGCTATTACTGTCACTCTCAGTACCACAGTAATCAGTAAAATCATCATCATCATCTGAATTGTCCTCAGTGGGAAATGTGTGAACAATTACTCTCTCCTGTTCAGGAGCACTCTCTAGAAATTTTGTGAGAATCACCTGACCAGATTCAGACAAAATTACTCTGTAGAGACCCTTTTCATAACCCACAAAAATGCCTCTCGCATTCTTTACCCCACCTGGAGCATCAGATTTCACATGAGACCCAAACACCCTAAAATGGGCAACAGAAGGTTTTCTGTTAAATAGCTTTTCAAAAGGAGAACATCCCAAACCTTTTGAAACCTTTCTCAACCAAGTGTAACAAAAACACAATAAAGATTCCGCCCAATACTCATGTGGCAAATGTGAACTCAGCAATTGTGCCTTCATCCCATTTTGCAATTCTCTGTTCACTTGCACACAGACACTTTTGTTCCATGCACCTGCTGAAACAGCAGTCTTGTGCCCTATGCCCTGCTTATCCAGGAAATCCTGAAAATCCTGTAAAAGAAAAACTGGCTTTCCCACTATCTCAAGTATGGCTCTGTGACAAGAGAACTGAAAATGCTAAAGAGGCAGAGGGAGGAAAATGATGATAATAAAGCCCACTGGCAACCTTATTGCAGTGAAACTCATGTAGTAACCATTCACTGATTTTGGACACAGTGGTAAAATACCGTCATACCCATATCAAATACCAGAAGTCCTGGCTTTGACTTATCTTACCTTATATAGGCCACGTACACCTTCATACTTGTATATTTTGATAAGGGCATCAAGCATCCCTTTGTACTGCCTCTTTGATGGGTCAACACCAGCTTCATACTGCAACACAAGCCGAGTCTTTGTTACCCAGATTGGGTTTGTAATGCACAGAGTCATTGCTCCTATGATCAGATGGAGAGCTGACAGTTATTTTAATGTCAACACGCAACATCCCCTCAACACATGGGCACTCCTACACACACCTGGCAATTTCTAAGGCCAATGAAGTTTTACGCTGGCATTTAACATTCCAGGTTGATTTAGCAGTTGTTCTGCACTTACCAAGAGCAGCAGATAAAAAGTATATTCTGCTAAAAAATGGACCAATCGTACAGGGTATTTGCACAGTGTGCACTCTACCAAATGCTTTCATTTGACTCCCTATATCATGGGTTACCAACACAGCACCCACTGAAACACATGAGCCTGTAGACATCTTGCTTGGTGTCTGTAAGTTTCCCTTGCTGAAATTAGGGTTGAAAGAAGTCTGCTACTGTAGCCATGGAATAATTTTTAAAAGCCCAACTCCAGCACTAAGAGCTTTCGGGTGTGGGTGGGTTTACAGTTGGCGAAAACAGAAGACTGCTTGCAAACCTAATTAGAACACAGGAAGAACAATTTGGATGGGGTAGAAAAAGGGTCAACTTTTCCCTTTCCAGCTGTACCCTAAGTGCTCTGGAATCACCCTAGGTGTTGTGGAGGGGAGTTATCTTCCTGGAGACTGCAGGTTAACTCTTGCCTCCCCAGCTGTATGCCCCCCCCCAATACACACACACACTCCATTAGGTTTTTAAAAAAGCAAAAACACTTTTTAAAGCCTGTCTAACAGGAGGCAGTGTGTTTGTGCAGAGGCACAGTTCCGATGCACTCGTGTGCATGGTTGCAGTACATGCTGCCCAATGTCTCTGGTTTGCCAATGTGCCCACAGCTTTAAAGAAGTTGCCAACCTCTTCCCTATATGTTGATCAACAATAACAACAACAAAATACAGTATATGGAAAAGCTGAAAGTATTTGCTAATCCCACTTTTATTTTCCTCACCTGCCTCAGCAGCTGACACTAAGTGTTCAGTTGGTCCAAGACTTTCCAGCTTATCCTCTGTCTTGTAGGCTTTAATGGCATTATAGCTGCAGAGTGAAATGTTGGGATAAGGTTAAAGCTGATTAGTTGTTTTACTAATATGTGAAATACATTCTGTATATCAACACACAAAGTAACACACAAACATTTGAACAAACAAAAATGACACATGCTTATCTACAATGTATATAAAATGTATAGGCTAGAAGCAAAACATGTACTTTTCAAGCCCATGGGCACACATCAGTAAGTAGAAGCCTCTTCCCCATTCTTCTTTGAACAGCAGGTGTTATGTATGCCATATCAGAAACTGCTTTTAAAACTTTCCAAGAGGGCTAGAGTCCAAAGTCCCATGGATATATGAAACTAGAAGTTTGGTTATTTGGAATCCAATCATAGTATTCTATACATTAATTAATATTACTTCGAGGGTTTTTTTAAAAAATGAGCTTTACAACTATGATTGAAATATAAAGCATTTAACGATTAGGCTATTATCTATACCATACATATTTACGTGCGTGTGTCTGGTTATTTGTATGTTGATGTAAATAAAAGGTTTACAAAGGTTGTGAAAGAAAAAGCTATATCTGTAAGCAATTACGCTGCTTCCCCCTCCTTGCTAACAGCTCATATTCAGTTAATACTAGAATTCAATGGTGACTAAGAGATTGCTCATTTTGCTACTGGACCTGTAAAAACCGGCAAACATGCTGATAAGGAAGCAATATTCCAAAGTTTCAAATACTAATGTAGCCTTTATTATACCAAACTTCTATACTATAAACAGCAAATTTTATACATATATATATACACATATATACATATATATATATATATATATACACACACACACACACACACACACACACACCCCAGACAAGAACCTCATGGCCTCTAGGTGTGATTGTAATAAGATTTGGCTGTGGCTGGCGAGCAGTAATCCAGAGCAACAGAAGTGAGCAACAGAAGTCACACAAGTAAAAGCTGTTGATAATTAGAAGATTAGCTCAGTGCAATCTTCAGACTTGACCCTAGGTCTAGCGAACTTAATAGCAGATGCCCAGCTTCCCTCACTATTAACTGTAGGGATAAGATACTTATGACATAGTGTGCACTACTACTTCATTTCATACTTCGAAGACAGAGGTCCTGTGGCTGGGACGGGACGATATGGGAATGGGGGGGGCAACTCCCATCTCTTGCAGGGGCGCAATTAGTGCCAGCACCGTCCGTTAAGTGTTTGGGTGTAATCTTCGACACCTCCCTTTCCATGGAGGCGCAGAAACTCCAGCGGGTGCAGAATGCTGCAGCGAGACTCCTTACGGGGTCTTCGCTGCGAGATCACATTCACCCGGTGCTATACCAGCTGCACTGGCTCCCGGTGGAGTACAGGATCAGGTTTAAGGTGCTGGTTTTAACCTTTAAAGCCCTATACGGCCTAGGACCCTCGTACCTACGGGACCGCCTCTCCTGGTATGCCCCACAGAGAAACTTACGGTCTTCAAATAAAAACATCTTGAAGGTCCCAGGCCACAGAGAAGTTAGGCTGGCCTCAACTAGAGCCAGGGCTTTTTCGGCCGTGGCTCCGATCTGGTGGAACACTCTGTCACAAGAGACCAGGGCCCTGCGGGACTTGACATCTTTCCGCAGGGCCTGCAAGACAGAGCTGTTCCACCAGGCCTTTGGCCAGGGCACAGCCTGACTCCCTCCCTCGGCAATCTTCGTGGAGCTCTGGCCCAATGGTTGCCAGTGGCTTGAATTAATTAATTTTATAATGAATGATTTTAGAGTGTTGTTTGTGATGTACTTTTGTACTGTTTTATTGTTGTTAGCCGCCCTGAGCCCGGCTTCGGCTGGGGAGGGCGGGATATAAATAAAATTTATTATTATTATTATTATTATTATTATTAGATTAGGGTTAAATTAAAATGCCACACTGGTATTCCTTGTCCCAGCCAAATTTACATTGCTTGCTCTACCAGTCTAGCTCAAAAACTCTCCAGTGAACTGCAGCCTCTGGTACAAAGGTCCTTCAAGATTAGCCTTTCAAATATTCAGTATTAGTCTTTCAAATATTGACCAGAACAATGGAAAGTAGTTTAAACTTACAAGAAAAAGTAGAGGCCCCAAGAGGCACCTGCTCCCCATATGTTTGGAGTGACCCCTTGATACAAGCCACGTAAACCTTCATGCTTCCAGACGGTTGTCAGGCAATGCAGGATACCATTGTATTTCGGTCTCAGCTCCAAGCCATCATTCACTGCACAAAAAACAACGGGAGATTAGTCTGAAGAAAGCGCATTTCAGAATGAGCTAAGTGAACAACACAGTATACAAAAGTGAGGCACTGCAAGATCTTTTGAGAGTGAAAAAGTTAATTAGCTATAGCCGCTGCACTTGCTACGAATATGGCGAATCCAATGACCTATTGTTATTATTTCCACGTGGGTTGGAAATGGAATGACACACTTGAAAAGCAGACACTCTGCCCTAACTCATTTAATGGGAATATCTGAAGAGGGATTCCACGTGTGCTCTGCTGTGTGCCCTTAAAAGCCTCCTCGTTGCCAGAGTTAGATCATCCCCGGCAATTTCTATTTTAAACTACGCTAATTATTTCTATAAATTACTTGTTACGCGTATTGTACAAACTAGCACGTGCAAATCGATGCCCTCTATTGGCGGGAAACGGAGCTGGCACGTCGTGCCGGGAGGAATTGTGGGGGAGGGTCCCTGGCTATCGGGCCGGCCGATGACGTCACGGACGGTGGGGGTCGTGACCGTTGGTACGGCCGATGACGTCAGCAACCATCGGTGCGGCGCAGGGCAGGAGGGCGGGAAAGACGCGGAGCGCCTCACCTGCGAAGCGGATCTTCACCAGGTCGAGCGGGTGCAGCACCAACGTGGAGATGACGCCGCCGCTCAGCCCGGCCACCAGGTTCTCGAAGTGCACGTGCCTGAACAGAGACCGCGCTGGTGGGGCCGAACTCGTCGTCGTCGTCGACGCAGACCCCGCCACGGTGCACGCTCGGCTCTGCGCGCCTGGGACGGCGGCAGCGGGATTCATGGGAAAACTCCTAGGATATATTTCGAATTAATAACAATTGCAATAAATAATAAACCCCTACGCAGACCTTAGCCGGTAACGTGAGTCGGCTGAGGTAAACTGCCCTTTGACCTGCGAGGCACTTGCCTCGTCCTATAGGGGAGCAGCAGCCGGTCCCTCCCCCTGGGCTGCTCCAATCGGACGGCCGTGCCTCTCTCGGTGGGCGGGTTTACTGCCTTACCGCCCTTGCTCACGTGACCGGGGAGCTGCCGGTTCCTATTTCATCCGCCGTTAGTAGACGCTCGTGCCCACAGCGGCTCTCTCGACCCGGAAGTCGTTCCTGGCTTTGCTCGGTTTCTGCCTGGTCCATGTGGGCTGCCGGAGGGTAGCGGAGAGGACCGTTTCTTCCGCCCTCGCCATCCCGACGCCCTCAGTCGCCGACGATGAAGGTGAAGGTGTTGAGCCGGAATCCGGATGATTACGTGCGGGAAACCAAGCAGGACCTTCAGCGAGGTGAGAAGGGGAGTTATTCGAAAGGGCGGCCGGGTTTGTGTTGAGCGTCGATTCTTAGGAAGCGAAGTTTGGTTCCCTTTGCGATGCCGGAGTGGCTTCCAACACCTGAAGGCAACTCCCGAGTCAGGCTGAGTTTTCCTTTTCTCTTTTTTGCATCGTGCGCCTCTTCAGGCTGGGAGAGATCTCAGAGTTGTTCTGCACATGGCATCTTCCAGAGAGTCATGGGAACTGTAGCTTGTCCAGGGTGTTGGGACTTGTAGCGACAAACTGCGGTGCCTATTCTTTTCTTTCTTCCTTTTTCTTGGGGTGGGGGAAGGGGGGGTTCTGTACTTTTAAAGTATGGTTAGTACATAGCTTTGCACTGTGCCCATTATCCAAAAACCACGACCGAAATTGGGGAGGGAATGCTTTTATACGTGTGAAGTAAAATTTGGTGAAGAAAATCTATGGAGCACTGAGCACAGGGGTCTTTCCTCTCCCTCCCCTTCCTGTGAATTGGGTTGCATCTCTTTTGCAGTGATAAGGCCTGTGCCATTTGCCCTGGTTGCTGGCACAATCTGGGGCTTGTGTGACATTATGGTAAATTCTAATCTCATTGCACAGAGCACTTGGATTATTGCAATGCATTCTGTGTGGGGCTACCCTCCAAGACTTGAAACTGCAACTAGTGATGCGGCAGCCTGATAAGTTAACCAGGACAGCTAGATGTAAACATGAAACACCAATCCTAAAAGCAGTGCACTTGACTGCTTATGTGTTACCAGGCTCAACAACATCCTGGTACTGGCCTATGAGGCCTACTCTGCAGGAGTGCCTTTTTCAGTACCAGACAATTTGATCCATAAGATCATTGCTGGGGTGCCGGGGGGGGGGGAACGGACGGACACCCTTTTCATGGACCTCTGAAGGGCCTTCTCTAGTGGCATGCTGATTTTGGAAAGCCCTCAGCTTGAAGATCTGTTTGTCCCCCTCCTTGCTTTACATAAACAGTTGTCCGTTAAATACATTTTTGTCTGGTTTTCCTGAATTGAAGTTACTTTGTTTTAATACTTAAGAGCTGCAGATGATTTTTTGGTGTGTTATAATGGTTCTGAGGTTTCTGGATATTTTGTATGTTGGTTATTATGTTTTATATATGATTTATGTTTTATATGTTATTGTATATTACTCTAGGTACTCTTGGGAGGAATGGTGATTTAGAAATGTAACTAACAAAAAGAAATAAGAAATTTGCTAAAACATTGGATTTAATTCATGAACATGTTCTACATTCTCTGAGCAGTGTGGTGGTTTGCCTGATTACCAGTTTATTGAAATCTCAATTTACCACATTAAATGGATTGTGTATGTAGTGACTGATAGAAACATATTTTTAAAAAAATATATTTGAGGGCTGTTTATGAACAATGTATGTTCATTTAAACAGGATTCTCAATTTACTCAAAGCTTGTAAGGCTGATCCAAACAAAGTATGAGAACATTTTTGTTTTCCAGCATAGTGGTGTCTTTTTAACTAGCTACATAAAAGGCAAAAGGAAGCTTTATGACAGTAATCTTCTCTGTTGTTTTGTATGTTCATATGATTATTTGGTTTATAGTTCCACGGAATTATGATCCTGCATTACATCCCTTTGAGGTTCCACGGGAATATACTCGGGCACTAAATGCAACAAAATTAGACCGTGTTTTTGCAAAGCCTTTTGTTGCATCATTAGATGGCCACAGGGATGGTGTTAACTGCATGGCTAAGCATCCAAACAGCTTGTCTACAGTTTTGTCTGGAGCATGTGATGGAGAGGTATGTATAATTGGATAAAAACAACAACCATAAAGTGTCAGATCATGTTTTTACTGTGGTTATTTAATTCTGCAAGAAATAGAACCTTGCATTTCAGTTATGTGTGCGCCTAGAACTGTGAGCAAGACTGCGCTCTCAGTTTTAGTGCTTAGGTGCTATGCCCTGAGAAAAGGCCTATTTAATGGAAACAAGCTACAGTATATTGGATTAAGGGTAATAATAATAATAATTAATAATAATAATAATAATTTATTATTTATACCCCGCCCATCTGGCTGGGTTTCCCCAGCCACTCTGGGCGGCTTCCAACTGAATATTAAAAACAATACATCATTAGACATTAAAAACTTCCCTACTTCAACTGTTGCTCTTGTTTCCTAGTGTATGTTCTCCTTCCCTCTTGAGACAAGGTATTTGCTGCCTGAAATATTGAAATAATGTTATAGTAGGATCACCAATTTTACTTATTCGATCTGATCTTAATGCAATTTGCCAACAAATAAGAAGAAAGGGGGCTGGAAACCCTTGCTTACTGGGCTCTGGATGCTCTCGCGAGATCATATGGAATCATCCAAGATCTCATGGAGTCAAGATCTCCAGAGTCCTCATGTGACTGTCCCAGAGCCCAGCAAGCAAGGTGGAGGGCTTAAAAGCTATTTCCGTAAAGGGTTTACTGGGCTCTGGAGACTCCCTCAATATATTTGGGGCCATCTGAGATGTTGGGTGGCTGGGGCTGTTCTCGGGCTCATTCTGACTTTGTATGATTTTACCTTTACATGCAACCCCCAGAAATACAAACTTCACATAAGTTGTGATCACACTGTCCTGATCTCTAGATTTCAAAAGGGCATTGCACCGTTTTGTAATATTGTTCCAAAAAACAGTTTTAATGCTGAATTGTTCAATAACAACATGCTGCTGTTTGTTTCCAATAGGTTAGAATTTGGAACCTGATGAAGCGTGAATGCACCCGTACATTGCTGGCACATGAGGGCTTTGTGAGAGGAATGTGTACCCGTTTCTGTGGTACATCTTTCTTCACTGTAAGTATAATATTGGCAATTATGGAGAAATATTAAAGTGCTTGGTATACTTCTTTTTCTTTGTTACTTTCCCCCCATTCTGTTTTCTAAATAATAGAATCAAGTACTTTTATTTTATAACTCTCGCTTACTACTGCAGCAGCTTATTTTTTATCTAGTTCAGGGGCAGGGAATCTCAGGCTTGGGGGAGTGGGTCAAATGCAGCCTTCCAGCCCTCTTTCACTGGCCCTTGGGTCTCTCCCCACTCTCCTGAAGTGCTTTTGCCTGGCTGAAATCTCCTTGAACTGCAATAATGCTTTTGCTTGTCTGGAGGTAGAAGTGTTTTCGTAGAAACCTCTTGACTTTTGTGTGAGTGGAACGCAACCTCTTATACAAAGGTGAGAGTTATTATGCGCATTTTTGCCTCTGACTTTACCCAAAAAGTTGAGCATGAGGGAATGTGATCCTGCAGACAGAAGAAGGTTTCCCACCTCTTTAGGTTTTACTCTTCCATACTAATGCTACTTTCTTGGAGCATAAAGCAAGCCCAGGGGTAAGCCAATCCTCCAAACCACTCCTGCTATTTCAGAAATTTGCTGCTTTCTTTGAGTTTGAAGAGCAGGCACAATGTTCAAACAAATGTGTTCTCTGTTCGAAAAAACTATGGATTTACATATCCTCTTATTTAAATATCCTCTGTCACTATTGTAAGTCCAGTCACTCGGTACAAGTAATTCTTTTGCCTCTAGCAAACAGTTCAATAAAGTAATGGAGTCCTTGCTGTGTACTTCAGCATAATTAAATACAATCCCTCTTTAGTACAAACACGTATCTGTTGATGACTATTGTGAGACTTAAAATATTTTTATGGGTATTTTTTAATACCTGTTGTGCAGCCTAATCCAACTTGTATTTAGACAAAAGTAAGTCCCATGGAGTACTTGCATTGGATTTGAGTCTTGGGATAGATGTGCGGGAATATTTGCAACACTGTTAGAGCTAATAACTCTTCATTCATCATTTACTTTTCACAATTTGCAGTGTTCACTATGTTATTCACAGAAATACAGTTGCTTTCATAGCCCTTTTCCATAGAACTTTAAAAATGTTTAGGCATGCAGCTGGAAGGACAATAGATTTGTCACTCACAATCAGTGAGTGAGGTCCCAAGTAAGGAGAACTGGCAGTTAAAAATGATGAAATATGCAGAGTTAGCAGGTCTAACAAGTAAACATAGCTGTCAACTTTTCCCTTTTCTTGCGAGGAATCCTATTCAGAATAAGCGAATTTCCCTTAAAAAAAGGGAAACATTGACAGCTAGGCAAGTAAAATAAGAGAACAGGAATATCAAGTATATAAAGAGGAATGGAAAAATTTTGTGGCGTATTTGGATACAACTGTAAACATGTGCAAACATTAGTAGGATTAAGGTAAATTCAACAATATAACACATAACAAAGGAATAATAAAGAAATAAGGGAGCTAAATGGATATACAAGAATAGGTGGGGTGGGAAAATTAAAGGAACGAGGGAAGGGGAAGTTGTAAATGACTGGGGTGTGTGTGTGTGTGTGTGTGTGTATCTATAGCTATATCTATATGTGAGAATTTTGTCATTCAATCTGAAAGAAATGCAATCTGGCACCACAGTTATAATCATCATCATCACTTTTAATTTGTATACCTTCTTTCTATTTTACAATACCCAAGGTGGTTTGCAGGTTGAAGAAACAAAGAATGTACACCTTATAACAGTCTAATCCAAGACAAAAATGTGATAATAAAACATAACTTGAAAATAAGCAACCTATATCAAATAAAGTAATATTCAACAATCCATTAGAATAGTATAGAATAATATTAAATATCACATATAAAAATTAAACAGAAATCCACTCTTAACAATTATAATAAATAATTTCTGAACTATAATCAATAAAACAATGGCAAATCACAGTGCATAAAATAATACAATACAAACTGAGAAGCAGAGACTGAAGGGTGGGCCAAGGCAGGTGGAAGAAGGCCTTGCCTGATGAAGTCTCTCCCCTCACAGTTCTTCCTCCAAGAAGTAAATTTAAGATTGACTATGCACACTTGTTACTTTCACATAAACGTCAGAAGGACTGAATTGTAACTCTCTTACTATGAATACAATGTTTTCTCCAAAATCATTAGGTTGGTGATGATAAAACAGTGAAGCACTGGAAAATGGAGGCACCAGCTTACGGGGAAGCAGAAGAACCACTAAATACGATTCTTGGAAAGGTATTACTTTATTCATTGTCTTGTTTTGCTCTCCTTTTCCTTCTATGTTTAAAGATTCAGATGAAGTTATTGTTTTACTTGAATACGAGCAGAAAACTATTGACCTTGGATCTGTAGTGTCAAAGATGATGTAGGTGTCACTGAATGCAGTTATCGGACAATATTCCCATAAGGTGAGTGCCCTTGCAATGCTGGTACAAAACCTCTGTATGAGTTAGTTTATTTATTAGATTTTTATACTGGCCTTCAACAAAAATGGTCATGGGTTGTTTTACAAAAAAAGAGAAAAGCATAATGCACCTTAACCAAAATCATTAAAATAATTATCATAAATTACATAATTGGCATAAAATACCATAAATGTGAGTTAACCCGTCAGCCACTAAAAATTCAGCAGGAAGATGGGTTTTTAACCCAATATCTGGAAGAATACTAAGGGTGAGATTTAGGCACGGAAAGACCACTGAAAAGGCTGCAGGAAGAATCAGGTTGTAATTTCCTGCCATACCTCTTGAATATTTGTGTCCTGGGGCAGTAAGTTGTAGAATTCAGCTGCATATATTTATGCTAGTGATAATTATCCCCATTTTCTTAAAGTTCAGCAAATAGGTGTGATATTTCCATAATAAAATTTTCTGGATAGTTTAATTTAGCTTTAAGCTACCATTTAGCTTTTAAAAAATAGGTCCACTCAAGTATAGTGACTTGCTATGCTGTTGCCTCTTGTGGGATTGTATTTGAAAATGTGATAAAAAAAGGTTGCAACTTTTGAAGTACTTGTAGAGCTGTACCCATGGTTAACTGTAATTTTTTAAAAAATAGCTATACTGTACTGTTCTTCCTAACCAAAGTTACTGGAAATGACTAGCAAAATGTCTGAATAAATAAAACAGACAATTGAGACCTCAAGGGTCCCTCATGAGATTGGGTTTCCTTATCGAGATTGCTGCTGTCTCTTGTACCTGCTGGCACTAGATGCAAGAGGGTGATGAGGCAAGGGTGTTTACAAGCCTCCACCCTGACTTCAGATGTTCCAGCTGCTATTCCGCTGCTGAATTTCTGGGTCACAGGAGGTTTCAGAAAAAAATAAATCCTGCTCAGCAATGGTTGCTGAAGCAGGACTCCCTTTCTCTTACTGTTTTAGATGTCTCTTGCGGTTCCTGGCATTGACACTAAGCACAAAACCCTCCGAGTATAAAACAGCAATTCATTGTTGGTACTGTTTTTTATATTTGCATTTTAAAGACTGTGTACACTGGAATTGATCACCATTGGAAGGATCCTGTTTTTGCTACTTGTGGTCATCAAGTTGATATCTGGGATGAACAGAGAACCAGTCCTTTATGCTCTTTGACGTGGGGAGTCGATAGCATAAGCAGTGTCAAATTCAATCCAATTGAGGTAACATTAATATATATTCCACTGTAAGTACTGTCACTAAATGTTTTAGTACCAGCAACATAGTCAGTGTCGCTGTATAAAATGCAGTTGTATATCCTTTCAGAGGAGTTGGAGGATAACTTGGGTAGATAAAGGTAAAGGAAGATAATGAGTGAGGAGGGTGAAAAGACGCAGAAATCACAGGCGACGGCAGACCTTCTTGTCTGTACTTTTTGCAAGTAGATTTTGAGGAAGGATTTTGGAAAGGGAGAAATGGCTTGATGGGCAGTGAGCAGGTGGGGGTAGATGTTCACAGAAAAGGCAGTTGCAAAGGGAGCAGAACAGAGTCTTGGGTGAAAAGGTAGAGATGTTTAAAACTAAAAGTATTAGATTTCCCAATTGTAAAGTAAGATGGGGTCATTAACCCTAAAAAGAGCATCTGTTAACTATACATATCCAAGGATTGCACTCATTGCATACACTGAGCAGTTTTAAGAGTTCCCCTGTCATTCCTTCCACCCACTCAGACTACTTTTAGATTCTCCTAGGTTTTAAAATCAGTTTAAAAGCATGAGATCTGGGAAATGTCTTGAGCTTTATCCCCTCCACATTATCTTCTTTTTTAGCAACAGTAGATTAAATAAGATAGCTTATGTACTGCTGCTGAAAATTACACTGTTTAAAAGATAGGGCTGCTGGTTTAAATAAGTCCTGTATATATTATACCTTTTTCAGTTAGCACTTAACAATTTTGTTTAAGTTTTTTTTGTTTTGTTTTTTGCTTGAAGATATTTACATGATATGCAACTAATTTTTCAGATGTACCTTTTGGGAAGCTGTGCTTCGGACAGGAATATTGTGCTATATGACATGAGACAATCAACGGCATTGAAGAAGGTAATGCATAATCTTTAAGATCCTGTGACTGAAGTGTCTGTGTATGAATTCCCTGCACACGCCTTTTCATTTTGGAAGGGAAGTTATCTATTAAGTTCCACTGCTAAGGAGCTCCATAATTTTCATAGTTCTCGGTTGGGTGCAAGATTCTTTTAACATAGAATTCTTTGTCATGTAGCAGATAGAAAACGTAGCTTTTCTGAGATCACTTTAGGCCAGCATTGAGAAGCCTTTGCCCACAAGGCTGTTTCCCCCCACATCACACCCAAATAAGGTGTGCAAATAAGGCAGATAAATATTTGACTACAAAGGAACAGTTGGCAGACTTGAAATGTGCTCCCAAATGTGTTTTGGGCAGCGGAGATTTCCTTTGGATAAACAGGACTTTTCTAGCTGGAGAAATGGGTCTTTACCACAAGTCTCCACTTGCTAGGGATTTAGTCTTGTTTTTAAAAGTATTTGTTGTTTTTGTGTTTTTAAGTGTTTTAAATTTTATTTAAATTGCCTTGAGGTGGTGGTTTAAAAGGTGATTAATAATTTAATGATAGTGCTAATAATAATAATAATAATAATAATAATAATAATAATAATGTGTGCATTTTATATTTGACACTGGAATTGGTTCCACTGGGGAGCTCCCACGCACAACCAATCCCTGCAGAAAGCAGGGCTTGCAGTCATTGCTGATCAACTGATCTGTACTGACGGCAACCCCTACAGTGTTTGGCTGCGCTCCAGAGCTGCCTATTGGGAAGCTCCGACTGCATCTTATCCCTGTTGAAAGCAGAGGATCAACTAAAGGGATCTTTCATAGTAAGCTGGCCTGAGTTCAAGCTGGTCTACTTTCAACGGATGTCAGGTGATGGATGGGTGAGCACCCGCCTATCAAAAGTGGCCTGTGCAGGGGCGGGGGGGGGCGGGGTAGGGGAACACCTGTTGGGCTGTATCCAGTTCCCCACCCCTGCTTTAGACTACTGTAGGGAGATAGTGGAGGTATGGAGAATGCTTTGAACACAATACCTACCCTTGGAACTCTTTGCCTGTTGAGATCAAGCAGGCACCTTCACTGCACTCTTTTCGACGCCTGCTAAATACATTCTTGTTTAGACAAGCCTACCCAGAAGCTTAGAAAGTTGAGGTCATTATAATCTGTTTTAGTATCATAACTTCTGTATTTTTTTAAAAAAGGTTTTTCAGTATTGCTGTATATGTTTTTTGATTTTATTGTTTTACCTTTTTATACACCACTTTGGGGTTTTTATAATCCAAGTTGGGGGGGGGGCTGTACACACATTAAAATAGTGCAGATTTGGGAAAGGACAGTACCATGGGCACCTCTCCATACACCTATGTGTCACACTTCCTTATACTAATTTCTGTTTCTCTTAGGTTGTGAGTCAGCAAGCTGGAGTCTGACTTTTTTTTAACCTGTGTAAAATACTTAGGCTCCCTTTTTCCGAAATGTCATTACTGTGGAAATGGAACATTTCAATAAACAACATTGTCTGTGGATTAGAATAGATCATACAACACAACTGAAATTTTGTTTGTGTGGTTCAGTTCGTGGTGTGGTTTGTTCAGTTATTTGGTAAATAAATGGTACAAGATCATGCTATGCAAATAGTTTCCCCACCGAAAAGGAGATATTCGAAGCCTCTTCAAGGTTCAGTAAAGGTGAAAGGTATTCACTGACTGAGGATAACAAACTTCCTTCTTTGGCTTACAGTATCTCCCAGCTGTCGCTACTATTGCCTTTTAGAGTGGGACCGTACAGCATATGGACTGCTAAAGATTTTTTCAACTAATCAGCCTTCTGCCAAGTAGGGGTCTGGCTAGAGTAAGTTGTCAGTTTCATCCCTTCAGCAGAGGATCAGGGCAGTCTCTTTTCATTGCCATCTGGCTTTTTTTCAAGCCTTGTTCAGAGTTTCTGATCAGCAAAGCAAATTACTACCAGTATGTTCCAGGGTCTGCATTTAAACCAATTAACATAATTTCACAATATCTACCCTCTATACAAGTCTGCCCCAAGTAAAAGAGGAGTGTCCAAGCCTGTAGTTTTCATTGGTGAACTACATGTACATTTCATTGGTGAACTATTACCTCAGTAAAGGAATTGTCATCATATGAGAAAAAATTATTGTGCATTATAGTTCTCCTGATAGCTGTAGAAGCCTAGGTGAGTTTGAGATCATGGGACCTGTATTTTTTTTAGTAGTCCTGGCTTTTGTGAACAAGAATCCATTGAACAAATACACTTGATGATATCTTGTCATGAGTACCTTATTTTGAATCTGCAGTTCTTGGGCTGCATCCTGAGTAGTTTTTTGTTTGTTTTTTTTACTTGTCAGTTTCTTTACATACGCTTTGTTTTTGGGAAATTCTTGATGCTAACACCAGCATATTCTACACCTTGCACAGGCATGTTGGGAACTTGTGGAACTTGTACCAGTTGTTAATACATCTGTATAACTTCTAGTGGTTATCTGAAAAATGTTTGAAAAATATTTAAATTTTCTCAGGTTATCTTGGATATGAGAACAAATACGCTTTGCTGGAATCCCATGGAAGCTTTCATTTTCACTGCTGCAAATGAGGACTTCAAGTAAGAATTATTGTTGCCTTACTTGCTCTCTATTTAGACTTCTGTAGTTATTCAGAACATTTGTAATTTTAAGTTTTGACTTCTGCTTTGTGTAAGGATATGATTTTTATAGAAGTTACAAGGAGGCTGTTGGATTTTAACTTTTATCTGGAATCGAAAGAGCTACTTATTTAAATTGTTTTTACTTGTTGGTTTTTCCATCTGTGTGGACCTTCAAGATGTCCAATATGATAATCAATTTGGCAATTCCTTCAGGAAACCTCGGAGGAGGACAATGAAAAGAAAGCAAAGCAGAAACAAACAATGCCTGGATGAAATACTGGGCTCATAGATAAGGAGGGGGTTCAATAGATCATTGCACGTGTATCAAGTTGAAGCTCACTCAGAGCAGAATTGGCCTCTAAGGGTAAAATGTACTCCTGGGGTCCAATGGGCACCTGCCATGCTTGCTTTGTAATTTACCGTATTTTTTGCTCTATAAGACTCACTTTTTCCCTCCTAAAAAGTAAGGGGAAATGTGTGTGTGTCTTATGGAGCGAATGCAGGCTGCGCAACTATTCCAGAAGCCAGAACAGCAAGAGGGGTTGCTGCTTTCACTGCGCAGAGATCCCTCTTGCTGTTCTGGCTTCTGAGATTCAGAATATTTTTTTTCCTTGTTTTCCTCCTCCAAAAACTAGGTGCGTCTTGTGGTCTGGTGCGTCTTATAGAGCGAAAAATATGGTATTTTTTCAGAGGAGTGTACAAGAAAAAATACAAAAATAGAAAAACTACTCCAATGCTTTTAAATTCCTTTATTATGACATTTCATAATACAGTCATACTTCATGTTACGTCTGCTTCATGTTACGTTCTTTCAGGTTATGTCCCGCCGCAACCTGGAAGTACCGGAAATGGTTACTTCCGGGTTTCGCCACTCACGCATGCGCAGATGCACAAAAGCGGCGAATTGCAACCCGCGTGTACGCAGACATGCCGCTGCGGGTTGTGTTCTTTTCATGTTGCGAACGGGCCTCCTAAATGAATCTCGTTCGCAACCAGTGGTACCACTGTACAAACAAAATGCTCTATCAAAGTCAGACATGTGGGTACAAAGATTTTGAAAATACATTTGATTATGCTAGTATTCAGCCCCTGGAAATGAAGCTTTACCTGAGCAATTGAACATAATGGAATTAAGTGTAAAGTGTTAACTTCCTTTCTCTTGCAGCTTATATACTTTTGATATGCGATTTCTTGACAAGCCTGTAGTGGTTCATATGGATCATGTGTCTGCAGTCCTTGATGTGGATTACTCTCCTACTGGGAAAGAATTTGTGTCTGCCAGCTTTGATAAATCTATTCGCATTTTTCCAGTAGACAAAGGTCATAGCAGGTCAGTGATTTTACAAATAGGCTTCTCTTGGGACCCCCTCCTCCTTTCCCACCATTCTTAATCCTCTCATAAACTTATTTAATGTGTTTATTATCTTGAGAAAGGATATATCCTCCTACCAGTAGTTGTTTGTTGCTTGCACTGAAAAAGTAATAATTCACAGCTGTTGAATTTCCAGTTGAATTGTCCAGTATTTCAGTACTTCCTATTCGTTAGAATGTATATTGAATTTGCAAACTAAAATTGATTGGGTTCTAAATCCTACCTTAGACTAGCCTAATGACGGGCTCACTCAGTGGGATTTTTGCTTTTGCAAATCCACTCTTTCAAGAGTCTTGTGTCATGTATAATGGTGAGCTGCTCAAGAAACAAGTCACTTTTCTCTGCGTGGAGTGACCTTATTTCTTATGCTATCTGTCAGATTCTCCTGTGGGGCTGGGAGAGGTCAACATCTGACCCACTGGCAGGATCCACTTCCTTACCCCTACTTATATAAAGTAGCTCTGTTTTCCTTCAGAATAGAGCTTTGCTTCTCAGGAGTTCAAGATATTATAAAAATACATAATTAAAGGAAACAGTTACAGTATTGACAGACTGTGTTGAGACACAGTAAAGTCATTCAAACTCAGAAAATAATGTGTATGTGTATTAGTTGACTTCCAGGATCCACATAACCTAATGATATCTTTTTAAAAAACATGAGTTTTGCATAGAAGTAATATTTTACTTATCAAAGGCACATTGCTGAACTTATTTGTCTGATCCAGGAGGCCTCTTTCACAGTCCCAAGGGCTCATAAGCCATATTTGTGTTCCTAATTAAGCCCTGAATGTGAAACTTGAGAAGACAGAAGAAATAAGAGATACTCTGTTTATTAAGTTCATTAAAAGCCCTTGGCAAATGAACCAGATGTTTGTGTGATTAAATGAAAGAATCAAGTTATTCACCCATATGCTATTGTATTGCTCTTGTCCTCAGAAGAGTGATTTTTCAAAACCTGTGACAAGCAAAAGGCACAAATAAAATATTTTTTAAAAAAGAAAGGGTTAGGTGAAAGAAGCATCTGAAATTGCATACAATTATTTTCTTCCAGAGATCAATAAGGAGAGTAGAGGGCACCAATAAAGTGGTGTACTTTATTGGTAAATACTCTGTATAAAATAAAGTACTCTGTTTTATCAGAATGTCATGACTGCTGTTAAATATGTCTTGAAGTTAATGATCTAATATGTTAAGGAGTGATTGGACCATTCTTTAAAAAACTAATAATTTGAGCAAAGGGGAGACTTCCTCTTTAGTTACTCTCTTTTGTCTACATAATATATGAAAAACAGTTAATCTCAATAAATTGAATTTGTTGGTTGTTATCATACTATAACCTTATTTTATATGTGCACAGCACAAGACTCATGGGGCTCAGGCTTGGTTGTGAGGTCCTCCTGAACTCCTAAACTCATATATAAGCGTGCACATATGAACATACTTCTTTTCAGGCAAACCTCACTGTGAAAATATTGGGTGAGATTCAGTATAGCAGAAGAGGGTATCCACTACAACCCCCTGTGCACCCCCAAAATCTGCTCTGGTGCTTTGGGAGACTCCTCTTGGGCAGTTTTTTGGGGCATGCAGGGACTGGAAGGGGAGAAGAGAAACCACAAGTCCAATTACACAAGCAGATTTCCATCAACTAGAGGATGAATATTGTTTGATGTTGCCCACTGTTTATAGTTGAAACTATAAGCACCAATTAAAATTATATAACACTATATGATATCAATCTGTATAATAAAATGGCCAAGACATACTTCAAAACTGCATCTCCCTTCACCTCAGAGCAAGATTGTTTTTTTAGTAGCCCTGTGGTGGCAGTGAATAATAAAATAAAGCTATGAATATGTATTCATGATTGTAATGTGCTTTGGTTGCATTCCGATCTTAATTGAAAACAAATTAGACTACTGGGGACATAAGCAAAGTCTCCATGTAAGTAGTAATTATCATCTATAGCTGTTCTATGTCTTATGTATTTATTTTTAAACAGTAGACTTGAATGAAGAAAAAATATAGGTTACAATAAATAATATAACCAAATGAAAATAATTGTAAATTGTACATAGTTGTTAAATAATTACAAGATGGGTACTCTGCGCCTTTGTAAATATTTTAGAGTATAATTTAAATCAGAACAGAGTACTTGCTCTAATTTAAGGCGTTATATCGAAGAGTGAAACTCATTTTGCGTAACATTGCTTTTGCAGCTCCTTTTTTCTCTCCCACAAAAAGCTATTCCTGTGGATTGAGGGACCCTTTGGAATAATGTTGCTGCTGCTTGTTGTTGTTAATTATTATTATATTATTATTATTATTATTAGATGACGATGATGATGATGATGATTATTATTATTATTGAATTGTCTTACACACGTTTCAAGCCAATGTGCAAGATACAAGAAAAGAACTATTAAAAAACCCCAGTTAAAACCAAAAGAGAAAACACCAGCAGATATATATTTTAAAAATACAAATCAGATACCTTAGCAGGGACACATTCATCCAGCTTGGAATGCCTGTTGGAGAAAAAATGTTCACAGTATCATCTAGGTTTCATCAAGATAGGCTCTGCTGAGTTTTATCTTTGCTGCCACAAGCCAAACTGGTCATGTGACTTTCAGTGACATATGTTTCAGGTTTTTTTTGCACTTAAGCAGAACTACAACCAAGCAGGTGTTGACTGAGTTTCTGACTGAATGTCAAAAGCTGATCTATATAACAGCTTCAATGCCTGGTATTGCCAACTGCACACCTAGTCAATGGAAGCTTAGCTGATAGTTACCCCCCCCAAAAAAAAATCAGTTTGGTCTTCCATGTGCTCAGAGTCATGAGAACAGGCTAGAAGTTGTCATTATTAGCACAGAGGTGATTCACACGACCACTGTTTATCTCATCTGTGTATTCTGGTAACAGACATCTTCCTTGAGGTGTTGGGTAAGGGCCCCAGAGATACTGTATTTTTCGCTCTATAGGACGCACTTTTTCCCCTCCAAAAATTAAGGGGAAATGTGTGTGCGTCCTATAGAGCAAATGCAGGCTGCGCGGCTAAGCCCAAAGCCAGAACAGGGAGACGGAGCACTGCACAGCGCGCCGTCTCGCTGTTCTAGCTTGGAGTTAGCTGCGCAAAGCCTCCCCAGGGCAGCAGGGTACCTTCACCCCGCTGTCCTGCGGAGGCTACGAAGGCTGTACGAAGGTGGGGGGAAGGCTGCAACGCCAGCCCCACAAGCTCGGGGGGCAGCGGGAAGGTGCGTGACGCCTTCGCGCTGCTCCCCGACCTAGTCTTTGGGGCTGGCAGTGGGGGAAAGCAGCGCTTCCCCTCGCCAGCCCCAAAGAGCAGGTCGAAAGGAACCCAAAGCCTTCGGAGCCCAACAGGAACTCCCGATGGGCTCCGGAGGCTTCGGATGAATGCACAGAACGCACCTTGTTTTAGAGGGGGAGAACAAGAAAAAAAAATTTTTTTCCTGTTCTCCCCCTCCTATGGTCCGGTGCGTCCAATAGAGCGAAAAATATGGTAATTATTTTTGAGTCTTTTGTATGCAGTTAGTAATTTCTGAGGATTTAGGTGGTGCTACATATTGTTTAATTTGTCTGCAATACACGTTGTATACCTTAAAAATAAACTTATTGGTCCCTTTTATGAATAAAAAAATAACACTTTCCAGTGTTGAAAGGAAAATGCATGATGAAAGAAAACATCAGTATAAATGTTCCAATTTAATAGGTGTTTTTGTTTGTTTGTTTGTTTGTTTGTTTTAGAGAAGTCTATCATACAAAGCGAATGCAGCATGTCATTACTGTTAAATGGACATCTGACAACAAATATATCTTGTGTGGCTCTGACGAAATGAACATTCGTTTGTGGAAAGCTAATGCTTCTGAAAAACTTGGTGTGGTAAGTAAATTCAAATTATATTTTAAAAAGTGAATTAAGGTGACAAAATTATATTTATGTATTTAAAATGCTGATCTTTAATTTGGCTTAGTTGTATGCATGATAATCTTTCATTGCAACTAGCATGCCTTGAGTTTGCTCATATATTATGTTTACCATATATTATGGTATATATTTCTATCAATTTAATATAACTGTTCAGTGGCTCAGTTCACACGTACAGCTAAGAGCAAACCATGTGTTAGCATGAGGCTGTGGGTTCTCAGAGAGGTTATTGCTACCACTGCAGTCCTCCCCCATTTCCACGGCAGTACCTGGGGCTCCGGCTCTTTGTTTTCTCCAGATTGTCTCCTCCAGATTTGTCAGGAGCGAGACAAATGATAAACCTGAGTTTTTTATGACACATTAAATCAGACTGGTTTAGCACTGGCTAATGCAGCAGTAGGACTGGGGGAGGAGCGCAGAAGTAGCTGTTTGGCTAAATGCTCCTCAAGAGAGTAGAGTTGATCATTCAGCTCCATGCTCATGTGATACTGCCAAAGATTAAGCTTCTGAAGAAAAAAAAATGCAATAATATTTAATGCATAGGAAGTGTCCTGCAGGCTAAACCTTTTTTTTTCTTTAAAGAAACCAATATGAATAAAAGGAGCTTCTCCATCACTGCAGAATTCTCCTCTGTCAGAGATGCACTGCACAATTTCACTTGACGTTTGGATTAGACCTAAATACACTGCTTAGGTTGTGGCTTTCATAGTTGATGAGTGTTTATTTGACTGGTAGTTGTACTTTGACACTGAGGCTGCTCAAGTATTCATCATTTCTGACATTCATGTTTCCTTTGCTTCATTAATGTATTTGGCGTTGCACTCATTACGTAAAATCAGTGGAACACTCTAGCAAGAACAGCATCTCTGCAGGAGCCAGAGGCGCTTACCCTGTCTACACTCCACTGACGATTAAGCCTATGATATTCTGGGTAACTGTGGTGGAGATAAATGACATCTAGTTGTTACAGCTGCAGGAGAGTGTTCTTTAAAAAGGACTGTGCTGCTTTCCAAAATAGAAACTTTACGTTTCTGCATCTATGTAATGCAGACTTTGTGAAAGCAAATCTGCTTTTACATTGCAAAAGTTGTACGCGATTGAATAAGTTACATGAGATGGGCATTTTAAATATCTAATGGGGTGCACCTGATACAATTTAGACACGCTGCACGCTAATCTTGGGTATCTTCTTCACAAAGAGAAAGCTACAGTTGTGGTCATGATAATGTAAATGAACTAGTAATTACGAATATTTATTCATTGTAATGTTTTGTAGAACTCTCTTGGGTTGCATAACAATTAGTATGGGGTTTAGTAACTCAATGAGCTTTTATAGCCCAGTCCTTTTGAGTTTCTGTCTGAAGTAGTAGCATATAAGCACAAATATAATATTCGAAGTGCTAGTGTGAGGCCTCTGCTTCTTTCTTTGCTATATAATAACAGGAATCATCTTTAATCTTGGATCATAGTCTCACCCTTAAGGCCAGGACAGCCCTCAAAGCTGATGCTTTGGAGGAATTTACTTTGGCCTGTTTGTGCTAACAAGAGCAAGTTGTCAATATGCATTGAACTGAGGTCAGCGAGGTGATGATACAGTTGTGCATTTGCTTTTAAAAAGAGAGATATTGAGATTTCTGTTCTAGGTGTTTATAACATGATGGGGCTATGAACATAATGTGAATATCAGGTGCAGTTCATGCCTAATCCCGAGACATGCCCCTGGCTTCTGCTCTACTGCCATTTTGTGAAAATTCATGCTATATTTTATATTATACTGACCTTTGTATGAATGCCCCTCATCATGGATGTTACCCTGTCACTTTTTCTCCTATTCCAAGCTCCCTTCCCTCTCCTCCCCTTCCTGATTTTGCACACATTCACCTACGCAGTAATTCAGGAGTGCTGTGCATATAAACTCACAATATTGTTTTTGTCTGCAGAAGGAGCAGGGTTCTATCAGCAACCATTTTTTAAAGTAATTGCCTTTAATTAAAATGAAAGCCTTTTAATTTGGATTGCATTGACAATTTGCACTGCAGGAATGCCTGGAATGTATTGCTGACTAAACAAACTATTATGGGATGTCTTGAGATAATGACCAAGGAAAAATATCGCATGTAATTTGTAAAGGATTACTGTATTTCATTCCTGTAAATGTCTGCTAACATTGATTCAATTTAATATCTTATATTTGAGAGCTAAGACAATTCCAGCTGGACATTTGTATCAAATGTTTTCCTCTTGAGCCCCAAAAGATGACTTTCTTTATTCGTGTATGTTGGTGAAATCATTAGGGGTTTGGCATCGAGATGCTTAGGTTTTGACTCTATAGGTGAACAACCCCCCTCCCATTAATTCATTAGACCTTTTTATAGATATAGAAGGAAAAAAATTAAGGTGTCCAGGAAGAGAGGCTAATTGAAACCGTCCTACTCAATTAATAAAATAAGCTATACCTAACTAAGCAGCTGAGTAGAATGGGCTTCTGCTTCCTTGATTCCAGCAAAAAAATATTCCTACTCTAAAACACTGGAGTGATTAAATTCTGCGTAGATTGCCGGTAAAGTGATAACAAATAGGCAGCCATTTTATAAAGTATGGCAAACTTAAATAATAAATATGTACGTTCTTGCGTCAACTTCAGGTGCAAGTATTTATCCATTTGCGATTGGATCTAAAGGTGACCTTCATAGATGGACTTTGATCCAGTTGTGGTACTTGCTAACAAAATTGGGCAGAATGTGACTTCTAGTTATTTCCCCTGCAGCTTTCTATCCACATCATCTCCCACACTGAAGAGGGTTCTTCAACCCTCTGGGGCAAAATTTCAGGCGGAAGCAGGGATCTGTAAAAGTCACCTCCTCTCCCCACTCCTTCCATTAGTGGGTGCTGTGAGTGGAACTCTCCTCACAGGGTTATTGGAGCCCTAAGATGCCTGATGAAAAATCCAAGGAAAAAATGGGTCATGTTAATGCTTGTGTTGGACTGAGCAACTTGGAGATGGTAGCTAGTATATAAGTAAGATGTGTTCCCAGAATGGTTTTAGTTAGCACTTTTAAGCAGACTTACTTGAAAACAAGTTCTACTAGTTCTTGGTTTTTCTGAGCGTCCAATAAGCTTTGACTACATTTTTGCCCATTTCTGTTCCACTGCTATTGGAACGAACTATTTATTTATTGAATTTCTATACCGCCTTTTTGCCTAGGCACACCAGGAGTTTTACAGTTACACAGTTTTGCCACTCACTCATCTGCAGTTAAAAATGAAGCATGAACAGCCCCCTTCCTCCAGCCCTCCTCCTTCCTTCTCACGAGGCAAATTATGTTTTTTGGCAAATGGCAGGGAGGGGGTAGTTTGCCTGGCATAGGCCCTGATGGTATCTCTGCTTCCCTCTGAAATAGACAATTAATCCACTCCAGGGACTACTTCATATTTGCTGCCTCTTCTAATGGGCAGGGTGATTGCAGTTAATTGGAGGGTTATTTAACATGTGATGTTTTATTCCTTCTTACTACTCTTTCTGTCCCCTCAACCTGAATAGTCCACTTGTGGGGGATGGGAGAAGAATATACAGTTTCTAGTACATCTTTTAAGGAATCCAGATTCTTTTTCTCTCATGCTTGCACAGTGTGGATTGCACAATTTTAGCTGATATTTGCCAGGTTCTTGGAGATCTGGCAGTGACAGTTTTGTACCTGTTAGCAGACACACGGGAACCAACAATACTTCTTGTGGAATTGCACACTTCTAAAACTGTTCTGTCTTGCTTTATGGAATAAGTCATCTTTACCACCTGCTCAGTTTTAACACCAGGGTCTGTTTCTGTAGCTTCTTCCTCGGGAAAAAGCAGCTATGAACTACAATGAGAAATTGAAAGAGAAATTCCAGCACCACCCCCAAATCAAACGTATAAGTCGCCATCGACACTTGCCAAAGATGATCTACAGCCAGGCCAGAGAGCAACGCATCATGAGAGAAGCTCGTCGGCGAAAGTATGTTACTTCTTAACTTTACCTTGTTAAATTACATGTTATATTGGGCCATTCTTTCAGTTAGCCCAGCAACACTTTTGAATAGATTTAGAGGAAACTTGCTAACTTGAAGAGCAGTTCAGTTTACTCTTTTCTATTGAAATTTTACCAAAATGAAAGAAATCTGTACAGGAGTCTATTGGCAAGCTTTAATTATTTTAGTTGGACTAGATGATGTATTGGTTCTTGCAAATGATTCTGTAACATTTATTTGTTAATTTAAGCAATTAGATTGCATGAGGCAATGGGGTGGAAAGGGAAGGCAAAGTGGTGGTAAATACTCACGTTCAAGAGAAAAGGAACAGGTGGTTTCTCCATGGAACAAAATAGACGATCCTTAGAAATAGTAGAGAACACTATAAAATACATTATTCAGTTTTGTTTTAATTAAATCTGTTGCCTAAAAGAAGCAACTCAAAATGAGTTTCTGCCCAAGTTTATGATCTAGCAGCCAGTTAGTGATTTTCCAAACACAGTAGGGCATTTTCAGTATATTGTTTTTTAGAAGCAATGTAGAGTATGGTCAGTTAAGTACTTTGTTTTTTAAATAAAATTATACCCCTTGTGGCTGAAATAATCTAATTTTGATGTTTCTTATTTTAGGGAAATGAATCGCCGGAAACATAGCAAGCCTGGATCTGTACCGCTTGTGTCAGAGAAGAAGAAACACATTGTAGCTGTAGTGAAATAATAGTTTATATAATGCCTGTTTTATTGGTTGAATTCTTAAAGACAATGTGCACATCCTTTTACTTTTACTTTTTAAATGTCTCTTACTATTGTAATGTTTGGATTTTGCATTAAAAAGGCATTTAAAATTTTATATCTAGATATGCTACTGATATAGTTTAGGTTAATTTTGTGACCTCCAGTAGCATTTCATTCTGTTGTACCTTCTGTCAATCCAATTTTGTGTCACCTGAAAAAGAGACACAGTGTTGTATCCACTGCCAAAAAGGATGAACAACTTCACTATGCAACAAGCAGCTTTCCCTTTACTAGAGACTACATAAGCATTCAGCATGTAATTTCTAAAATCCTATGAAGAGTTCTTCATAGGCTAGATAATTTAGGAAACCCTAGTATTATGACACTTGCCTGTGTTTCCTTACTGCACCCACCAACATAATTGGGCAGTTGTCAATATGTGATATTAAAACAAAGATTTGTGTTGAATAGTAACTTTGTAGTTGCCTTATTTAAAGCCTGAAATTTCTAAACTGGAACAGAAAAAATAGACATAACCATTTTGAATGTGATTAACAGCAAAATGTTGATACCTGTTGTTGTACATCTAGTTACCGTATTTTTCGCCCCATAGGGCTCACCGGCCCATAGGGCGCACCTAGTTTTTTGGGGGGGAAATAAATAAAGAAAAATTATTCCCCCCCCCCCAGGCGCGGGGCTGGGGCGGGGGAAGCCCGAGCTTCGCCAGCCCCCAGAACAGGCTGCTATCCGCAAGCCTAGGGAGCCCGGCGGGAAGTTGCGCCGGTCTCCCCAGGCTTGCGGATATCTGCCCGAAGCCCGGGGCGCGCTGCTCAGCGCACCCCAGGCTTCGGGCAGCAGGCTGATATCCGCAAGCCTAGGGAGCCCTGCGGGAACTCCCGCGGGCTCTCCAGGCTTGCGGATTGCTTCCTGAAGCCTGGAGAGCGAGAGGGGTCGGTGCGCACCGACCCCTCTCGCTCTCCAGGCTTCAGCGAAAGCCTGCATTCGCCCCATAGGACGCACACACATTTCCCCTTCATTTTTGGAGGGGAAAAAGTGGGTCCTATAGGGCGAAAAATACAGTACTTTTATTGGAACATGATCAAGACAAAATTAAGAACTTATTCACATCAATTTCAGTTTAAGAGCTAAGCAAGATCTGAACGTCTTTATTATAATCAGTGGAGCTTTTAAAAGTTATTGACTGGCAGGATCAGGTCTTTTATTTATTTATCTGTTTGAATTTTTAAAATAACTAAGTTTGCTCTTGAAAGAGAGTGAAATGTTAACCAAGCCTCAGGGAACAGCTAACAGTAAATTAAAGTTGCTTTAATCTTATGGTCTCTGGGAATTGTGGACCTATGACCCCAGTAGGATATTGTGGACCTTCTTGATGAGTAGGGAAGAAGGTCTGCCCCCAGAGGCCACATTAATGCAGATGTAGAAACCTGAGTAGCTGAGCTCCTTGTATGTGGGTGGTGCATTCATGATGGCAGTCGGGAATTATAGTTATTCTGTATGAGCATTGCATTCAGAGTGCTCTTGAGCAGATACTTCAGCCATACCAGGAATGTTGTCTGTTTTCTAGACACCTGCCAGTCTGGTATGGAGGTGTAAGATCAGATCCCTGCTCTGCTTTGGAAATGGGCAGAATGGAGGAGAAGGTGTGAAATGAAGTACATATTGAGTCTACTTAACTAAGCAAAAGAAAGCTAACTTCATGTTTACTGTGTGATTCATTTGTTGCCCTCTGAATTTGTTACCTGAGTTATAGCAGCATAGTTCATCATTAAGTGGCCAGATAGAATTGGCTCTAAGCTCAATGTTGTAGAGATCAATTAAATCAACTAGAAATTTTGTTTATTATAAATTAAGAGTATTATACTAATGGCTTTTCAAGAAAGATGTGAGAGAAGCCGTGGTTCTGTTTACACTCTTGTAGCTCTTCAATTTCAGCGTGAGATATTTAGAAAATGTAAAGACTATTTTTCAGTCACAGCCATGTTGAAAGCAGAGAAAACTGGGGAGAAGCAAATAAGTTAAATCATTTAACAGATTCTTTTTTGTAAAGGGAGAAGTAAATTGGGAGTTTCCTTCCTTAAAGTGTTTAGCGATAAGTCTTCCTTGATTTGGCTCACATGTTCAGCTTTTAAGTACTGTAAATAGCCTGCACGCAATAGACTTCACCACTTGCAAGATGTGTTGTGAGGCTAGTTTAAAGTAGATTGCGAAGAACTTTAGAAAGTATTGTGGTGGAATGTCTGTGTGGAATTGAAAACCTATAAAGATACTTCAAAATAAAATCCAGGAGCAGGACCCAGTAAAAATTCTGCCCTACTCAGATTTTTCTTGAAAAATTCACATAGACTATTCGTGATGTCCTCCATAGGAATAATTCAGTAAGTACTCCTGAGACAGAAAGTACTGATCCCATATTGTTGCATCTCCAAGTAATGCTGGAAAAGAAACTGAAACACTTGAAGAATCTCTGCCAATCAGTGAAATCAGTGGGAAATGGACCAGTAGCCTGGCTTCATTTAAGGCAGACTTTGTTTCTGTGATTTCTGCAATAATTTAAACCGTCTGGGGGGCATCGATTGATACTAAACTGGCCAAACATTTACTAACAGTTGCCTTGTTTTCTGCTTGTAGTTATGGCTCACAAAATATCTGTGCAGTTTCCTCCGCAAATGATCATCAAGCCCTGTGGTGATGGCCTGGAACTTTGCATTGTGTGTGCTATTCATTACCTACTTCCAGTTCTATCAGTTGCTACTTATTCCCTGTGTCGAGTCATAGTGAGCTATAATCGGCTTCTCTAGGAGAAGTGTTTCTAATTGTGGGATTGGGTTAACGATCTGTATCTGAGCCTTCAGCAAGGAGCTTCTTGCATCTTAAGTGACAGGAGTAGGATCAGCATGGTCCTAAGTGCTAATTTTTCTGAAGAGAGCCTAATGGGTGCAGAGCTCTGCAGAGGATTTTATCCATAGGAACAAAAGACCTGAAGAAGGAAGGGGACGTTGACCATAGGAAAATGCTGCATCGTAGATGAGATGGAAGTAGCACATCAGCAAATTTCTTTACCAGACTGTGTTGATGACAGGAAATGATTTCTCATGCCATAAGCATTCAGGACACAGTAAGCCAAAATTATTTTTCCTACAAAGCAAGTAATCTAGTTTTTAAAATTGAAGGAGAAACATTTAATTGGTACAGCTGGATAAATAAAGGTGTATTTATAGATAAGCTATTTGAGGAATAGAGCCTGTTGGGTTTTTTTGAACTAGTTAAGGCAAAAATTTAACCTTTGTGAGCAAATCCATGGACAATATTTGCAGCTGCATCTTTTTGCAATAGAGTATTTGCAATCAGAAAATACTGGGATGTTTCTGATAAACCCGTGTTTCAAAATAATCCTTCTCTTTCTGGTTGTCTCTGAAGCTCCAAAAACATCAGCGAAAAAAGCATAGAGTAAATAACTGCATTAAAATGGCAATCTCAAAATGTAGAACAAAATGGCATGCATTTGTTGGGAAAGTTTATGTAAAGTATCTCTTTTTCAAATATTTTATTCAAATATATGAAAGTAAAAGGATTTCCCAGTATAATATATACACGTTTGGGGGTTTTGTTTATTGTTTTGCATTTTTTGCTCTGCCCATGTTTGCCTCTGGCCACACACATCACTGGTATGTGGCCCCCAGAAGGGTTCCCATGAGGTAATGTGGCCCTTGGGCTGGAAAAGTTCCCCCATGCCTGGGTTGATTTATTTGAACAGCATATAATGTGACCCCAGGGAAGTGCCTCTATATACACACACACCATAGTTAACATTTCTTGGTGTTTCTGGTTTCTGAAGAAAACCATGTAAGTCTGAATCAACTTTATGGTCAATGCTGCCCTTTTGCTCTGTGCTGAGAGAATAATCAGAGCAAACTCACTTCAATAAAATGAGAATTAGCAAACTTACAGGAACATGACTAAAGTGGTGCTCTTCAAAGTGCCAAAGCTCAGATTACAGGAATTCATCATATCCATGAATCAGATAGCATTGGTCTTGCAGTGTAATTCTACCTAAATTATGTTTGTCAGTTGAGAATGCCAAATTAAATGCTGTTTTGTCAAAATTTATTGCTGCTGTTGGGAAACTGCTTTGATGACATGACAACCCCTCTTGAGAGAGGAGGAGGAGACTACTTGGACCATTCCTGTTCTTGTGAAAAGATGGGGCATAGTGAGTTAAGACACCCATGGCTGAAATATTTCTACCTGCTGCACTGCACTGGTGAAAGAGATTACATTATACAAAGGCAAAATCCCAGACGAATGTCTCTTGTATGTATTCCATAGACATGAATGGGAATTAACTTTAATATTTTTGGAATAACACATAAGGCAAGAAATACAAACATTTGCTGGTTGGGAAGAGAAGAAACAGCAAGCTTGATTATTGTGTTCTTTCTTCACTGGTGCGGATGAAAGGACAAAAATGTGCATTGAATACTTTATCAATGGTTTGGGACCAGAATATATCAGGAACAGCATACCCCCGCTGTCCTCAGCATAAGCTTGTCAGGACCTTCAACACTTCAAAAATGTGTATTCATATCTGCATAGTATCACCAAGTAGAACTGTTTAGGATATTGAGAGACTGGATAATTTGAGTTTTGCCATTGCCAGGTTTGAAGGAGCCATTGGCAAATGCCCATCTGGTTCATATATCAGTGAATCTCTCTGGTACCAAAAACGTAATTCCAGGCATTGGGGGAAATTAAAATGGCAGCATCACCATCTGATTGCAAAATAGTTCATTTTCTAGCATTGACATTCTGTTTCAAAGAAATAATGGGATTTTGCTAAGGGAAGTTTAGAGTTTGTTAATCCTCTAATGAACAGTTACAGATGGGTAGCCGTGTTGGTCTGCCATAGTCGAAATAGAAAAATTCCTTCCTGTAGCACCTTAAAGACCAACTAAGTTAGTTCTTGGTATAAGCTTTCGTGTGCAAGCTGTGTATCTGAAGAAGTGTGCTTGCACACGAAAGCTTATACCAAGAACTAACTTAGTTGGTCTTTAAGGTGCTACAGGAAGGAATTTTTCTATTTCCTCTAATGAACAGTTCTCAATGTGTTAATTTTTTTGTACTCGGTGCACAGAGAGGTTTTCCATTAATGCACACTTTCAGTTGGAACTCATCCAGGTACCGTAGGTATTAATAACACCATGGACGAAAACTATATGCAAGGTAAAAAGGACAGAACATAATTATGTTTTTTCCTTCTTTGCAAGAAAATTGGAACAATGAGGGTTGTATGTGTTGAGAGAAAGAAAGGAGGGCTTCTGAAACACTGGTAATTTCTATACATAATACACTTGAAGCCAAGGGTTCTGCATATATGCCAAAAACGCAAATACTCTGAAACCCTGTGTGAGCATCCCAGGATTTCTGGAACTGGCATGCTGGCTCCAGAATCCCCAGAATGCTCTTTCGAGATTTCTCAGAGCTGTCCAAGTTCCCATGAAATCTTGTGGAAGCATCACAGACCTGGAGAGAGCCAGTGTGCTGTAGTGGTTAAGAGCAGTAGACTTGTGATCTGGTGAACCAGGTTCGCGTCTCCGCTCCTCCACTTGCAGCTGCTGGGTGACCTTGGGCTAGTCACACTTATTTGAAGTCTCTCAGCCTCACTCACCTCACAGAGTGTGTGTTGTGGGGGAGGAAGGGAAAGGAGAAAGATCCTTCGGGTAGTGATAAAGCGGGATATCAAATCCAAACTCCTCCTCTTGCTTCAGAAGCAAAGCTGAGAGCTTAAAAACTCTTTCTATGCCAGAAAAATCCAGCACAAAAAGAGTTTTTAAACTGTGTGTCTTGGTTCCTGAGCAAGGTCCACTCCTCATGCTGGCTTAATTTACAGGATGTCAATCAGCTAGCATTCAATCATGTATTGCTGAAATTGCAGAAGTTACCGGTACATGTACATAAGATGTGATCGTACTGTATAATATTATGGTACCAGATTAGCCTGCATCTCTCTATATATGCACACAAAACCCCATTATCTTACAGACATGTTCACAAAAGTATTACTTTGGGCATCTTTACACAGGGGGTTATTGCAGTGGGCACAGTTACTTTAGGAACACAGTATTGTCTTGTTTTGGTGAGGAAATTAGCAAGAAGCAGCAAATGGCAATATAAACAAATGTAGTTTATTTTCATTTGGCATGTGTATTGGCATACATTTGAGTGAAATGGCTTTTGTCTTGAAGCACCCATACAAAGATGTAGAATAGCAAGATGGTTAGCTGTTACAGATTATATAGGCTATCCACATTCAAGCTTAAATAATTGCTGTGAGTGAGAGAGAGCGAGAGAGTGAGAGAGAGCGCTTTATACGGAATAGAGTAGGGCACTAGAGGACCAGGCAAAATTGCAGCCTACATGCACCAGAAGGGAAAGCTCAAATGCAAATGACTATGGTTTGGAGTAATGCGTAGGTTCAGAGACAATGCGATGAGGGAAATGAGAAAGGTATAGATAAGAGGAAGGAGTGAGACACTAATACTTACCTGTGCCAAGGAAGGGAGAGTAAAGAGAAAGCATATGCTCACCGCTGAATCCAGACTTCCTGGCAAAGGCTAAACACACTTTGTATGGTGGAGAAACAGGCCTGGGTACCATTGACAGCAAAATATCCAGAAAAAGGGTTTTTAGGCTGAGGTGATGACAGTGGCGTAGCGTGGGTTGTCAGCACCCGGGGCAAGGCAAGTAATTTGCGCCCCCTAACCCGTGGATTTTAGCACTCAGAGAGCTGCGAGTGCGAGCGCCCCCCCCAGATGTTGCACCCAGTGCGGCCGGGCCCCCCTGCACCCCCCACGCTACGCCACTGGGTGATGACTGGGTGGACATCCTTGTTAGCTTACCCTTGAAGTAAATCTCACTACCCTGGGTTTCTTAGAATCTTCCTAAGCAGCTGAAGGGGTTCCTAATAAAGTTCCAGAAATATAAAAGGCTTCCTTTTGGGATAACATTGGCTTATGCCTGCTAGGGTCATGACTAATCTGAAGAAAACAACAAGCATGTCTGAGAAGCAGGGAGGGGAGGCAGGCATAAAGGGCCTAGGTTTTGTTCATGCAGGCATCAGTGAGTTGAAGCAGACTTGAAAAAGTGGAGATGGTGGGTGGTTGCTGCTTTGGTTCCAATAATTTATGTATTTATTTAAAATACTTAAATTATATTAAGTGTTCTTTTAAATTGTTAAGAATTAAAATTTGAAAACCAAATTCCATACTGGTTGATTTCTTAACACTTGTGTGTTTTCTTTAGCACTTGGGACAACCTGGTGATAGTTGCACTGTTTGATTCCAACCAGATGTTAGCAAATCATTTCTTTCAAACTGATAGGCATGAAAGTTGTTGGGGATTTGGTTGTGAGCAGCTGAAGGGGTTCATTTAAGCTGAAGCTTCACTAGAGCTTTGTTTCGGGGTAGGTTTTGTATGCCCAACAATATAATGAAATACCCTAAAGCATGCCCCACGTCATGTGCAGAATACAGTTCAAACATCATTTAGTGACCACAACTCAGCTAAGAACTCCTAAGGGAGAAATTGAAATTTATAGAATCCAAGCAGCTCTCATTATGGAAATTAAACTCTGAGTATCACTTTGCCAAGATCATTCTCTTATTCTAAAGCAGTGAGATCAATAGAAAATGGAAGAAGCCCAGAGCAAAAATCCTTTGTAGAATTTAGATCCTCCTTAATGTTTTCAGAAAACTGTTTCAGGTGGCTTTTAGACAGGCACCGTTATTTAGCTGTGGGGATCTTAGAATACAGTGGTACCTCGGGTTACATATGCTTCAGGTTACATACACTTCAGCTTATGAAATAGTACCTCGGGTTAAGAACTTTGCTTCAGGATGAGAACAGAAATCGTGCTCCAGCGGCGCGGCGGCAGCAGGAGGCCACATTAGCTAAAGTGGTGATTCAGGTTAAGAACAGTTTCAGGTTAAGAACAGACCTCCAGAATGAATTAAGTTCTTAACCCGAGGTACCACTGTACTGATTTTATTAACAATGTACCAGTGCACTAGTCCAAGTAGGCATAGGCAGGAAGCAAACTATTTTTGTGTCCCTGTGGCTGTGTACTGACTGGTGACTAGGTATGAGAAGTTAGCCTTCCCTTTTTCCAAGCCACTATCTGAAGCGGGATATGCTGGATTTTGTCCCTTAAGATTGCAATTCTGTACACTGTGTACTCTGTATAATGATATGTGCATGGTGTTATTTAACTAAGAGGAAATACCACAGCAGCAGGGTATCACCTACTGACAAAACACTTGTTTTGTCGCAGTCTCTTTATTTATAGATATACAGGTTGGCTTTGGGTCAACAAACAGCGTCCAGAAGATGCTATCTTCAGACTGGGAGTAAGAGATCAAGAACCCTGTGCCTCTAGCTATCAATTTCTCACTTAGAAGATGTTAATTATATTGTTACCTGGCAATAAAGTCATCTACAATGACCCACACATTCTAGTAATAGCTAGATCACTTTTTATTAGTTGGAATGGGCTAGTTAAGCAACAGTTTCATTCGTCTTCTCCCTTGTCTATCTGAAGTGACCATACACCAAGAAAACCAAGTCTGCTTTTTCAACAGACAGCAATTGCTTGGCTTCAATTTCATCCCACACTCAATTTGAGAACATAGTCTTTTCCAAGAAATGAGTACTGTATCATAGTCCTTGGAAAATATGATATTCTGGGAAGACCATCCTACTTGTTGAGAATACTGTTCATTCATTGCTGTGATAGGGTAGAGGTTTTATTTTCCCTCAAGAAGGAGGTTTTAATTCTCTTACAAAGAAATCCACACCAGACACAGCTCACTTGGGAAACTACCAGTCTTGAATCTGTTCTTCTTGGACACAGACCAACGGCTGAAGAGCCAGAGGAAAGAGTAATTCTCTCTCAATTTCAAAAGAATACATGAAAGGTAGCTGGTATGTCAGTATAGATGTGTGGTCAGGTACCAGGTGTGTGGGCAATTCCCAGCTAGTTTTTTTTTAATCTTGTCAGACGTCTGAAGAAGGAAAACCCAAACCAATTACTCATAGATGCTGACAACACAGGAAGACTTGAAAGCACCATATACTGAGTGACAGAGGTCCACTCTGTTATGTCAAAGTCTCTATGTGGCTTTGCTGCCTGGCAACACTAAGGAAGACCAAAGATGAAGTCAGGGAAATGCTGCCTGAAGAATCCTGGTACCATATGGACACCAAGGTATTTCTATTGCTAATACTACCCTTGAATGTGATTATATTGTATGTACAAATCTGTTGCAAGTCACTTTGAAAGTCTCTATAAAACAGTATATAAGTAAAACAAACAAACAAACAAACAAACAAACAAACATCTTAATAAATGTGATCTTCTTGGTCATGGAAAACTATGTTTGCCACCAAGACAGTTTGCTCTGATATATATCTAGTTGCTTCCTCCAGTTCTGAAGTTGTGCTTTCAACCCAGTAGCTAGCTGCTATAGAACTTAATTTACTATAGTTCCTTGGGTGATTGTACTTTACTTCATGGATTTCAATCAGGCAATAATAAGATTCTGCTGAATTATTTGAAACAGTGTTTAGATTTATTAGAAGGAGTGAGAAATGAGAAACTGGATTAGATGTTAGCTAATCAATGACCCTAATACAGTAAATGCAAATAATGTATATATTGGACAATATACTCTAAGCTGGACACAGACATTTTCAAATTATTTCACAGCTGTTTATTATTATATTACATAGGAAATTATTCCATGTTCAAATTATTCCTAGTTGGACTAGGTACAAAGCTTTCTGCTTTGGCAATAATAGAAATAGTAGACATGTGCTGGTCACTGGTGGGGACCTTCATCTAAGCACAGTCACAGTGGACCTTATTTGTCTTTTTCTCCTACATGTCTCCACCATGACTTTTAGGCAGGTAGCAGATAGTAAAAAGTTTGATCTAGCATAATATAAATAGAGTCTGTTGAATTAATTTTATTTTTGTTATAGGCCATGCAAAGCTGCCATCAAATCGCTCACATCCTTGTCCACAGCCTGCAATATAAAACCATGAATCCAGTACTTTATACTGCCATTGTGGTGCAAACACAAAGATTCTAATCATGGATCCTCATGTCTTTTACATGGAGAACCTCAATTCCAACCCACTATCAAATTAGAGTTTGTGATCTGCATAGACTCACAATATACAAATAACACAGTGCTTTGTGACACCTTCTTTTGGGCATAGCAGAAATAGCAGGTTGCATTTCAAAATGTTTACTCCAGCTTTGTAGGTTTTTAATGAGTTACTGTTTTAACCGCTTCTGTCCAGCTGTTTCTAGTGACCATTGTTTGCAGGATATTTTGAAATCTATTTTATTGATGGCTTTTAAATTAATTTATGTCATCTTGTACCGTTTCGTATTGGCACTGATCAAAGTTGAGCAACATTTTTTTTAAAAAAGTAAATGAATTGATGTAACATTCATGGAACTACTGTGGGGCAAAAATCTAGATTGGAAAAAACCTGTTTCAGAAGCACTTTGAACCCTTGAAAGTGTTACACTGAGTGCCAATACTAATAGTTAATATTGCATCATAAAAACCTAAATCTGAGGTACAGATTTTTATGTAGTGTTGAATGCATTAAAAAAAACCATTTTACCAGCTAGTCTCTCAAATAACCAGTTTCCAGGGCATAACAGTATTGAACCGTATCTGAGCTTGTCTGTAAACATTTTTTACAACCATCTGGTACAATGTTATGATATGAATGTATTAAGTTAAGAGGCTTCAAATGGTAAGTGTGTTTAGGAAGAGCTGGAACTATATATTTTATGATATTTGAAGCATAATTTATTGTTGGAATGGAAAAATCATTCAGTCTGGGAAGTATCATTTCCAAATTCCAGTTTTTGTGACACAGTAATGAAAAGACTCACTAGCATTGTGATTTTTACAATGCAGTGGTCTGATATTAGTATAAGTTTAGGAAGTGCCTTCAGCCTTCCCCACGCTACTGCCTTCCAGATGTTTTTGGATTACAGACTGGGGCTAGTGATGAGAGCTGTAGTCCAAAACATCAGGAAGGTACTAGGCTTGGGAAAGCTGAGAAAAAAATAACTGTGATACATTTTTTTAAATACTTATTTTATTAAAAATAAAATTAATAACTTATAGGACTTAAATGGGAAAACTATGTGGACACAATGTATTCTGATCCCTTGATGTGGATTACACACAGAGCACACATTGAATTCGTGTTCTTCATGCTGAAGGGATAAGCCATGGCTATACAGTATGATATGGTTTGATGTAAGAATACATGTAAAACTTACAAGGATCTATGAGGACCTATGCAAAAAGCCAGATGATGTTGGAAAAATTATTTTGGATAGTGTAGGCGAACTGTAATTATATAATGGATTTCAATATTCTATTTAAAAAAGGATACATGATGAGATTTGTGCTACAAATCTAGGTTCCAGCATCGGTGCACTACAAATGATTAAACTCATTTTTATGAGTTACTGTGTCATCATGATACAAATTAAATGCATCTGGAGCATCTAGGTTTTTGCACCACAAGGTGCAATTTATAATCATTATAACGAAGCCCATAGGTACTGATGTGAACTATGATTGATAGTGGAAATGGGGTAATTTTGTGTAAAAAGCACAAGGACTTGCGTCTTGCAACCATCTTTTCGTGCCATAGCAATGTCATTAACTTATGAATCTGTGCTTGTTGTGAAGTCAATATAAGAGCCACCAAGTTTAATATATGGGATCCATTTTTTGTGCCTCAGTGATGCCACAAAGTGCTGGCTCCTTGATTTATACCATGCAGTCTACACAGATGAATGCAAGATTTGGGGAGACCTTCTATAAATAAGTTATGAAGATCCTTCTTTTTGTGCCACAGTGGCAGTACTACAAAGTACTGCATCTGTAATGTTTACAGATGTTTTCCCCTCCCATGGAGACATTATAGTTATCCAACTGAAGGCACAGGTGGCTTCCAGGTGACAAGAGGAGCCGCAAACCTTGCATCTCTCTACCTTGTGTTGCCGATTGCCTAGCTCACCATGGAAGAAGCGAAACCATCCCAAATGCAGCCAGTGACAGGGAAGCTGCCTATGTTCTGCAGTGTGCCCTGTAGCAGTAGGACCATCCCTTGCCCTCGACCCCGTGCATACATACCCAAAGGGCTGGCCACAGATGCCCTAAAGCCAAATACCTATGTCCAGGCCCTTATATCCCCTTATCAAATGAATCTAAAATAGCAACCGTTCCTTGGTTATGTAATCCCAAACACAGATTACAGCCCCCACTTTAACCCATAGCCAGCTGCAGCTGTCTGTCCACCCTGTTAGTGCTTCCCCTGCCCCTTGGCCAACTGCCACTCGCTTACATCTCCCTCCATGTGAATGTGACAGCAGGGCGAGTTGAAGTTACCGAGGGAGCAACAAATCCGCGTTGGGTCCAGACGAGCCAGAAAACTACCTTGGCACATCTCTTTTTCTCCGCGAAGTTGTACCTCTTCCTCCTCAGGGTTTTCCCTGGCTCAGCCTTGCCTCTCTTCACCCGAATTTCGGGTGTATGTGGGGAGGGGGGGAACTGGCCTCCCTTCTCTTCCATGCCACCTTTTCTCTCCGCGCCTCCATAGTTCGCCAGAAATAACGGCTGAGGCAGGCAGGGCGCTTGTCTGTCACGCTCTCCGCCCCGCCCGCCCGCCCGCTCCCTCACGGCCGTTCGCCCGGCCTCCCTGGAGCGGCTGGGCCCAGTCCTCTCAATTGCGCGCGTCCCCGGTGCCACTTGGCTCCTCCCCCTTTTGCCTCGCGTGATTTTTATCGCAGCCATTCGCCTCCTTACCCCCCCCCCCACCCCCGCGCGCCTTTCCCGGTGCATTTATAAATAAATAAACAAACGCAACTCCTCTCTCTCTTGCCCCCCTCCCCACCTTCGCGCGCCGCTCCGCCTCTCCGCCCCCTCCCCAACGTCTTCCCCTCACAGCCTGCCTCTCCCTGCTTCACTCCCCCCCCTCCAACCGACGTTGCCGACGCGCGTCGTGTCGCACGAGGCTTCGTCTCGAGGCTGTGTGGGAAGCGAGCGGCTTTTCCCTTTAACGCTCCCCGCATTTCTCCTCAGCGCGCCCCGCCCCGCGCTCCGTTCCCGCGCCTTCAGGCGACAAGGCAGGAACGTCGCTGTCGGGCTGGGAGAGGGGGAGGAAGACGAAAGAAAGAGGGGGGAAAAGGAGAGAAAAAGAGAAAGAGCGGGAGGGGGAAGATTCGGGGAGGAAGATGAGGAGTCCCTTCCCGTGATTCCCGCTATTGTCGTCGTCGTCGTCGTTCCCCCCGCCCGGCTCCCCTTTCCCTCCTCTTAATTCCGCGATGCGATGGGTTAGGCGGCTCGTCGCCAGCAGCGGAGCTGAGAGAAGAGCAGCCGAGCGAGGCAGCCACGAGAGGCGGCGGCGGCGAGGCCTTGTTGAAGCGCGGGTGGCGGAAGCGGCGGCTGCTGGTGGCGGCGGCGGCGGCGGCAGAGGAGGAGGAAGCCGCCGGCGGGAGCTGCTTTGCCCCACGGTCCCCTCCATGGACAGCGGGTTGGAATTATGAGCCGGCGGGAGCTGCTGGCGCCCGGGACTCGCCCTCACCCCAAGGGGTTTTCTCCCGCTCTGCGCTTCAGGGTGCCGGCGGGGCTCCTCTCTCACCATCGGCACCACCATTACTATTACAGCGCGCGACACCCCGACGCTTCGCCCCCTCAGCCCGGAGCCCCCGGCCCTTCCGCCGCCTCGCCAGGGCTCCCCTGGCCCGGGCGCCCGGCCACCTCCTCCTCTCCGGCCGCAAGCAGGGGGCGCCTTCGGTTGGAGTGAGAAGCCCCCCACCCCCAAATACTGCCCCTCACTCCGTCCCGCCAGAGCCCAACCGATACCCCTCACCAACTACCGCCCCCGGCTCTTCCCCTTAAGGCTCCTCCGTGTTGTGGTGCCCCCCACCCCGACCCCATTCCTCCCCCACCTAGTGCGGGCTCCCCCTTCCGTTTCCCTCGGAAGATCCTTCTCCCTCCCCAGAAACCATTACTGCCCGACTCCTTCCCCCCTTTCCTCACCACTGAGCAGGTGAGAGGGGTTGTGTGTGCGGAGAAGGAGGGGGGGACCCTTTATTGTTGCTCCCCTCCCATCTCACCCAAAGCAAGCCCCCTTTTCCCCCTTCACGGACGCTGCTGATCCTTCCCCTTCCCTCCCCAGCAGGGCATTAATTAGGTGGCCGATTGATTCCCAAAGTATATCGATTTGTATGTATTTCACTCCGCGGCAGCGGCGGCTGTTTGCTCCGCTGCCCCCGCCTGAGTTAGCCCAGTGTTTTCCAGTATAGAGTGTTGCTGAAGCTCCGTCTACCAAATATGTCGGCTCCTGTTGGGCCCCGGGGCGGCCCTGCGCCTCCTCCTCAGCCGCCTCCACCTCAGTCCGAGATGCCCGACCTCAGCCACCTCACGGAGGAAGAGAGGAAGATCATCCAGGCCGTCATGGATCGCCAGAAGAAGGAAGAAGAGAAGGAGCAATCCGTGCTTAAGTAAGGGCTACTTTCCTCTCTTTTCTCTCTCTCCCCCCTCTTCCCATGGTTGTGTGGCTCATTCAGGAGAAGGAGGAAGGGTGAGGCCGCCGAGCCCCTCGCTTTCCACCCCTCCCTAGGGCATTGCTTGGGGCTGGCTGGCTGGCGTGCATTTGTGTGAGGTGGTAGACTCCTGAGAGGAGCGATTTGAGGGGAAGCCACGGAGGCTGCTTGCCAGTGCATTTAGCTCCTCATTGCCTCTTGCCTCGGTCCATCCCTGCAGGAGATGGAAAAGAGCAAGCGGTTCCCTCCCCTCCCCGCTTTCCAGGCTCCTATTCGCCGTTCAGCCAGGCATGGACTGGGGCCAGGCGCCCAATATGGCCGCACAGGTGCTGTTGTAACCCGGTGTGTAGGAAGCGGATGGTTTCAGGAGGAGGAGGAGGCGGCGGCGGCAGCATGGCTGGGAAAAGGAACTAAGCGCGCACGAGAATCTGGTGGCAGCTGGAGTGGGCCTTTCTCCGCAGTCGCCACCGCCAAAGTGGCCTTCCTTCGCCTCCTGCCTTGCCTTCTCTTAGCAGCCCAGCCCGGGCAGAGCGGAGATGTCCCGGCGAGGCCTCGGTAGCCTTCTGTCGGGGTGGGTTTGCGAGAGCCGCCATCTTCCTGCAACAACGTGTAGCCCTCCCACCCCACATTGACCGGCTCCTTGCGTTCTGGCAAGCAGTCCTTGTCCCTTCACCTGTGGGCCACTTGGCCAGCAGCAGCATGGAGGGCGCAGGCCTCGCAGGCGGCAAAAGCCGCCACGGAGAAAAAGCTGCCGAGCTGCTCTGTAACTTCAGCACCACGGAGCTGTCCAGGCAGGCTCAGGGCAATTGTTTCTGGTCCTGATGACATTTCACCTTTCTTCCTGGGCTGTGTTACCTCCCTTTCTCTTGCAAAGCGATTTAGCTCTGATCCATTTGGGCAGTGATGTCAGGAAGCTCCATGTTTTCTCTGAATTTTTGTTTCATACATATATGCCTTGTGGATGGCAAGGCTACCTGATTGGCTGAAATGCAAGCTTCTTTTGTGATCTTGTAACATGTTTAGCATGTTTTTGTCTATCATAGTAGCTACTGTTTGCCTGTTAAGATCAAGTTTGTAGACAAGATTGCGTTTGACTTTTTTATGTTTCTCAAACATCATGTAATCACAAAAATGTCATTTTTCTTATGTAATGGCCACACTGACCTCTAAATTATTATTCACTGCTTTATGAAGTTATTACAGTAATGCTCTAACGCATACTGCTGTGTTTAATTTTAAGTAATGGATACTATGTAACATTTTGTCACAGGGTCAGAGTAAATGCTTCTGAGTCTAAATACTGCTAAAAATATCCAGCCAAATTACTAGGCAATCATAGTGATGTTAACCCATTGTCTTGTTGAACTGCTGATTAAAAATCTGCAGCTGAAAGCTTCTTGGCTTCTGGGCTGAGCTGATGACTTGTGCTGGAATCAGTGTGTATCATTAGCAATGTGACAGTGAACAAAAAAATTATTGTTTTCTTGTAATTTTTATCTTCATGTAAAGAGAAACAGGTGGTTAAAGTATTCACACTTAACAATAATAATGAAATGTGTTTGTGCTTTGAAGAAAGTCAGCATGATTTATATTAACAAAAGTCAGATTACCTTTTGAAATTCCAATTCTAACTAATAATTTAAAGTAATTTATACCAAGAACATATATTTATATGCCTTTGGCTATTATATCTTAAAATATGCATTAAAAACAATGTAATATGCAAACAAGCAATGGCATTATTGTTATTAATAATATATTTTACCTGCCCTTTACCATGAGGTCACAGGGTGGGTAACTATAATATAAAAATTGCAATATTAAAAATAGTTAAAACAGATAATTGGACAGTGGCATCAACATTATAAAATGTATTTACCATGTTTCTAGTAACATTTGTGCTTAAATACATAATCTCTGTGACTAAAATAAGTTTGTTTTTTTATATTAAAATATCTTATTTGTTTTTAATTGCAAGTTTGGTTAATAGGCACAAACACATTCCTCTGTTTTTAGACAAAATCATATGCATTTGACATGTCTTTCACACTCATACCTCCCCAATATAATTAGATATGAGAAATAAGGAAAACTTTCCCTCCTAAAATAGGAGAAAAATATAGTATGCATGGATTAATTGTGGTTTAGTATCATTTTAAGTTGGCTTGGGATCAGGCAGATAATATATATAATTTGTCAGTTTGTGTTTGCTTATGAGATCTTAAGATATCTTAGACTGCCATCTCTTGATGATATGGATAGATAGATACAGTACAAAGAATGGCATGTGCTGATGTAGCCAGAGCAACAAGTGTGAGGCAAGTGGGGAGTCCATCATGCTTTGCTGTGTGTTAGTGGTAATCTCATCCTAACTCCTTAGTATGAAATAGTGTTTGTTCTGATATAGCAGACTTCACAATGGCTCAGATATTTAGCATCTGTTAGCTGGGTTGTACCTAGTCCCACCCTCTGTCGTGCTATGACTCATTTCTGTGTGGAGTAACAATTTTGCATGATGACACTAAATTGCTTATGGTGAAAGTAGTGATTTCTGCAGTGCTCACACATGTTGTTATGTTGCTACAACATCCTGGGCATGCATATGATACTGGTGCAATGCCACACCTTATTCACATATGATTATCATTTTGGCAGTTGTGACCTCTGATTTGCTAGTGCAGTGATGTACTGTTCTTAAATATATAGCTCTTTCAAAAGATTTATCCTTTTTCTTTCTCAAAATAGTTTCAATCTTCTCCCCTCCTGGTTGAATTTATTGTTGGAGGATGGGTGTTTTTAAAAATCTTCATGTTGCTCCTAAGTTTACAATAATAATACAGTATGTTGGTGCTTGAAGAAGGCTGATGTGATTGAATGGAAATTGAGTTTTCTGTTTCTTAATAATAGTTGCAAATGCAAGTTTTGTTGCTCCTAGTCTAAGCATATCCTTCAAGGGAAGTAGCATATTTTCTGTATCATATAGAACTTTTGGAACTGCTGTTCAGTAAATGTGGCAAAGCATTCACTAAAAAGAAGTATATATTTTGCTTGTTTTGAAAATAGAACTGAAACTCTCAGAGTTCTTTAAAAAACTTACTTGCTAGGTATGTAAAGGATAAATTATACAGTTTTTGATATAGACAATGGATGGAAACCAGCTGGGCATTAGTTCCCCTCTGATATATTTTTATTTCATGCCATTTCTATTTTATTCATATTGCCTAATGAGTCTGTCGTTATTGTATTGACGTGCTTACTAGAAGAGCATTCAGTGGTGTCACTATCATCTGTCACATCAATTATTCCCCCCCTTTCCTCTTCCCAGGGCAAAATTATTCATAGACTTATATATGTATGTTTGTACATCCTTAAACCCATTACAGCCCCTCCTCCTGCTATGCTTCTTTTGAAGAAACAAAGAGAAGTGGTGCCGAGTTAGAATCAGCAGGAGTTCATATTGATAAGGTCAGCAGCCACTCCTGCTGTGATTTGCTGGAAGTAGATGACATGTGAAATGACCATTTTGCAGAGACACCTGCTTTTGGCAGGTTATGTCCTGTGAAGGCACTGGATGAAGCCATGCAGTGTTCCTGTGGAGGGACTTCCATGGGTTTTTAGTGTGGTGATCCAGAATTCTCTTGCTGTTGGGATTGTTCTCTCTAAAAATATCCTATATATGGAATATCTGAGAACGAAATATTGCTATTAACCTTGGGTGATATCCAATTGTTTATTGGTATCCAATAAATAAATTGTGGCAGCCTGCTCTCACAACAGCCATTCTGCTAGCAGGAGCCCTGTATTTAGTATAGTACAGTAGCCAAATCCAATGCATGCCATACATTTGTGAAAGATGTTGTGCAACCTCTAGTGCATTTGCTATTATTATACTTTGTGACAGTTAAGCTTTGTGTGTTACCTCTTTTTTATAAGTTTGCACAACTACTTGTACAACGTCAACTCTCAAACTACTTATGCTATATTATGTTGGATCTCCCCCCCCCCCATGTGTCAGTTTCACTAATTGTTACTATTCATTTTTACTTAGCTCAAATTGGTTCTGTGGACACTTGGTTTTGTGGACTATAATATAGGCCTAAAAGAGATATAAGAGGTTCTAGGATTCCTGAATAAATAAGGCAATCTAATGCCCACTGGGGCTGATGCTCGCTGGGGCTGGGAGCCAGTCTCTCTTAAAACTTCTATAGGAGGCAAGACATCCCCTTGAGCTCTGGTTCAGTTTTCTGTGTCTTAAAAGAGAGACAGACCAATATGACTCCCATGCCTAGTGTGAAAGCCATTACCAAATAATTATATTAAAACTTGTGTGATGATTCTCAGCTGTCTGATAATGCTGGTATATATGTCATTTCCACCCCTTATGAAAATCTATTCTCATATAACACCAAATTTTTAGTGGTCCAGATGTATTTTATTTATGTCCAGTTCTCTGGGAGTTCAAGGCTTGCAAGAGAAGCAGTCAGTGTTGGTAAAGGCAGGTTAAACCAGAGAGCAGACATGAGCAAGATCTTGGACAGCTTCAAGGGTCACCTGCTGGCTGAAGTATTCTTCTAAGTCTGGATCCAGCAGAAACCTTATGTAGGCTGACACGACCTGGGATGCAGTAGGCTCATTGGAGGGGCTGGCTGGCTGGCTGGTTAAAGGGTCCTTACTTTATTTGCGACATGTTACTTCTGTGAGGCTGAGGAGACAAAGATACTGTAGGGGACTTATTCTCTTAGAGGTCCCAGGCCATACATGGGTTCTATGTAGATATAGTGGATAAGTATGAAAACTCGTTCACTACTACCATGCCTACAACATAAAATGAAGTTGTTGTGGGCATTGTGTTTATGTTGAAAGTATGGGGAATAAATCCACTCCAACATAAAATATAATAATGGGTTGGTAAGATGGTGTGATTTGTTTATGCATTCAGTTGCATTGTGTTATAGGTGTAAAGGAAGTACATCAGCATTCACATTTCCTATGTATATGCAGGGCCTGCTTATGAATTGGACCAAAAGTTGCAGCACCAACAGTTGTACTGGAACAGTTGCAAGTCATGAAACTGCACCAGTATCTCAGGGACATTAAAACATTTCAAACAGATATATAATATACATTAGTATTCCTGCTTTATATAAAATTGTCTGGATCTTTGATTTTCATGTAGTTGTTATGGATATAGCATTTCATAGTTATATTTTCATTTTAAAGTTGTTGAAGATTTATTTATTTCTAATATTTATATCCTGATCTTCATCACAAGTGATCTTTCGGTGGACAAAAGCCATAATATACAATTAAAACCATCAAAATAAGCAGTAATGTAAGATAGAGGTAAAGGAGCCCTGGACAGTTAAAGGTAAAGGGTAAAGGGACCCCTGACAATTAAGTCCAGTCGCGGATGACTCTGGGGTTGCGGTGCTCATCTCGCTTTACTGGCCGAGGGAGCCGGCGTACAGCTTCTGGGTCGTATGGACAGCATGACTAAGCTCCTTCTGGCAAACCAGAGCAGTGCACTGAAATGCCTTTTACCTTCCTGCCAGAGCGGTACCTATTTATCTACTTGCACTTTGATGTGCTTTTGAACTGCTAGGTTGGCAGGAGCGGGGACCGAGCAATGGGAGCTCACCCCGTCATGGGGATTCGAACAGCCGACCTTCTGATCGGCAAGCCCTAGGCTCTGTGGTTTAACCCACAGTCCAGTCAAAGGCAACTATGGGGTGCAGCGCTCATCTTGCTTCAGGCCAAGGGAGCCAGCATTTGTCCACAGACAGCTTTCGGGGTCATGTGGCCAGCATGACTAAACCACTTCTGGTGCAATTGAAAACTGTGACGGAAGCCAGAGCACATAGAAACGCCGTTTACCTTTCCGCCGCAGTGGTATCTATTTAGGCATTGGTGTGCTTTCGAACTGCTAGGTTGGCAGAAGCTGCGACAGAGCAACCAGAGCTCACCCCATCACTTGGATTCTAAATAAGCAGTGCAGTTGCCTAGAACAACTTTCTCTGGCTTGGAGCCACGGTTGGAAAAAGGTTGGGAAACACTGCTCTAAACTCATTTTCAATGGTACTGCGAGAAGGCTTACCCAACAAATTTCAAAGACTGGGCAGGACAATATAGGAGAGGTGCCCCTAGCAAGGTCCTAAGCCTGTCAGAGCTTTATTTGTCAGAACAAAAACTTTGAATTGGGCCCAGTAGCATATAGTGAGCCATTGCAGGTCTTCAGGAATAGATGTTATAGGATCCTCACATTTTTAATTGAGTATCTCCAAATTACAGGATCCTGAAAAATAGTATAGTAATGTTTTCTTGTCACCCTTTCAAGGCCAGTAATGATATCTCTCTCATATTTTTCCCAAGTTGTCCCTTTCTAAATCCTATGGAAGAAACAGAATCTTAGAAGAATGTTTATGATGATGGTATTATATTTTCTTGTAAAGTATACCGGCTGAATCACTTATAAAAATGCTGTATGAAATTGTTGGTAAGCTTCTGCCCCTCTTTCAGCTTTCTCTTCCAAGTGGAGGTGCAATTGGCATAAAAGTCAATGAAGATCTCACCACCATCATTTTATTTATTCAATCTACAAATTTATACCCTGCCTTTCAGTCAAATCAGCCCTCAAAGTAGCTTACAATTATTAAAAAAGCAAACACAAGAACACACATCTAAGTAACACATGGAGAGCAAAAAATAGTCAGCAAAGAACCAACTTACAGCAGGAGTGACAGAAAATTAAGGCCAAAGGCATGACAAAATAAAAGTGTTTTTTTGTTTATCGGAAAAGCCCTCACAGGAGGAGTCTGTTGGGTTTCCTGTGGGAAAGGTTCATAAAGTGGGCACTACACTTGAAATAACCTTTGTACCATCAAGGAACAACTATTGTAATGTGCTTCTTCATGGGGCTGCCCTTGGAGATGGTTTGGACATTTCAACTGATGTAGAATGTTGGAGCTTGCCCCCTTGGAGGAGCAGCTTGAGTGTGATAGAAAAACTACAAACAAACAAAACACTTATTCTGTGGCAACTTCTCTGATGTCTACGATCAATTCAAGGTTCTGTGTTTTTCATATTGAGATTGTTTTGTGTAGATATATCGATAGATGTTATTGTCTTGAATTTTGAAAAAGGAGTAGGAAACAATAAATACACTTTGTACATAAGGGGGAGAGTTGCTGCTGCCTGTCAGAAGAGACTGTACTGAGATACAGTCACTTTGATGTGTGGGGTTTTTTTAAATAAAAAAGTGATGTATAAATGTTATTAAGTAAATAATAAATCAGCCAATATTCTGACGGCAAAAGGCATCTTCATATGCTTATTTAGAACCATCACTCTGCTAAAAAATGCATAGGTACAGACGTGCTACAGCTTCTGCCTGAAGAGCTTGCAATCTGAGAAAGCTGGACAAGATTAAGATGAGGGAAAAGGCAGGATGTCATCAGATGTAATGAGGATGAGAGAAGGGGGGATTAACTTGAAGGAAGATGAGAATCTTCACACATTACTGTGTAGGTCATGATACCTTGTGATTTCTCTAACACCATATTGATCCTTACACTAATAAAGTGTGGGTGGTTCAGAAAAACGAATTTACTCATTACATTTCCATCCCTTGCTCATTCCTCACACATACCCTGCCCAACATATGTCTCTTTCTATTTATTTATCATTATAACAAATTGTATTTCTATAGAATAGTAAAAGCAGAAACATAAACATTTACACAAAAAGTTAAAATACAAATGTTTATGAAGTTCAAAACATTTTAAAAGATATTATGTTTAAGACCAAAATTCCAGTCCAAAGTATGAGGCATTTAAAGATCCAAAGGGAACAGGGAGGTTCTCGGTGTCACTCCCTCACAATGAGACAGCCTATCAGACCTTCCTAGGAAGGATGTTCCACAATTATAGTTTCAGAGCATCAACGGATCTCATTTCTTGAAATAGGGGAATTAGAGCAAAGCCATTCAAGGCTTTATAGGTAACACCCAGCATCTTGAACCTGGCTCAGAAACAGATGAGCAGCCAATGGATATGAACAACATCAGTGTAACGTACTATTTGTAATCTGCCACAGTCATGCAGTGAGCAACAGAAATCTCTGTGAGCTGATATTTCTGGACTGTCCTTAGGGGCAGCCCCACTTTAATGCATTAATCAGTGCAAGAGGTTATCAGAGCATGGAGGACAGTGGCTAAGTCCCAGCTATCAAGGAAATGGTGCCAGCTTAAATGGCTTTAACTGATAAAAGATGCTGCAGGCCACAGCCACAACTTAAGCGTCTAGGAGCAAATTTTGTGCAGAGGCAACTTTAAGCTGCAAACTGGTCCTTTAGTGGATTGTGCTTGCCTTTAGAGCTTGTTTCCCTTAAACCTTCCTACCAACCATTCTTTTGATAGTCACTGTTGTTACAGACGGCCCATGAAGATAAACTCAAGCTGAGCAAATGGAAAGATGATAAACTTCCCTTTCCTCTATTTGTCATCACATACATGTTCCTCCAATTTCCTTCACATTTTTGTTTACCAGACTAATTGCTCTAAATCTGTCAAAGGCATCACTCAACTGGATAAAATAATAAATAATCAGGTGATATAAAAGAATTCTGCCTGAGCCACTGCTAGTCAGAGTACAGCAGTGTTTTCCAACCTGTGGATTGTGACCTGCAAGGAGGTCATGAAATCTGTGGGTCTCAAGCACATGAAGAGGGTGAGGCAGAGGCTGGTCCTCTGACAATGACGCATGCCCTTAGTGTTGAAGGGGGTGATACAAAAGATCAGCACTAGAAAAGAGTTGAACATGTTAGTTTGACCATGTAGCCTACTCTAGCTACCATGAAGAAAATACTGATTTTTCTCTAATAGCTCATTCTTTTTCCTTCGGAGTGAGAAATGTACACTCCCTGCTCCTTACAGTTACCCTTATTTGGTGTCATTTGTTCACAAAAACGAATAACTTTGCAAGTATAAATACCTACTTAAACAAATTCCATATTAATAAGAGTGTTAAGTAAACTTTTGCTTGGTTGTCTCAGATCATGATGATAAAAGAGGCAAAGTTGAAGTGCACAAAATGCACAAAAGTGATGCTGCCAAAGACCTAGAGTCCAGAATTCTTGTGACAATAATTTGATGGGTTACCATAGTTAGTAGTTTTGTACTTGTAGGTTGCCATACCAAAAAGACTGGGAACCACTGAAGTAGAGAATACTGGACCAGATGGACCAACAGTCTGAACAGGTATAAGGCAGCTTTCCTAAATTTTAGACTGTTTCTTACCCATATTTCTTTACCCCATAAATTTCCTCTGACACTCAGAATCCCACAATCTGACTTTCTGAAACTGGTGTTGCTGAAATTCAGCTAATTGTATCAATAAGGAGAGTATATTGATGTGATTCTGATGTTTTGGGTTTCTTCTGAGACTAGCGTAATGTTGGGGCTGAGCCCACAGTTGCTGAAATGCATGTTCCAATCTTGGAAATTATTTTGCTAATGCAAGCTTCTCATGTGCCAGAACAGGGCAAAAGAGTAAGCACATCCAGGATTAGTTGAGGATTGTTGACTGTGAGTCAAGTCCGTTACTCCTTCAGCATAGAATACAGGCACCACAATCAACCTAGGGATATTACGCAGGTTTCTGAGCTTGGATCCTGAGATGGATGGGAAACTGCTTGTGCAAACAGGCCCTTTTTGTGTGATTTCCAATCCAGCAACTGGGGCTGTGCACACTGGCAGGGTGCCATTTCCAAAAGGTTAACAACCTACTGATCAGCTGCTTGGGATGGGAGAAAGTGCTGGATTCAGACCAAGCAGCTGACTGGTGAGATTTTTAACCCTTTTGAAAGGATAATTAAGATGTGTCACAGCTGCACTACACATACTCAGTAGAATTGGGGAAAGCAAAATTAGTTATTATTTGTTAATAAAGTTTAAGAGATTTAAAAACCCATATTTCAGGGTGTGCTGTGCTCTCACAAGGCAGCTTCTGGGACTCTAAAACACATGAAAATACAAATGCAACGTTCATCCACATTCACACATGTATTCTCAGAGGGTTTTTGTTGTTGTTGAAATACCAACAATGATGAGACCATTTTGTTGTTGTTGAAATACCAACAATGATGAGACCATATCATAACAAAAGTAGTACTTGACAATAAATAAATCTTTAAAAAAATACTTAACCAAACTGAACAGTTTCCACATAAATCACAACAAGAACTAAAGTAAAGATACCAAAACCAACAGCAACCCCCCCCCCGCAACAAAATCCCTCAACAAAACCCCAGCCCCTGAACATGAATGGAAAAGAATTTGACAGGCTACCTGATTAAATCAGCCTCAGCAACAGTAAGGGAACATGCCCTCAAGGTGATTCACAGATGGTACTTAACATTTGCTAAGCTGCGTCATATACGGTATGTGTGGGACAACGTCTCCTCTCTGCTGGATGGGATGTTCAATGCAAGGTACAAATGTATGTATTTATTTCATAAAATTTATACACTGCTTGATTGTAAAAAAAAACCTCGAAGCAGTTTTGGTGGGAATGTTTGTTAATAAGTTTGAAGTAATTTAGAGTAATTTCTGATATTTTACACTTCAAACTTGAATTGGATCTGGGACTGGCCCCGTTATCTCTCTCCTGGAAACAAATAATGGTATTCTCTGTAAATTGCTAATGATCCATCTCCTCATGACTCACTGCGTGAATAGAGATAGCATTTCTCTGTAAAAGTGAACAGCAGCCTACCTCCAAAGGTGGTATGACTGGTTATGGCAGGAAGCTTTATCTGACAAACTTACCCAGCAATATAAACTACCCAGAGATGAAATAAAAAGTGACTGGTTCCATGAAGACTTGTTCATTTTTCTTTCTTATATTAATTCTGATCCAGGAGAACCTAGGCCACCTCTTTCTCTGACATTTTAGCAAGGTGTGATATCATAAGTGAGACATGATTTTCTCTGCGCCAGCTCAGGAGAAATGCTGAGAGCAGAGACACCTATTGTACACCACCTCCATAGACCTGATGAAGACCTTTGACCTTGTTAGCTGAAAAGGACTCTTTACACTGCTCATCAAGATAGGATGCCCACCTAAACTTCACAAGATGATTGTGTCCTTCCACAAGAACATGCATGGCACTGTCCAGCATGATGGCTCATCCTTGGATGTCTTCCCTATAAAAAACGGTTTGAAACAGGGCTGTGTTCTTGCCCCAGCTCTTTGGCATATTCTTCTTCCTGTTGCTCTCATATGCCTTCAGCTTGACTGAAGATGGTGTGTACTTCATTCAAGGAGCAACAGGGGTCTGTTCAATCTGACATGGTACCACACCAAGACAAAAATGTAGTAGGTCCTTATCCAAGTGATGTTGTTTGCAGATAATGCAGCCTTGACAGCACACCCTGAGGAAGCTCTACGGACACTCTTCAGCCATTTTGGCCAAGCTTTCAGGGAGTTTGGCTTTACCATCAGCCTAATGAAGAGCAACATCCTGGGTCAGGACGTCACCAGTACTCCACAAATCAGCATTGCTGACAACATGCTTGAGGTAGTAGATTTTGTCTACCTGGGGGTTCCACCATAACCAGCAAGATCGCCACTGATGCTGAGCTGGACAAGAGTATTGGAAAGGCAGCTATGGCAATGGCTCACCTCTCCAAAACATTATGGGAGAATGTGATGCTAACATTCAATACCAATACAGTGGTGCCTTGGGTTAAGTACTTAACTCGTTCCGGAAGTCCGTTCTTAACCTGAAACTGTTCTTAACCTGAAGCACCACTTTAGCTAATGGGGCCTCCTGCTGCTGCCGCGCCGCTGGAGCACGATTTCTGTTCTCATCCTGAAGCAAAGTTCTTAACTGGAGGTACTATTTCTGGGTTAGCGGAGTCTGTAACCTGAAGCGTCTGTAACCTGAAGTGTATGTAACCCGAGTTACCACAGTACAAGGGTCTACCAGGCTTGTGTGTTGAACACAAAGCATTATGGAAGTGGTGTGGGCAACTTACAACTGCCAGGAGTGACATCTCAACACGTTCCACATGTGCTGCATCAGGAAGATTTGGGGCATCACATGGCAGGACAGAATTCCAAACAAAGATGTGTTCTCCCAAGCCTACTTTCCGAGCATGTTCACACTCCTGTCTCAGCAGTGTCTACTCTGGCTTGGTTATGTCCATAGATTGGAAGATGGCAGGATCCCCAAGGATGTGCTGTATAGGCAGCTGGCTTCAGGTACCAGGCCCATTGGTGGACCAACTCTGTTTCAAATACGTCATTTTTTTGTGTCCTCAAAAAAAGTCAAAAGGTTACAACACAATGTCAAAATGCACATAATTGCCATAAAATTTCACACTTGCTTGTATGCCTAAATCATAGGAGGCTTGGTTGGGGACATAAATTGTGCATCTTGATTAAGATGAGACTTAACATAATAGTTCACATTTTTACTGCGTAGATACATAATATCCAATCCAAAGGGAAAATTTGGTTGATAGATGGATTTAAAACATTAACTGAATTCCTGTCATCACTTTGCTCTGTGTTTGATGCTTTTACACCTTATAGGATAAGATACTTCCAAATACTCAACCAGGATCTGCTATAAAAAAACTATAACAGTATGTTTATAGAAGATTTCTGAATGTATTAGTCACTGACTTGGCTGCTGCTCAGACAAGCTCCACTTTTCATATGTAACTGTTTAATAAACATGAACTTTTTTTTACCCTGCTTTGTGTTTTGTTGTATCTGTTCTTCTATTAACATTTGAAAACATAATTTAGGAAGTCTGCTAGAAAACCATGTAGTGTTGGAACTGTTAGCTGTGAGTAAGAGATATATGAACTGCAGTATATGTAATTTCCAGAGACCTTTCAAGTTATGTGTCTGTCTCTTACATTATTTTGTAAAGTTCAAATTGCTAAATATAAGTATATCAGAACATTTTCAGGTGGTTTCCTTACCTGAATTTTAAAAAGTATGGATAGAGCAATGTAGCATCAGAGTTCCATGTTCTAACTTCATCTAACAGATGCCAATCCTGATAATTCAAGCAAGTATTTTACACTTGCAGCAGGGCTTTTCCTAGAGAACTACCTCAATTTCTGAAACTAGGAGAACTGTCAAAGCCCTTGTCATATGCATCCCTAAGAGCCTGCATGTGCTCTTAAAACATGTTTACTAGAGAGGTGGGATTCTTTTTGTGGGTAGACTGCATGCTGTCCTGAGAATGCAGCTAAGGTAGTTTAGACCCAAAGATTCATATCCATAACAAAAAAATCAGGCTGAAATAATAGAGAATGGAAAATATATTAATAAATGTGATGTAACACATTAATATTGAATAATATTGAATAAATATTGGATCACAAGTGTATTTTATCTCCCAGCCTAATACATTCATAACCTTAAAGATTAAAATATATTATTAAGATATAAAGGAAAGCACAATATTAACAAAATAAAGAAAAAGGGATGCTCTGATTGAGTGTTCCTATAACTCTGTGTGTGCATGTGTGTTGAAGTCAGAACCAGAAGCTAGGATCAGGAATTCTGTGCCTATGATTTCCGAACTTTTTGGATCTCAGGAAGGCAACAGAACCCTTTACCTGCTTCTTGGTCTAGTCTAGTGTGCTGATGTGTTTTCAGTGTTTGAAGGTAGGTAGGAGAAGAGGGTGTGATGTGTAAGGGGCCCAAATCTGTTATTTTTCTTGGATTTTGAGTCTTATAGAGAGCATGTGGAAGAGAGAGGTATATGGTGATGGTGGGGAATAAGGAAGTGTAAGGAGGGGTCTTCTGGAAGAGGATAAGGTTCAAAAAGTTAAAAGTTTAATATTTCCCTTCAATATGGGTTTTGAAATTACCATTCTGCCTATGTGATGCAATTGATGTTAGTTTCTGGTTTCTGAAGAAATTTGGAGTAAACACATATTTTTCTACTTACTCGGATATGCCCATATGTTTAACATAATTTACACTTCAGTGGCTTCTCTATCTGGTCTGTTTCCTAAGGGTACAATATGTTTTTCCAGTTATGGGTCTTCATTTGGTCAACCTTTGTATTGCCAATCCTGATCTGTTCTGACCTCATTGCAGCCCAGAGTCAAAAGCTCTGATCTTTAAACTCATGTAAGGAAATGTGGGTGGCACTGTGGTCTAAACCAGAGCCTAGGACTTGCCAAACAGAAGTTCGGCGATTCAAATTCCTGCGACTGGGTGAGCTCCCGTTGCTCGGTCCCTGTTCCTGCCAACCTAGCAGTTTGAAAGCATGTCAAAGTGCAAGTAGATAAATAGGTACCGCTCTGGCGGGAAGGTAAACGGTGTTTCCATGTGCTGCTCTGGTTCGCCAGAAGTGGCTTAGTCATGCTGGCCACATGACTGTACACCAGCTCCCTTGGCCAATAAAGCAAGATGAGCGCCGCAACCCCAGAGTCGTCCGTGACTAGACCTAACAGTCAGGGGTCCCTTTACCTTTACGTTTAACGAAATGCGAGTGAAGGTCAAAGAGGGGATGATCACAGCATGTCACATGGGCCTTGCCAACTCCTTAGTCCAATATACGAACCAAAGAATAGGTTGCTATGGCTGCCATGCTCACAGCTTATGCAGCACAAGATGCTGCTTTGGGGTAAGAAGCATTGATGTACACAAATAAACCAATTTGTGTACACAAAGGGTGTGTGTATCTGAATCAGGGCCTGCACCTCCAGTTATATAATATTAGGGTACTCTCTCTAATACTGAAATAAGTACCAGTATATCCGTCATGAGTTATCTTTGTTCCGGTATCTTTCTTCCAAATCCTCTTTAATATTGAGACTCTGTGAGTGACTGTCCCTAAAGGAGCAAATCTCTGTGGGTGGGAAGGACAAAAATAGAATACAATTTAGAGTTAAATATATCTAATTTAGTCATACGTGGTAAAGAACTGGGAAAATGTTAAAAGAAGCATTTAAGTCAGAAATGTTTCCAATATTGATGTGGGTAGTTTAAATTTTATACCTATATATACGCTAATAGCTAGTTTAACATGAGATAAAATTATTCATTGTTGTATAATGGCAGTTCAGCAGACAGCATTAGTCAAACCTGGATTTTCAAACTGCCAAGGGCTGGATTCACCTAACCAGTCCAATCAGAGACATTCTGCAGGCGAGCCATGTGCTCTGCTATTAAGCCATGACTTTTTCCCATTTAGTAGATACTCATATATAATACTTAAAGTGGTCAAGTAATTTTGTTGAGGGGAGTTAGCTCATCTTTTGATGTATTTCATGCCACATGTATATCAGGTTACTGCAAACTCAAGACACTTCAAACATTCAATGAAGTTGGCTGTTACTTACAAGCTAATACTGTTGTATACAAACTAGTAATTGGGTACAATCACTTAAGTGTGCTTCAATATTTCAGAGGAACAAGTATGCTTCACTGCGCATTATATTTTGTCTGTTCTCCTGATCAAGTGTTATAAATAATACAACTTCCATCAGTCCCAGTCAGTTCACACAACGTACAGTATAATTCAAAACAAAATATTAATAAAATATACAATAAACCTATTAAAGGTAATAAATGACATAATTAGTACAGTGCACAACTGAAATAGCAATTAAAGCAGCAAAGTTAAAGCTTCAATTCCAGTGTTTTAAAATGTAGCATTCTCCCAATGCTGTCTTAAATTACAAACCATTAAAATGCCTAAAAGAATAAAAATGTATTAATTTGATGCCTGAAAGATCATAAAAGAGGCTAGGTTAGCCTCTTTAGGAAAGGAATTCTACAATTAGGGTGCTACAAATGAGAAAATGCTTTTCTTCATTGCCATCTTAATAATCTTTGATGGTGGTGGCGCTGTGAGAAAGGCCTTGGTGGAAGATCTTGGTGCTCAGGCAGGTTGATATTAGAGGAGACAGTACTTGGCTCACAAGCTGTGAATAGATTTTAAATTAAAAACCTTGAATTGGGTTTGAAGCAAACTGGTAACCAGTGTAGATTTTGCAAAGCTGGTGAAATACATTCCCAGAAAACCGTCCTAGTGAAAATCTTAGCTACTGTATCTTGAACTATTTGCAACTTCCAAATTATATTCAAGGGCAGTTGCACAAGTTACCAGAGCATTGTTCATGGTTGCCAGATGATCTCTGCACAAGAGACGTTCCAGTTAGCATACCAGCCTTAGTTGGTAGAAAAGCCTATGTGCCTCTGAGGTTATCTGCTCCAAAGTGACATAGGATAAAGAAGTACCACAAAACAGCAAACCTGAGCAGAAGGACTGCAATTCTGTTCAAAACAGGTCAAATCCTTCCATCCACACATACTGCTGCCTTCTTATGAGAATCAAGTTCAATTTATTGACCTTCATTTATGTTATTACTAAGTTCAAACAATGATTGAGCTCCTCTGTAACCCCCACCTGATTTACATGACATGAAGAAATAGAGCACTTGCCTCAGTTAAATAGCATGTGGAACAATATGGAACCCCATGATACTGTAAAACACAAGTTGCCCCTGAAGACTGCACTCTGACATCTGGTATGCAGGTAGGAACAGAACAACAGTAACACTGTGCCCTGCAATTTACACAGGTAATCCAGAAGGATACCATGGGCAATGATATTGAAAGAAGAATAAATAGGGATGTTGTCCTCCTCCTGTCTGTCTGTCTATCGGTGGCCCAGGTGGCTTCCATACTAGAACTAATCCAAAATGTTGTTTAACCCAGCAATCAGCACTGTATACTTTTAACTGGGATAATTCTGTTTAAAATATTACTCAAAATAAATGTTGGGATCCAAAGAATCTCATGCTGAACTCCACATGCACTTTGAAGTTCCTTCTGTTTGATAGTGTCTTGCTGTGTTGGCCCAACAAGCCAAACTTCTTTTGATACTGTGCAAATGTCTGTTATAAAGGGGGGAAAGGTGCTTGTATGCCTAACACCAGATTTTAAATCTGTGACTGAGAAGCAGTTTGACTGATTAATGCTTTTAGCTCTGATTACAACTGTTAAGACTTGCTAATAAGAGTTTCTATAAATCCGAGGGCCACTTCCTATTCCTAATATTCTAACCTGAATAATCTGTTACTTTAAATATCATTAGTTGCGACTAACTCACAGTTTTTAAATGAGATCAAACTAATTAGAAGGGAGGTTTTTTTAAAAAATATATTCACACTTAAGATTTGTTATTTTGTTTCTCACATGTGTCAGCAGGCACTTTTTAAGTACAGTACACACAAAGGTTTAGTGTGCATTTCTTCTAAATACATACAGGGTTGTGACTACTTTCAGGGTGAACTCAGAGATGCTTGTGTATCCTATCCAGTCCTTGTACAGAACTTATAAAGCAATCCTAAATCTGCCTAGGGATGGCTGTAGCAGCAGAACCACTGCTGCATTCTGTGCTCAGGGCAGACGATGTGGATGTGAGTATTCTTGTCTCTTTCAATGTGCCAGCTCCAGGATAACACAGCAGAGGGGTCCCAATTACTCCTCTTACCTAGCAATGAGATGGTATAGAATTCAGTGAAACCTTGGCCAGTCCAACTCTGCCCTGACCACAATCCCCAAATGCTCCATTTTAAGGCCCTATGTTGGATATTTCTATCAGGAGGACTGCCAGGCCAAACCTCTACAGCTGTAAAGCCCTCATCTGTGACACTCCTTTTCACCTGCTGAGGAAGCAGAGAGGGGTCTGTCCTATCTCCCATGAGCCATCAACACTGAAAGGATAGTATTGTTCCTTTAGTACATTTCCATGCAGAATCTTACAGCATCATGTAGCTGATTCGCTCTGGCATGGCCTATTATGTGTATTAACTTCGTGCTTTCCTATGCACTGTGCTGTTTTAGAGGACCTGTTGCTGAAAAATCTGTGAACACAAGAATAGAGCACTTTTACATTATGAGCTTAATTTATTTTTAGGAAGTATATTTAGAAAAACCATGCACAAGATGGGGTAATAAATTGTTGGACACTGTGTACCATACTGTGTTTACAAAAAGAGAGAGAATAATGTCAGTGTGGAATTGCCTGTGAGGATATGCACAATGTTTCCCCTTATTTCAAAAGCACTAGCAACAGTAGGGAGTATTTGCTGGTCTCATTTGGAGTAGTTTGTGTTTTGAGGTAAACAAAGTGGAATAAAGTAGTTTAGTGGACAGTGAACCATCTGTTGTGAATATCTTGTTTTAAGATGGTTAGCTCTCATGCAGTGTTTGCTAAAAGCACACTTTCATGTCATTTTTAATAAATATTATAAAATACTTATATACCACAATTTCATAAAAATATCAAATATACAACACACATTATAAATACTACTGTATATAATGTAAGGACTCTAGATACCAATTTGTAGGACTCCTATGTATGTGCTCCAACTATAGTGGAGTATACCATATTTGTATTCGAAACAAAATTAAAAAAATCCTTCCGGTAGCACCTTAGAGACCAACTAAGTTAGTTATTGGTATGAGCTTTTGTGTGCATGCACACTTCTTCAGATACACACGTGCCTACAAAAGTAACAAAAACACATACACACATGTGCAGGCCCTCGCCCCTAAGATCTCATTTGGGAGAAAGTTCCATTAATTAATTCTCTGCTTAGAAATAGAAGTCATTAGAAAAAATCTTCACCTGCTCTTGGTGAGCTAAGGTAGCTCCTCTAGGAGCCTAGAGGATGAGAATGGCCACTTAGCATCGGATGCTGAGGAATGGCGGTTTGTGGCCCAGTGTGACTGCAGCCTGAGCCAGGGGCCATCTTCCTGTCCTGCACAGCCATTGGAGGATGTCAGGACCTCCTCTCATGGCTGCATGGGGTGTGGGGAGCCTGCCTGTTTGAATGGGCTAGTCATAGGCAGGGAAGGGGGCATGGCCATGGCATCAGATCTGACTGAAGACTTTAGTCCCAAGTCTTTGCTCAGGTCTGCGTATTTTCTATTTAAATAAGCCATGTCAGAGTCAGCCAGCTTAGGTGGAGTTGGATCCCCTATCCTCCTACCCTGTGCAATAGACTTTTATCCTGTCTGAAAGTGGACAGGTTATGTGTGGGACCTTGCTATGGAAATACTTGATTGCTGTATTCAAGGCCAGGGAGGAATTTTCCATCAGACAAATTGGGCAATTGTCACAAATTCTTGGTTGATTGGCATTGGGATGGATCCTTAGCCTAAGTCAGTGATGGCCAAACTTGGCCCTCCAGCTGTTTTGGGACTACAATTCCCATCACCCCTGACCACTGGTCCTGTTAGCTAGGGATGATGGGAGTTGTAGTCCCAAAACAGCTGGAGGGCCAAGTTTGGCCATCACTGGCCTAGGTGGTGTGGAAGTTAGGTGCTCATCCCCCACTGCTACAGAAAATAAGTACTCTTGTAAAGGGGCCCAGGAGGGAATCAGGTGCCCTGGTGTGGGCTGATGGGCAATAGCATTCTTCCAAAATGGCGATCCTGGAGGGATCAGGCTGATTTGATGTATGTCATAGGGGGCCCCTTAATCCAGAGTTGACCCAGCCAAAGTAATCAGCCAGCAGGCAGGTTGTTTGATTCAGGATACATACCCAATGCCTTCACCAAAACCTACTTAATCTGTAGTCAATAAAGTTGTTGCCTATTTGAACCCAATACCTTTGTTCTGTGCCTTATTTATCTTCCACATCATCGTTGTACCTGGGCCCAAAACTCAATGCTTGACTTAAATTCTTTTGGGCCTAGCTACTTCTGCAACGTCAGTATTGCAGCTCTGTGGTGCCTGCAGTGTAACAGCTATTGTGATTCCATATGTGCTTATAGACCTCACCCTCCGGGTTGATAATGTTTACTATTTAATGCAAAAGTGACAGAGCAGCTATTTCAGAGATATTTTAGACAACGAAAACCAGAGGAAATAATTACACAAAAAAGGCAGCTGGTCTACTTCCTGCCATTTTCAATACATTTTATGTGCACCGAGTGTTAGAAATGTTTTGTTCACCATGTTACTAAGTAACAGCTTGTTCTATGTTAAACAAAGAATGATCAATGGCATCTGTCACAAACCACCTGTCAGGTTGCTTGGCATAACAGGTTGTTTAGATGTGTTTTTGCTTTGTGTAAGAACACTTACTAGCAATGTGTTTTAAAAGTTTTAGTACAATGTGCTATTTTAAAGTTTTCACATAATGTATCATTATAAATATATTTAAAAATATTTTTTTTAAAAGATGTAGCTGACATTATTATGTTTATTTCTCCTCTGTGTTCAGATTGTGGCTTTAAATAAGGAGCTCAGTTCTGTTTATCTTAATTAACTATTTCTGATTTTTACTATTTTATATTGCGTTTGTCAGTATATGAGTGAATGCTGTGTATAATATTGGTGTTATATTGTTTTGCACATTTTGTGAGACACTGATACTTTTCTTTGATTCTTGGAAGTATGTTTTATTTTTAATTTATGAAAGGGACTAAAAATTTTAGGTTATTCTAATGAAGAATTGAGAATAATAGGAAAACCTTAATAAAGATGGGAGTGTTATGAGTTTTGCCATCTGGGAGTGGTAAAGTTTAGTGCCTTTGAAGATACAGTCTTGAGTTAATGAAGAATCCACCAATGCCTAGATTCAAGAGGCAGGTGCTGGTAAGCTTGTTATCACTGAATGACAGTATATAGAATCCCCTATGCCAAATCAAGATGCATCCAGATGTGTGAAGTGGGGATTGGGGTCCTAGTTGACCCTTTAGTTCCAGGTGAGTGAACCCGCAAGGAAAAGGGGGAAATAAACCCCACTTACACATTTGTTCCTACTGGGAGACAAAACCATGATTCCTTGAAAGGAGGGCCAATAAAGGTAAAAAGGACCCTTGACAGTTAAGTCCAGTCACAGACGACTCTGGGGTTGCGGCGCTCATCTCGCTTTACATATTAAGCAGAAAAAGCTGGTCTAAATAACTACTTCTTAAAAGCTTAGGTCCAACGTCTGAAACCTCGGTAGGCAAATAATTACATAATTTGGGGACCACCATGAAGAAAATCCTCTTGGTAGGGGCAAACAACTTGTTAAAAGATGGAGCCTATCAGAATATTTGTGCTAAATCTGAAGAAGCAGGAAAAGATAAGATGTTCCCTCAAGTATTAAGCAAATTTACCTAATATACATATTTCTGCAAAGCAATTTCCCTAAAATAATGCAGTTATGAATATTATTTTCACAAATATATTAATTTTTGTACACATTATTTGGCTGGATTACTGCATCATAAAATTTGAAGAAGTGCAAATTGTGAAGGATGTATTGTTTTGGAAAGTGTGAATTAGGTAGTTTCACCTTTAAATGTGAACTGAATTGAATTTCTCGTCATTACCTAACTACAGTTCTAATCATCCCTGACTATTGGCCATGATAGCTAGGGCTAATGAGAGTTGGTGTCCAACAACATCAGAAGGGCTGCAGGTTTCCTGTCACTGTATTTTAAGAAAACTACTTTAATAGAAACTTCATCAGAGCCTCCTTTACGTTAGGAAAGCATTGCTCCTTTCCTTAATGAGGCATTAATTATAATTGATGCCAGGGCCACCAGCTTCTTCTGACTTGCCAAAATGAACCAGGATGGACAAAGCTCAAGCAGATAAGTCATGGTGTGAACAGAACCAAGTATTCTGTCCACATCCTTGGATGTCAACCAACAGTTGAAGCTTATCCAACAGTACTTGACCAAAGGAGGATTTGGTAAAATCATTGCAAAACAGCACTGAGAGTTCCAGCTTTTCCAGTGAATCAAGCTGTGATGTAATAATTAATTAATTACTCCAATCAGCTCTGCTGACGAGATTATGTGTGTGCAATGATGGCAGAAAAGTAAGTCCTGCATTTCTAACATCACAATGGGCTAGAAATAGTCTGACAACTGCTAGAAATAGTCTGGCAACAGTGTGTACACAGACTCCAAGCAAAAAATTGTCCATGTGTATATATGTAATCTTGCTGGCCAAACTTAGATTGATTTCTTATGTTAGCTGCCTTGAACTCTTTGGAGGAAAGATGATATATAATCATTTTAAATAAATAAATGTAGAAGCCATAAAAACAAAGGAAACCTATAAGTCATTAGTCACTGTACAGCTATCTATCATTGTGATGGGAAGAGGGGAAGTGCAATTCATGTGATCAGAATAGGTGAAATAAGTTGATTTGAATTGTGACTTCCATAGGTGCCATAGGTTACAGCTGCCCAACAAAGGGTTTGATTTTTGTTCCACATATAAATTAATCTGGTTTAATGATGTTACATTAGTTTTAAGGAGACAAGGTTCATTGTTCATAACATCATGTGAAAGGTTTAATTTAAACTTTGTATAAATACATGTTTTGAATAATTTCCAACTCAAAAGAGTTTTGGGAATGCTGTTGGTTTCCAGGTTCAAATAAGCAAAGAGAAGTCCATTTGTATGTTCAAAAGTGTTTTGGACTACTGATTAGAAGGCTTTATTTATATTGACAGCAAAGTATAAAAATAGCAACTTTTTGCTGAAGGTTTGATTTAAAAATAAACTGAGCTGAATGGCTCATTTGAGTGCTGGGATGGTGAGTCAGCTTCATCCAGAAGGATTAAAAAAATCATCTTTGTGAAAGTGAACTTTGCTTCCGTTTCATTCCTAGGAGTCAGATTTTGAAATGCTTTTCTGGCACAAACCCTGTTTTCTACAATGGAGCATGCAGTAACTAAAGAGTCTTATAATCATTCTGTCAATCTCATGTAATGTTTAAACATGTAATGTTGCTTGTCAGAAGAAATCAAAATACAAATCTGTATGGAGATCAATGAGAATCTCTTTTCCAGTTCTTAGCATTACACGCATAGTTAAATAGGGTTATGTTAATTTGGTTAGCATTATTTAGCTTTTGGGGATGCGGGTGGCACTGTGGGTTAAACCACAGAGCCTAGGACTTGCCGATCAGAAGGTCAGCGGTTCGAATCCCCGCGACGGGGTGTGCTCCCGTTGCTCGGTCCCTGCTGCCAACCTAGCAGTTCGAAAGCACGTCAGAGTGCAAGTAGATAAATAGGTACCGCTCCAGTGGGAAGGTAAACAGCGTTTCCGTGAGCTGCTCTGGTTCGCCAGATGCCGCTTAGTCATGCTGGCCATAGGAAGCTGTACGCCTGCTCCTTTGGCCAATAAAGCGAGATGAGCGCCGCAACCCCAGAGTTGGTCACGACTGGATCTAATGGTCAGGGGTCCCTTTACCTTATTTAGCTTTTGCAAGCCATATCTTCCACTATACTGAGCAGCACTGGGAACCTATCTGTTCCCAGTATGTTGTTGTTGTAGTAGTAGCTGCAGTCAGTCATTGATGTTGTTCCATGAAAGCTCCCTCCGAGCCCATGTGCCAACCTGCAAAGAACAAAGGGTGAAGAGAGAAGGGAGCTTTTGCTATGCAGGCTGCACCAGTCCATTATTTTACTAAGCGTATTGTGTTTTTTTAAAAAAATCTTTTTTATATTTGTTATTCTGTTGTACTAAGGAAAACAATAGTAAACTTGTTTCAGTGGTGCAGTGGCAAGCACTGCCAAAATTTTGTGAAAAGGGGTAGGTGAAGCCCTGTACCTAACTGTGGTTCCCCATTGTCACACATTGAACCTGCCCTAGTTGAGATTCCTGCATTGCAGAGAAGACCCTTGGGGTCCCTTCCCTCTCTACTATTCTATGATTGTGGGGAGAAGAGAACCATACAATGTGGTGCCTCCTACACTCAGAACCGCAAAGTTTTTCCAGAAGGATACCATGGTCAACGGTATCAAAAGCCACAGAGAGGTTGAAGAGAATCAACAGTGTTACACTCCCTCATCTCTCTCCTGACACTGACCACAGCTGTTTTGGTTCCGTATTTGGGCCCCAAACCATTTTTGGATCATCAGGTACAATTTGAATTTTGAGAAAGTACTGTGGGTGTCAGTCACAGAATGGCTGTTGTGGGGAGCATGTTGTTGTTGTTTAGTTGTTTAGTCGTTTAGTCGTGTCCGACTCTTTGTGACCCCATGGACCAGAGCACGCCAGGCACTCCTGTCTTCCACTGCCTCCTGCAGTTTAGTCAAACTCATGCTGGTAGCTTCGAGAACAGACCAACCATCTCGTCCTCTGTCATCCGCTTCTCCTTGTGCCCTCAATCTTTCCCAACATCAGAGTCTTTTCCAGGGAGTCTTCTCTTCTCATGAGAGGGCCAAAGTATTGGAGCCTCAGCTTCAGGATCTGTCCTTCCAGTGAGCACTCAGGGCTGATTTCCTTAAAAATGGATAGGTTTGATCTTCTTGCAGTCCATGGGACTCTCAAGAGTCTCCTCCAGCACCATAATTCTAAAGCATCAATTCTTCGGCGATCAGCCTTCTTTATGGTCCAGCTCTCACTTCCGTACATCACTACTGGGAAAACCATAGCTTTAACTATACGGACCGTTGTTGGCAAGGTGATGTTTCTGCTTTTTAAGATGCTTTCTAGGTTTGTCATTGCTTTTCTCCCAAGAAGCAGGCGTCTTTTAATTTCGTGGCTCCTCTCACCATCTGCAGTGATCATGGAGCCCAAGAAAGTAAAATCTCTCACTGGCTCCATTTCTTCCCCTTCTATTTGCCAGGAGGTGATGGGACCAGTGGCCACAGTCATTGTTGTTTCCTCCCCTTGGAAAACCTCACACTTCCTACCTATGTCTTGCTGGTCCTGATTATGGATAACACACACACACACACACACACACACCAATGCCATTGCTGTCTAATAATAACAGGGAGCATTGTCCAGTACCAGGAAAAATATACAGGGTGGACACACCACACTCACTCTCTCGCACACACTCTTTCTCACTGCACACAGACCGATCACAGACACATATAAATCTCTCTCTCGCTCTCTCTGTCTTACACACACACACACACACACACACACACTTATATACTTCACATATATAGAGTCATACATGTATCTCTCCCCATCTTTCACAGACCACACATACAAACAGACCACAAACGTTTGCTTCCTTTTCTTTCACACTACACCTTTCTCTCTCCGCCCAAGTACATATCTCTCATCATCCACACAAACAGAGCATACTTGTGTCCAGGGCCAGCCCACCCATGAGGTGAGGTGAGGCAGTGGCCTCAGGGTGGCAGAATCCGCACAGTTGTGAGAGGCAACAGGTCCGCCTCTGGTTCTTGTTGGCTGCCTCATCCACTGCGTGCCCCCTGATGCTGCTGCCATGTACCCTTTTGCTTTGTTTCTGGCTTTCCTGCATCCCCCATTTCCTTCACCGGTCTGTTTCCATTATGTTGTGGCTTTCCTCTTTCCCTCTACCCCCTTTCCTTCTCTATTTAGTCCTCCTCACTGCAGTACAGCATTTCTCCCCATGTCATAGCATGTTACTTTCTCTTCCTTTCTGTTTCACTATCAAACCACTGAGAATTCCACTCAAGTTCTGTGCTGCATCCGCAGCTGCCTCCTGATGGGTAGGCTTCCAGCTTTTCAAGAGAGCAGCTTCAGTCTCCAGGCAGTAAGCCATAGTGCAGAGGTGAGAAAGAGGTCAGTCAGTGGAATGGGAAGAGGAGGCATGTTTTTTTGTGGGCACTCACCCTCACCATAGTACCTTCTCTCCATCCAAAGACAGTTAAAAATAACTCAAGGAGGGTGCAGAGCAGGACTGGAGAGGAGTGGCCTGAGCCCCAACAGAGAGGCTTGGAGGGCTGAATTCCATGATATTCCCTATCCATGCACTACCCATCACCCTTAACATACTACAGTACCCTTGGGTGTCATTTTCTGGTTTACCTCAGGCAGTAAAGTGTCTTGGGCCAGCCCAGCTTGTGCTTCCCTGCCACATTCAGAAAAGCCGCTGCACATATGAAGGAAATGTCTGCTTTTTTTAAATTTTAAAAAAGGATAAAAATCAAACAGCTTTTAAAAATAAATAAAGTTAAGATACAGAAAAGACACCAATATGGTGCCTGGGGCTGATGGGTTGTGGATCTCTGATATAGAAGAACAAGTCTTGCTGAAGCAGAGCCAGCATGGCTTCTGAAAGGGTAAATCCTTTCTTACTAGTTTTAGTGTCAACAGGCATATAGATAGGGATAATCCAGTTGATGTTGTGTATTAAGGGTTTGAAAAAGCTTTTGATAAATTCCCTCATCAAAGGCTCCTGAGTAAGCTTCATAGGCCAGGGAATGAGGAGAAGTCCTCTTATGGTTTAGTAATTAAGTATCAGGAAACAGAGAGTAGGAAGACATGGACAGTTCTCTTAGTTGAGAGATGTAGAAGGTGGAGTCCCCAAAGGACTGGTATTGGGAACTGTGCTTCTAAACTTGTTAATAAATAATCAGGATTTAGGAGTAAACAGTAAGCTAGCCAAGTTTACTGATGACAACAAATTTTTCAAAGTGGTTAAAACGAAAAAGGAAAGTGAGGAACTCTAAAGTAATATCTCCAAACTGAGCGAAAGGGCAGTAAAATGCCAAATGCAATTCAGTATTAAAAAAGTGTGATGTAATGCACACCGGGGCAATAAATAAATAAAAAAGTGTACATATATGCTCATGGGGTCTGCACTGGCAGTGATTGACTAGCAATGAGATCTAGGTCAATGAAAAGGTAGACCCAGTGTGTGACAACAACATGACGATGACAATAGCTGCTGCTGCTGCTGCTGCTTCTTCTTCTTCTATACCCCACCCATCTGGATAATGAATTCATACTGTAACATCTTATAAATATATATTGTAAAATAATTGAATACATTTCTGCACTGTTTCTGGTATTTTACTGTAGAGTTAGTAATATCTCATGTACTGCTTATTCTAAATTGGAATATTTTACAGAACCTTTATAAACATATAATCTGGGAAAGAAAAGAATATCTTAAATTTCTTCATAAAATCAATTCTTCTCAGTGTAATTTTATATTTTGTTCTTTTGCATTGTTTTCAGGGGGAGGTTATTAATAGCATTTTGTATTTACAGACTCATGCTTTCATACTGTCTCTTCATGAATGACAGTTCTATTCATTTTAAATGAATACACCAACTGCAAACAAACATGAATGAATGTTCCTAATTACGGTAGCTGGTAACAAGAGCATTGAGTTCCTGCTTTAGAACAATGATTTGTTAAATAAATAGTCTTTGCAGCTAGGACTCTGGATCCATTCAGTTATTAAACATTAAGCAATCCTCTTCATATGAAAGTTAATGCCTCATTGCTCAGTGGATCACACAAACATGAAATACAGAGTTAGTGTTACATTTCTGTTCTGATAAAATAAATTTTACCAAAAGAAAATATTGTCTGTTTAAAACTTCAGATTTTATGATTTAAAATCAATCTAATGAATTATTAAGTGGGTGCAATTAGATTACCAAACAGAACGTTAACAAGTACATTTTTGGAAGATAATTAAATTGTATTACTTAACTATCTTATAACACCCCTCTCCCGCCCCAGTGCTTCTCAAATTTATGAAGTACTCAAGTTTCACAGACTACATTCAGGAATGAATCACTTATTGTTTGAAGAATTTTGAAACAAAAATGCATCTAGATACACAACTTACACTGATTGTTAACCATCTGAATATTGCATTGTTAGAAACAACCTTGGGATACATATTAAGAAGGGCAATATATAAATGTCCCTAAAGAAAATTTTCTGCTGAATGATGTTCTAGACTTTGTCCCTTTTTGCATCCCTGGGCATAGATGACATCAAATTATTTGGCACTCTGGTCCGTCATTCCTCCAGTCAGTCACCACAGAGAAGGCTGGCCAAGTGAGTCATATAGTCACACATACCACCATCTCAGCAGCCACAGTATTTGCTCTTGACCTCCCTCATAGCAGACACCAACTGACTGTCATTAACTTAAAACTACAACACCACCTCATCCAATATGTTATTCAAGAGTTCTCTCCACCCCCCACTCCCCGTTATAACTTGGATGAATCTGTATTCTCATTTCCATTAGTGTGGCTGTAGATTTTTATTTATTAAATTTCTATACTGCCCTTCATCTGAAGATCACAGAGCGGTTTACAATATGAGCTTATAGATTTCTAACCTAAAGCTGCCTTAAGTCCCATCAGGAAAAGAAGCAGGGTATAAAATAAAATAAAATAACAGATTTGTTTTCTGGCACCTGATGGCCCTGGTTTTCTAACATGTTAATGGCTTTCCAGCAATTCCCAGCTGTTTGTTTCCTCAAGAACTGGAAATCTTTAATGAGTGAGTTCATCATGTACAGGCATACTGCTAGGAACAGATAGATGAAATAATAATTAAGGAATGGCATGTTCTCTTACAAAATGGAGCATATTGCCCACTGGTATGGAGGGAAAGATTAGATTGTCAGCTAGTACAGTGGTACCTCAGGTTACATACGCTTCAGGTTACATACGCTTCAGGTTACACACTCCGCTAACCCAGAAATAGTGCTTCAGGTTAAGAACTTTGCTTCAGGATAGGAACTGAAATCGGGCTCCGGCGGCGTGGCAGCAGCAGGAGGCCCCATTAGCTAAAGTAGTGCTTCAGGTTAAGAACAGTTTCAGGTTAAGTACGGACCTCCGGAACGAATTAAGTACTTAACCTGAGGTACCACTGTAATGAAGATAATTGCTATTCCTGCATGGCAGACAAAAAAGACAAACCAACCAACACCAACAACAAAAACTGTTGACAAGGGTAACATGTACCTCTGATGTCTTTTGGATGCCACTATTTCAATTTTGTTCCTTTACCAAGTTTAACTGCTTGTTACTTGGTATAGAGTTATTGCAGCAGTCTAAAATGAATGGTCACTGAACCATTTAACTCAGTTCATTCATCATTCAAAGTTGTTTTCAGGCATCTAACTGAATTTATCAAAATTATGGATAAGATAAAAAAAAAACCACCTGTGGAGCTATATGTATTTAAAAGTGGGTTAGAAGTATCTAGTAAAATAAATATCAGGCTGAGGCTTCTTCAGATTTCTGGTGCAAGACGATTTATGAGCTTGGTATAAGCCATATAAAATGCTTTTCAGCACGCACCATCTTCTAGGGTACCCTTAAAGCTGTAGCTTCCAGTGACTCTTCTGGACTCGTAGTGGGACCCTGCAATGGAACATAAGTATGGATGCATTTACTAAGGTGTGAAAGACTCAAGTTGCCTCATTTAAATAGGAAGTTACACCTTGAAATGTGCCTCAGAATGCTACAGCTAACCTGTGAAGATGCTGCAACAACTCACCAAGTCAGGAAGTTTTTTTGTCCTACTGAAAGTTTCTGAGCAGTCTTCATGGGCTATCAGTCTCATGCAGACCACGTTGTAGTATTAAAAGGCTAAAGGACATGAAGGCATTCATAATGAATACCAGAACTGATATAAAAGATCTGTCTTAGGTGGTTGTAGCTGGTGAGAAAAAATCCTAAACATCCATACTAGTTGGAGCTAGTGAGGAATCTGTCTAGAAACACCGGAAACACTGAAGTAACAAGCTAACAAGCACACAACTTTTCTAAACTTATGCAGATTTTGGCGGTGTAATGTTCCCTGCAATTGCTGTTGCCATCCACCTGGAGATGCTCTGAAACAAAGGAACTGAGATATTGATGACAGAAGTTAACCTACTTTCTGTTTTGTGTATATGTGTAGAGAAAATTCAGTAGAGTGACAAATAAGGAATGACTCTAACAGGGCCACTGGAGCGGGAGAGAATGGATGTAAGTTGTAGCAATGTAGATTTAGGCAGAATATCAGAGAACAGTCCGGTCTCACAATACAGAGATATAATAAGTAAGGTTCACCAAGGATCAGAGTTTTTGTTCTGGGTTTTTCAGCTGG